>NW_021939396.1:10543570-11004026 GCF_001715985.3 Manacus vitellinus | reverse complement strand
GGGTGCCTCCCGCACCCTGGGGAGGCGCTGGGGCGGCTGGAGCCGCCGGCAGGAGTGGCGCGGCTGCCGGCTGGTCTCATAGCTCTCAGCTGTGCTCTCAGCTCGCTTCTTTACACCAGAAATAAAGTTGGAAGAAAAAAAAAATTTTTGTGTGTGTTTTGCAGCGAAGAAAATGTTTGGAAGCTTTGTGACTACATCAGGAGTCAGGATCGGTACCCTTTAGAAGAGTTTTATGCTGTTTTCATATCCAATGACAGGAGGATGGTGAGTCAGTGGGATGTGGTCAGTCAGCTATGGAGAGGCTCGGGCCTTCAGAGGGCAGCCCCAGAGTAGGTGAGACGTGGCCCCAGCGATTTCAGCCACAGCCCAGTGTAGGTGAGTGAGCCTTTAGCCCAACCTCTAAGTGAAACACAGTCCAAAGCCATGTTATAGCTCACTTTGGCTCAGAGGTGTGCCAACCACACCATGTGAGATATTTTAATTATGCACTGCATTAAGGACAGCAGGAAAGAGGCGTGGTGTCCCTGTGAGCTGTGGGGTAATTCTTCCCTGTAATCTGTCAGTTTAGGAGAATGGTTATCTTTGTAGAATCACAGAGCCATTAATAACCATAAGGTTGGAGAAGACCTCTAAGATCAAGTCCAACTGTTAACCCAGCACCACTGCATTCACCATGAAACCATATCCACAAGTGCTCCCTCCACATGTCTTTTGGACACTTGGAATCACAGTGGTGATTCCACCACTTCTCTGGACAGCCTATTGTAATGGGGCCCAGAACAGTATCTCCAACTTCATGCTCCTGAGAGAGAAACTAGAAAAAATCTGACTGCAGCACAGATGTAAAATGAGGAAGTTCATAGGTTAGCAAAGAACTAGCTAATTTACCTGAAATTAATCTGTATTAGACTGAAAGATTTTATTTACTTCAGATTCACCTGTAACTTTCAGATTCCCCTCTGGAAGCAGAAATCTGGACATGGAGATGAGCCTGTTGTCTGGGTAAGGCATTCATTTCTCTCTCAGTAATTTTGAGTGCATGCCTCTGTAGTTGATAGCTGCAGGATCAGACACGGGCATCTTGTGAGAAATTGTTCCGTCTGAACATAAAGGAACAGTTTTTTGCTGTGAGGGTGATGGAGCACTGGAGCAGGTTGCCCAGGGAGGTTGGGGAGTCTCCATCCTTGGAGATATTTCAAAGCTGTCCGGATGCAGTCCTGGGCAGCTGCCTCTAGGTGTGCCTGCTGGAGCAACAGGTTGGACCAGATGACCTGCTGAAGTCCCTTCCAACCTCCAGCATTGTATAGTTTTGTATTAATTTTTATTATTCTTTTACAAAAGATTTATAGATAGCTTAAATCTGGCGCTCCTTTGTACCAGCCATCATAAATTAACAGCAAGACAGTCAGTAAAATCTACAGGTGACAAACCTTACTATTGGTAAGAATACAGATTAGTGAAAATTATTATCTGGGTATCAAGACTGCCAGCTCTGTAGGATTATAAGTAGATGGCTGTACTTGTAAGAAGTAGATGGATGAAAATATTTATGTAGGCTTGCTAGATGACAGAAAAATATAAGTAATCTATGTATTCAGGTGTCAACAATTAAACTAGCCCATAAATGGTGGCTTTGGAGTGTCATTTGATCAATTAATGTAATTCCGTAATTGCTGCTACAGAATTCCTTGGTATCATTACAGAGTCCTTTCAGTTATCTGGCACAGAAAAAACTATTTCTTATGGCAATTTCTGTTTCTGAAATTCTATGAAATAATCTGCAAACTTCTGAAGTTCTCTGATTTCTGAATCATTTGTTCTCTCCCAAAATGTTGGTCTCTTTGCAGCACAAAAAAAGGTTTAGTTTAAAAAGAGATCCAAGTGTTACAGAGATGACCTGAAATGGAATAGGAGAGTCAGGAAAGGCCATGGCAGAATGTGGATTCCTCATAAAACTTCATGGATTGAAAGCTGTTTTAACTTTGTTTCTGTGGATTGTAGAATATGTAAAGCTTGTAGGTACTTTTTCTTATACATTTTAAGAGATTATTCTAAATACTGTTGGATACAGTTGTAAATTTTGGTTTGGTGAAGTATCTTTCCCAAAGCCTTTTCATTCAAATCCCTTTGTGGTTTTAATATTGAAAGTGTCAAAAGACAGTGCTCTAAACCCTTGTTGTGAGTGGATTCAATGTAAACTTCAGTAAGCTGTTAACAGCTGCCTTCAGTTTAATTTTGGAAAACATCAGTGAACATACCTGACTTCTGACATAAGTAACTGCAGTGTCCCCAAACCTCCACCACACCTGTGTTTCTTACAAGTTAAGGAATAAAACTGCACCTCATAACCCAAGTGTCAAGACAAAATAGTTGCCTTGAAAAAGTGTGCTATAGTACCCCTGTGTTTTTTCCCTGCTTCAAGAGCTGCTACAGGAATTTGTCTTAGTCCTGCGGTCCTCTTAATCTGAGCTATTTGCTGGTTTTTCAGTAACATGCTGGTTTTTCAGGTGCTTCTGGCACTGAACACTTGGCACTCAAATTCACAGACCATGTTACTGCAACAGGTACAAAATCTCTTATTAGAAGAGATCACTAGAAAATTTTAATGTTAAGCTATCATCATATATTACTGTGAGCTTTTGTTTAGGACTGGGTCTAAGACAAAAATCCTTATTGCATTCAACTTCTGTGTTTTGGTATGGAACACGAAAGAGATTTGCTGTCTCAGGAGTACTGTACTCTGTAGTTAAGCTGTCTTAAATCAAAGGAGACTGCAAAGGAATGGGGCAAATACCAAGGTGTCTGGAAAAGCATGATGGGCAAGACAGGTGTTAGGAAAGCTCTCTCTTGGTGCCAGAAATGTTACAGGCTTAATATTCAAGGACAGAAAGCAGGCTTTAAAAAATGAATCTGAACTTCTGCTTTTAGGAAACATTTTTTTTTCACCCCTTTTGTCAGTTTCTCATTAATTGCTCTTTGACTAATGGCAATTACCCTTCTTCCTAGGACTACCATGTTATTCTACTTCATGTTCCCAGCGGGGAGCAGAACTTCATTTATGATCTTGACACAGTGTTGCCGTTTCCGTGTCCGTTTGATGTGTACAGCGTGGAGGCCTTTAGGCTGGATGACAGCCTTCGTCCAGAATTTCACAGGTGATGACATAAAATATAAAGACTATGAATGGTATTTTGTGAACTTGAAGTTCTCTTTGGGTATGTGTAGTGACAGAGGGTTTTTTGCTTACTCCAGTAAAATAAAGGCGCTGTGTTATTTTTCTAAAGCTCTTTACCTTAGTCATCAAAAGCCCTTTTTCCTACTGTAGTTTCTTGTTAACTGCTTAGCACAATATTACTGATTTGTGTATTTAATGAAATTAATGCTCCTTAATGAGAGGAAAGCACTCTTGTTCTGAGTGACTAAAGCATTATCATATACGCGCATCTTTTGATATAATTTTGCATTTTTATTTAGAAAAATCAGAATGGTTCGAGCAGATTTGTACTTGAAGACATTTGCTTCAGACAGATCTCATATGAAGGATGCAAATGGGAAATGGCAGAAACCTCCCCCTCCATACCCTTGCATTGAAACTGCAGGTAAGCTCCCAGGACTCCTTATTTCTGCTTACAGTGTCCAATAACATAGTCCAGGATGCACACCAGAAATAAATATACTTCCATAACATTTGTCCAGCTAGCTGGGAAAAATTAGGGCTTAAAAACATTTGACTCTCCCTTTTCTGGACATGTAGTCTAACATGCCTTCTGGCATTTACCATTATCAAACATTAATTAGTAATCTTCATAAGCTGAGCAGAGAGCGAGAGGTAAGTAATACTCTTCTCTCATTACAGCAGGAGACTAAATCAAAGAGGCCAAATAACTTGCTTAGGGGTCACAAAGTGAATTTTTAACACACTGATTATACCACACTGCAGCAGGTCCCATTCTGGCAGAGCAGACTATGCTGGCAGGAGGAAGTTTTCAGGCTCTGCTCAGCATGATGGCTTTGCCTGGATGAGATGTTTGAGATTTCTGTTCCAGGTGAATGGACCTGAGGATTGCTTTAAGGCACACTGGCAAGTTGGCAAGTTTTTCCCTAAGCCTCTTTTGGGTGGTAGTCTAGCTAATAGCCTCTGGGCCAGGCAGAGAGAGAGGTAAAGATCTATTGCCATCTAGTCTATAGAGCTGCTTAAACCATTCTTATCACACAGCACTTCAGCTTATTCTAATCGTGTGTTTGGCAAGCTGACTAACATTTGCCGTGTGTTTGTTCTCTCATTTTCTTCCAAGGAAAGCATGGTGAAGTTTTGTTTTGAAAGAGTTTTGATGTTACTCCTCTGCATGTTTGGTTTTGTTGCTTTTTTGATAATGCAGTACTGCTATGTGTTTATGTTAGAGAAGGCAGGGTCAAAAAACATGTTTTGTGTTTAGGTCCGAGTGTATTGTAGTTTTCAGTTGCTGAGAAGTTAACTCCCAGTCTTTGCTTTGGCTTCTAGGAAAGCTTGATGTTTCACACGAGAGTAGAAATGAATTGTGAGTGAGCAGGAACACAGTCTTAGTTATGAAACTTCAGGTGTTTTCTTGACAATCCAGGTTATGAAATGCCTTAAATTCTAGGTCTTGGTTGTTATCTGCAGTAGAGTTTTATGCAAAGGTAGTGTAGGGAGTATAGAATGCCTGAACTACAGTGGATGGTTCACTGTTAGCTGAAGCCTCCTAGGGGCTGAGAACTTTTTACCTGTGGAAACACTGTTGTCGTGATAAGTGAGAGATAATGAAAGTGTGAGAAATATAGGTGAAGACAGGCCAAGAAAGTGAAAAGGTTCTACTGAAATCGAAAGAGTAAAAACCATTTACTTGTGGATAGTAAGTTACAGAATGACTCAAACAGTTGCAGATGTGTACATGTACCATAGCTTGAGTGAATGACTCCATAGCTACAAACCCTGTAACTCTTCCCCTTTCCTCTCTTGTTTGGCTGAGCTTTATCTCACTGAGGAGCAGCAGCCGCAGGTCTCAGCCAACCTCCAGATTGTGATGCTGGTAGATAGTGAAAGATACATAGCTCTTCCTTTCTCTTATGTGTTAGTTCTTTGCTCTGTGTCTTACCATGCTGAAGGAAACATCCATAGGTCATCCAGTCCAACACCTAATTAAAACAGATTCCTCAAGGCTCTGTCCAGTGTAGTCTTGAACACCTCCAGGAATGGCGATTCCATCACCTTTCTGGACAGTCTGTTCCAATATTTGATGACTGTAGTGGTAAATAAAAAAATCAATAAAAATTCCTAGTAAGTAATCTGAATTTCCCATGTTCCAATTTGCTTTTTTAACTTCTTATCCTCTTGCCAGGCTCCTCCAAGAAAGCTCTGGCTCCATCTTCTTTGTGTCCTCTGATCAGGTAGATGTAGGCAGCAGTAGCGTTTCCCCTTTGTCTTCTCTTTTTAAGACTGAACAGACCCAGTTCTCTCAACCTCTCCTTGAATATAATGTTGTCCTGCCCCAAAAAACTTGATGTTCTTCTTTTGGGCTCACTCCAGTATGTCCATGTTTTGGGGTTTTTTTGTACTGAGGAGCTCCAAATGTACACAGTGTTCCAGCTCTGTGCTCATAGGCTTTGGTCCCCTGGTAAGGTGGCTGAAAGAAACCTGTTACCCTGCACCCATGAAGGTGGAAGGTCATTTGCTAGGGAATTTCAAGGCCTGAGTCAGAACAGGGATAGATTGTCTCATGTCTAGAATGTCTAGTTCAAGTTGTCTTTCACTTAGTACCAGTTCCTCCAGCTTTATTTTTTGTCTTCCCTTTGTATTCACTGGGGATACCTTATTATGATGTGTGCTTCAATGTACACAGTGCTGTAAGTCTGCGAGGAGTCTGGGTTTAACTGTAATGTCTCAGCACAATTTTATCAGGCGTAAAAGTGCCTTATTTTTAACTTGGTGGAGAAGTGGGTGGTAGACCTTTTGTTATCATAGAAGAGCCTGGGGTATTAATATTCATGTCCATGCCAAATTCCATTACAGATAACTGTTTTCTCTCTGCCGTTTCGCTTAGATAGAGTACTCTGCTTTCCATGTTGCTTTGTGTTTGCATAAGATTAAATTGCTTACATATTTCATGTTAGAGGTGACTGCAGTTTAATGGCTGACAGAATTGACCCAATATTGTTTAAATACCAGTTTATTTCTGAGGCACATTTATATCAGTGGGGTTTGGTTTGGGTTTTTTTTGCTTTCATTTAAAGTAGCCAAATTCCTAAAGTCTTGCAAAGTTGTAAGGTTTTTAAATTACTTCTGTTTCCTAATGTCTTCTTTGTGATTTGTGGCATTTGACCCTGGCTGGTTGCCAGGTGCCCACCAAAGCTTCTCAATCACTCTCCTCGTCAGCTGAACAAGGGAGAGAAAATATAGTGAAAGGCTCATGAGTTGAGATAAGGATGGGGAGAGATCACTCAGTCACTCGCTGATTATTGTCACAGGCAAAACAGACTGAACTTGGAAATATTAGTTGAATTTATTACCAATCAAAATCAGAGCACAATAATGAGAAGTAAAACAGATCCTAAAAACACCTTTCCCCCCCACCGCTCCCTCCTTCCTGGGATTAATCTTATTCCCAGTTTTCTACCTTCTCCCTCCCCCCTCAGTGCAGGGAGATGGGAAATGGAGGTTACAGTCAGTTCATCACATGTTGTTTCTGCCACTTCTTCAGGAAGAGGAGTCCTTCCCCTGCTCCAGTGTGTAGTCTCTCTCTCAGGAGACAGTCCTCCATGACCTTCTCCAATGTGAGTCCATCCCACGGGCTGCAGTTCTTCAGAAATTGCTCCTGCGGGGGTTCCTTTCTGCAGGTTCTTCAGGAACAGGCCATTCCAGTATGGGGCCACCATGGGGTCACAAGTCCTGCCAGCAAACCTGCTCCAGCATGGACTCCTCTCTCCATGGGTCTGCAGGTCCCTGCCAGGAGTCTGCTCCAGCACGGGCTTCCCACTGGGTCACAGCCTTCTTTCAGGCATCCACCTGCTCCAGCATGAGGCTCCTCCAGGGACTGCAGGGGCACAGCTGCTTCACCATGGTCTTCACCATGGGCTGCAGGGGAATCTCTAGTCCAGTGCCTGGAGGACCACCTCCCACTCCTTCAATGAACGTGGTGTCTGCAGAGTTGTTTCTCTCACAGATTCTCGCTCTGGTCTTCTCTGGCCACAATTACGTCTGTGGAAGAGCTTTTTTTTCCTTCTGTCTTAAATTATCCCAGAGGCACTACTCCCTCAGCGTTGGGCAGCAGTGGGTCCATCCTGGAGCTGGCTGGCACTGGCTCTGTAGCACATGGGGGAAGCTTCTGGCAACTTCTTAGAGAAGCTACCCCTGTTGCCCCTCCTGCTACCAAAACCTTTGTTAGTTGAATTGAGGAATCTCTGTCAGTGACCAATTAATCATTTTTTCCCTACTACTAACTCAAAGGGAATAAATCTTAAAACTGTATTTGTTCTGCTCATGGGGTTGCAAAATTTTTTTTTAAAAACATTTCTTAAAACACAAACAACCGCAGTCCAACCAGTTAAACAACAGAAGAAACCTCCCTCCAACTCCCTCAAGCTCTTCAGTATCTCCTCAGAACTCACATGCTAAGCATTAGCCTTTTGGAACTGGCTCTGCTCTAGCCATTTCCCACAGTTAGGCTTCTCTATTTATTATGGCATTGCTCTGGCCTCTGTTCTGCTCTCCTGCCATGTGTGCCAGGAGAAGCTGGCTAACATAACTGGGTGCTTGGTGCTTTCTCATCCTGCCCTGTCCTCAAAGCAGCTCTGCTGCAATAAACATACCTGAGCTGCAGCAGATTCCCCTGGTTCCACCTGGTTGCCAGTGACCTCCTGTTGAAAGAAAACAGGGTATTTTGTTCAAATACTGAAAATTAAGAAAACACGATTTGGTGCACAGATTCATTATTCCAGGGCTGGTGAGCCCAGCCTCCGGTTTTCTTTTAAATCTTCTTTCCACAAATTAATGAGGTCTGATTCTGCTTAGTTTATGAGTCGTGATAAGATCAGCCCTCCTTACTGCAAGCCTGTGTAAAATACAGCCTGCACAGCACATTTCAAAATTACTCAGAACAGATGGTCGTGCAGCTTACAGACAACTGTTAGCAGCAGCTCTAACACTGAAAAGCATTAGTTTGAGTTTCAGTTCTCCCGAGGTGTTTGGTAGCACACTCACAGGATTGATTTATAAAGACTTTTTGTTCTTTTTATTATTATTAAAATCCCTGGTAGTCAATAATTATAGGGTTTTACTTGGGTTGGGTTTTTTTTTTTGTTTTGAAGAGCGTGAGTAGGACAGCTGAGAAATTCTGGCGGCACTGTGTATTACACATCTGTGTAACAGGAAAGCTGCTAGACAAGAGGCCAGGCAGATGTCTGCAGTTGCTTTCTGTATCTCCTCTCTGAGAGGTGGTGGTAGGATCCTAGTGAAAGTGAGAAGGAAAGCACTGATACTGGTAAAAGTAGCTCCTCTGTGCTTAATGGGAACCTTCTGCTCCTCTCATTTGAGAATAAAACTCCAATCTGTTAAATTAGGTCCTTACTTCCTAAGCTTTTGTGGAAGTAATGAATCAAGTTGGATAGAGACAATTAAGATACATCTAAGGATAGAAGTATTTAATTTCCCAGAGTGACTTATTGAAATTAGTGTGAAAGATAATTTAAAGTGATGAGCTGTGTTTTACACTGAGATCAACCAGGATGGTTTGCACAGTCAGTTATATCTCAGCTGTGGGGACAGCACCCTCCAGCTGAGTGTGGGAAGAGTCTGTCTGACTTATCTCCCTGCTCAGACAAGGGAAGGGGATCTGCAGAGAACTGTAGACACCTACACAAGTCTGTGAAGAGCCCAACTTTCTAAGTATTTTAGGTGCCCCCAAGGTTAGGCATCAGCAGAACTGATCTTGGAGGCTTTGTTCCAGACTTCCTCACTTCCAGCAGCCCTTCGGCAGCTGTCGTTAGCTGAGTTAGTCCAAGGTCTGTGAGCCAAGCTGAGGCTTGGCCGAAACGTTGCTTTCTAACTACTGTTGGCAGAAGCCACAAGTATCATGGCTGACAATGCCGTAAGATAGTGCGTGGCCTTTCATTTCGTCCTTGCTCTGGGTTAAAGTGTCAGACTTGATTTAAACAGAAATAAAATTATTTAGGAATCCCAGAATTCACCAGATAGGTCTCTTTGATGGAGTGTGTGTGTAACTAAATGTGTTTGGTCAAAGAGAAAGATGAGCTCTGAGCATGCACAAATGCAAACTAGTGTAATAGCTACAGCGCCTGAGGAGGACTGCAACTGTAATGTAAATGTTAAGAAAAATAATTGTGCTGCTCTTGATCTTGCAAAAATGTTGTATAATATGTGCTCCTTGCTTTTGTGGAGAAATCCTTTTGGTTTGTCAACTGTAGTATCAAGATGTCTCTTTTGTAAATTCTGATGTTCATCACTCTTCATCTACTTAGGGAAGAGGACTTTGTGGTGGTTTTGTGCATTTTTGCCGAGCTGTTTTCTGAACCTGTAAGGTCTAACACAACATGCACGGCCTTCAGATAGAGCCCATGAGAAAGGAGCGGCATAGAGGGACTGTTATTACACGAATAAAACGGGAGAGGTCTCACTGAGTTTTTCTCTATGGATATCTCCCGTGCTGCTCCAGTGCCATCTACCGACTGGTTCTTAGGCCATTGTGCTTCACGGGAGTGGATTTGTTTACTTTGGTAAAACAATATTTCCTTTCATTAAACTTCTATGATGGACTGTGTTATGCTCTGCCAGAATCCTTCTGAATTTAAGAGGATATTTCACTTCTTACAGGCATTGTGACAGCAACTTCCAAGTTGCTAACAGCAGCTGTGTTTGTAACTACTGGAACAATCCCCTTTGGACTGCTTTACCATTCACAGAACAGTTCTATGAAATTATTCTACTATACTCGGTGCACATAAAGCAGAGAATTATTCATTTATTTAAAGTATATGAAGAATCACATTAGCTTAAAAACATCTGTGAGGAAAAGTCAAGGTTGGAACTGGAAAACAGACTTACCAGTCTAACAGCAAGCAAGAGCTGTTATCCACTGCTAATTGTGCTTGAGCTGTGACAGCAAATTGCTAAGCTTGTGCTATTTTAAATTCCCACACAGGCAGAAATTGTCCGTGTTCTGCCAGACTTATTTCAGCAGTAGGACAATGTTTGGCTGGACATAAGGATTTTCCATATACAAAGTTCAAACAGGTTAACAATAAAAGATTTAGGGGCCAGACCTCAGAAGGGGTGAGAGTTGAGATTAGGCAAATCACAAAGCTGTGCTGTAGTGTAGATGTGGTACAAACAGAGGCTGGATTATGGCTGGGGCTCCTGGGTCTGGGATTCCTGAACATCATCTTCCCTTCCTTGTTTATGCTGTCCATAATGGTAAGCCTAATTACACAAGCTTTTTGCAGCTGAAGCAAATTCTGTCCTTTGGATTTTACAATCTATTCATTAGAGCCTCCTCTTGTTTGGTTCTTAATCCTTAAATGCACACATCCATGTTAAAATAAATACTTAATGCAGTGGAAAAGCTGTTAACAGTAAATCTGTAAAGCTGTAACACTGGCTTTACCACTCTGTTCCTTAAACTCATTCTCTTCCAGTTTTCTTTTAATGGGCATTTAAAAAAGATTATTTGCACACATCATCAGTGAGAGCATAAAACAACAAGCCCTCAGGTGTTTGTAGTTAGAGCTGAACCTCTGACCAGCCTGGTTCTGAGTCAGCAAAGCTTATACCAGGCCAGCTTTAGAAAAAGGATGTATAAGGCACCTAAACCCAAAACTTCACACCAGCACTTTACAATGTGCTCTCTGGGTTCCACGAATGGGACAGAATGGTTTCTACTTCTCCTGCAGGGGACAAAGCAGATTAAAGTCTTGTCAAAGAGCAGTCATGGTTATTTTTTTCTTGAAATCATAGCAGTTAAACTTTTCCCTCTCTGACTTCTTTTTTCTTTCAGGATTCACAAAAAATAAATTTAAGTATTTGCCCCCAGCCTAGGTTTGTGCCTTTCTTTGCCTGAGCATTCCTCTAGGCCATGGGCTATGTTAGATCAGACATTTCCTCCCCTCTGCATACTCTGGCCCTGCAGTGGGCTGGTGTGCAGCAAGGACAAAGTTTAGGGCTGAAGGGAAAGCAAATACTGTAATCTGGGAGTAACAAATTGTAGGTTTGAGAAGGGACTTGTCAATTCTAAGAGACAATAAGCAAATTTGAGTTCTGACTGGTGTTGTGATCCAGTTCCTCTGTGTCAGTGCAAAACTTGACTCCGTTGACTTTAGTTCAGAATTTAGAAGAGGGAATAGTATCTCCCCTGATTTTAAGTGAATGCAGGAAGACTATGAGCACCTGTTGCATTGCAGTTCCCTGTGTTGGTGGTTATTTGCACTCCAGTTTTGTGACACTACTTGACCCTTCTAGGCTGCTGATGTAGGGAAAAATCTTACCCTTTCCTACATATACTGGTTTCTAATGACTGAGGATGCTTACTGATCTGGTAATGTGATTATTGCCATGGGCAGAAAGAGGAATCAGGGCAAAAGCAACATTTCAGAGACTGGAAATAGAAGGTTTTGTAACATCATACAGTTTGCAGAATATCCTTCCAGAGTGGACTGAACTATCAAAGAGGGGTTTGGGGCATTTTCTTGATAGATGTATACCTGTGCTATAGAACCTGCACCAGGAACTTAAATATTTCCCTTTTCTGGTCCTTTTTTAGACTCCAAAATGAACTTGGATGATTTCATCAGTATGAATCCCAATGTGGGATGGGGCTCAGTGTTCCCCCTTCCGGACTTTGTGCATCGATTTGGCAGACAGACTGATTACAGCTACTCCTTGGAAGAACAGTGAAGTGAACAAGGAAGTTCTCCTTGCTTCTGTTTTGCGTGGATGTGTTTTGTTTTGCTGCTCTTACATGGTGTTTATGGTTTACATTTCTGTACAAGGAATAAGTACTTGGAAAAATAGAATGCCCAGTCAGAAATATCATGAACCGAATAAAAACTTTTATTTTGATTATGTAAGAATGAACTTGGTTTTTAATGTCAAATCAAAGGCAGACATCCCACCATAAGCATATTGCTTTTCCAGCTAGTGTGCCCAAATTGAGAAGAGCTGTAAGAAAAGCTTTTGGAAAAATATGTGCATAAAATACTGAACACTGTAGCTCAAATTGCTGCACATTGTCACATTTTAGAAGTGTGATAAAATGTGTTTTCTTCGTGTTATGATTTCTGTCATTTATGTAAGCAGACGGTGCATCTCAGTTTACTCACTGGCTTTACTGATTAGTCCTTATTTAGCAGAAGCCTAAAGGGAACGTTGATGTAGTAGCACAGTCTGGAACTCCCATGCACTATGTAAAACCAGGTGAGTATCCATGTTTCTGTGCCGTACGAGGGCAGGATTAAATCCTGCCATTTCAGTTAAATGTTCCAGTGCTGACATTACTGGAAGATGCAGTTGCTATTTTTGCTTCTCAGGCTGGCTGTGCGTTTTCACCTGCTCCCATCTTGTGCTTGGTGTTAGTCTGGCCCCATGGTAATCCAGGGTAGGAAGCTCAACTGACAGAAAGCAGGAAAGTTTGTTGGGTTTTTTCCTGCGCCTTTAATCCTTGAGCTGGCCTGCCACAAGGTCAGACAGCTGCTCCTGCTGGGGTAAGGAAATCAGCAGGGCCATATGGCTGGGGGGGAAGGGAATGAGAAAGCCTCCCCCATCAGGGTCACTTGCTGCTGAGTATTCTTAGAGATGATACCAAGCTGCATCCCTGCAGGGCATCCCAGGAAAGCCATCATGCTGATCAGGGGTTTGAAGCAGTCTCCCACCTCGTAGAAGAGTGGCCTAAACATGGAATTACAGAAACAGGCTAAGATGGGGTATTTAATTCTCAGCTTTGGACCTGTTCTACTTTGCCCAGTAGCACATCATAGAATCACAGACTGGTGGAATAATTCAGGTTAGAAGGGTCAGGCAGTCTCTAGTACAATCTCCTGTTGAAATCAGGTCAGACCAGGCTGCTCAGGACTTTATCCAGTCAGGCCTTGGAAACCTACTGGGGTTGAGACTACAATAAACATTTGTGATGGACTTCAGTCCTGGTGAGGAAAAGCACAGTAAGGTTTTAAGTATTAAGGGATTGTTTTATTTGTAAGTACAGAAAAATATAAAAACTACAAAGAAACTTATATGTATATTACTGTTACAGAGGTGTATTGTTATATATATACTGTATTACCGTATGTCCCATCAGTTCCAGAGAATTTACTCAGTATGTTAACAGTGGACACAGCTGACTGAACAGCTGGGGAGTTGATTCAATTCATCCACACATCTCTTTCTGTGTCATAAGGGCTGCTTAACTTAATAATAAGGAACTTAAACTTTCTATTGCCAGATGCAGCACAGCTGGTTGACTATGCAGACAGGCTGCTGCCACACAGATTCCTTGGGTGCCAGCACAGACTGGAGGCTGGTTGTTGGGGCACTCACCTATGGAGTGAGAGAGTTGATCTGCAGTTTTTGTCACTCTGAACCAGCTTCAATAGAAGAGACTATGATGAATCTCAGAATTCCTGACAAACCGTTGCACAGAACCCTCCTGAGAGGGGACAGCTCTGGATTTAACCAGATACACCTGAGTAAAAGGTCTGATTTAGCAATGTTTGGATGAAATGGCAGCTCTTTCTGCATGACACTGATGTGGCAGACATCTCAGAGTGAATGAAGATGTTACTTGCCATTTTTGAGTGATGTTAATAGTGGCTGTGACTGTGCAGAGCAGCAGCAGTTTGCCTGCTCAGGTCTTTGCAGATGCCAACCCAGTGCCCGGGTTAGACATGGCAAAAGTGAGAATGTAAAGATCCGTGGTTGAGGTGAACGGGTTATGTCAAGCACTTCTTACCCTTCAAGTGATTGATTCTCATACACACAGAGTTCCTGTGCATTGCTCAACAGATGCTTTGTTACAGAACGTTAGGTTCTCATCCCTCCCTACTTGAGTGTGTCATTTGATTTAACCTCAGCTGGTTTCCAGTGCCTGAAATCCATGACACACTCCCTTTGGTGGGGGTCAGACACAAGAGTCTGCCTGGTTTAATCTAGTTTCAGCATCGAGGCTGATAAGAAGGAGAAGAGTCACAACCATTATTCAGAATATGCAAGTTAAGAAAAAAAAAATCAATGTGAAGAGTCTGTTCTTCTCTAATCATTCTGAACAGGTGCTTAATTTTACATGGAGCAGGCTGGATGTGTGTGATGATAGCTTTTCTATGATTAACAACCTTTTGGTAGCTCTTGTAAAAAGTTGTTATTCCAGAGGAATCGGTAGAAGCCAGAGAATGATTTCTTTCAGTGCTGAGAATGGTGATATTGTGGTGCTGCCTCTGTAGCCCTTCAAGCCTGGGAACATTTCATCAGCATTTCAGGAGGTGTGCTATCAGAAGGACAGAATTCAGGAATACATCAAGTGCTCATTTAGGGCCCCAAATACAAAGAGGAGCTACTTGCTTAACTGTAACTAGCGGAAACCAGCCCTTTTCTAATGCTGATTAATTCTGATGTCCCCCCATCAGAGGGACTAAGTGAATTCACCTCCCTCTTTTATCCCTTCTCTTTCCAAATAACCTCAGTCCTGACTATTTTGTGGAACCTCCTGTGTTTAACCTCTCTGCTGTCACCTCATATTGAGGTGTGAGGTTTTTTCCCACTGAGCACCACAGTGAGTTGCAGAAAGAAAAGAAAAGTTTTCTAAGAGTCACTTTGCCATGTGCCTGCAGGAGGGCAAAGAACTGCCACTGTGAAGCTTATGGCAAGGAGTCGACTTCACTGCCAGACATCACTAATTATCAGCTCTGTGATCACTGATGTATTTAAACACCTGAGATTCAAGCAACTTTATACCACAGGTGTATGTATATGTGTGAGGTGCAGTGTACAAGAGGGCGTGACTTGGTGGTCCTCGGGTACAGCTCCAGGCTAGCTGGTGCAGCCACCCCAGTGATGTGGTACTTGGAGAGAGCCTCACTTCTTGATGCAGGGGGGTTGGGCTTATGCCACTATGACATATGAAATAATATGAAAGCTTTGACATTCCTGCAAGGCTGATTGGCTGGGGTGCACTGGCACAGTAGGGTCAGCATGTGCACACCTGCAGTCCGTGCTGTCCATAGCCCTCGAGGTTTTTAATCTTTCCTGTGTCCAGATGTTGTCCCAATGTGTCCAAGACAAAGATATGCTGCTTATGCACTTTCAGTACAATAATTTCTTAGTGCAGCTTAGTTTTCCATTCCCTTTCAGCCTTCTTTACTTCATCCTTTTCCACAGTGATGTCTTTCTGTTGTCCAGTTATTACAGTATTTATGTGCTGAGAGCCCTTAAGTGGTGGCTTTCTGGACCAGGTGACTCTTGAGTCAGGCATTGAACAAAGCAAGGAGAAACCTTCTGCCTTTAGGTCAGTTACTCTCAATCCCATGGTCTCCCAGTTTCCTGATTCAGTTCATCCATGCATCTCATCTGGCTCCTGGAAATTCTTCAACGCCTGTACTTCTAGGCATCATAGGGCAAGACCCTGCTAGCCTTATAATGGGGGGCACATCCTATCTCACAGGTCTCCATCAGGCTATTGCAGCAGTAAACTGCAGCATGAGATGGAACACCCACATCTCTCCTGTCTTCTTCCTCTTCTTTGCTGCTGCTTTTTACTTAAGAATGTAGTTTATTTGGTAACTAACCTCTTTTATTTACCTGTTTGAGACTTTAGAAAAAGAAAGGCTGCTTTTCCCTGGCATGCATTTGCTTGGTCAATGCCTTTTTGCAAACTTGTATGTGACCAGGTCTGTCTTGAGAAAATCCCATTTCTCAGTTGGCCAGCAGAGAGAGCAGTCAGCATTCAGTGGATGGGCAGGTCAGGACAGAGGTGATCTCCTGCACACTCAGCCTTGCCAGTAGCTGTTACAGTTAAAAAAAATAATTCTGACAGCATTGCAGAGGTGATTTGTATCTCACAATGTTGTGGATGAAGGGTTACCTGTTGCCCTTGCCTGCCTGAACCTGTAAGGTCAGTGCAAGTCCTTCCTGTGCATCGAGGGCTATATGCCAGCTTCCAAACCACCTGCCAGTTTTTGGGGGACATTCACAATCCCTACCAAAATGGGTGTATGACACCTTAGAATGTCTGACCAATTGCTTTGCTATCAATTTATGGACTTTGGAGGCTAAACTTGGGTACCTGGGATGCTGCAAACTGATCTGGACTGTTGAGGAGGCAAAGGGACACCAGGGTGTCCCTGATCGGGACATTTTGACCTATATGGCCTCCTCATACCCTCATTGTCCAGCTGGAGCCTCATGTGTGCTCTGAAGCACCATCGATCTCCAAGCATCTACAGTAAAATGGCTATCTCTAGGGTCTGGTTGTTTGACGTTTTTTGTTAGAACGCGTTTGGTCCAAGTTTTTTCATTTTTCATGGTTTTTTTCACCCATCTTTTCAGGAAACAAGGGTTGTAGACTGAATGACCTGAGAAAGCTGTACCAGGGAATGGGAATGAGGTGTGAAAGTCCCACTGTGTCTGTACAGTAGTCACAGTTACCTCCCACCAAGTGCCTTGCAGAACCATTACTGAGACACTGTCGATGACCCAGGGGGTGGCTGTCCCCTGTTCCTGGCATGAGCCACGCTGCTGGAGGGGAGGACCTGCAGAGCATCAGTTCACGCATCACCTGGCAGAGCAGATGGCTCCAGGTCTGGTGGGGCTGCCCTCATATGACACCTTGGATTCACAGCCTTGGAGAATCTCACCTCCTCTCAAGGCAAAACCTGTCTGGATGTAAAACACACATTCAGGTAATTACCTACTCAGAGATTTGAGGGAGGGAATGCTGGTGATTTTCTTCTCCCTTCTGGCAGGATTTTCTTCTCCCTTCTCTCTCCTCCTCATGCAGGAGTTGGCCCAGTTGAAGCCAAGGTTAATGAAGTGTACCCAAAGAGGGACTGCCTGGAAACTTCTGCCCAGGTTTGTGCCCACTTCCTTATGGAGCTCCGGTCTCTGGGAAGGTTTTCATTTGTGATCCTGGAGTCAGAAGTAAAGCACTCTGTACATATGCAGTCTTTCAATAAGTTAAGTGCAGCTGCAGCAGGGGTTCTGGAAAATCTCTTCAGTTTGACCTAAGATAAACAAATATGGTTGCTTAAGTATCCTCAGTGTTTCCTTATACTTACAGTAGGAAATACCTTGGATACTGAGGGCAGTTAAAACAAATCTTACTTAGTTATCTAAGGCCTCTGGCAAGTCCCTGAGTTTCTGAGCAAGTTAAGCCACTTCCTTGGCATGAGGTGTACCAAGCTTCATTTTATAGTAATAAAAACAAGCATTAAGAGCCTGAGATGTGAACTGTCACTGACAAAGTCCAAGTGAAGCAGCATTATTCACCTGAAACTCGTGACAAATGTCTGGCTGGCACAGAGGGAGATGAGCAGGGTGTTTCCAATGAGCTGGATTCCTGACATTATATTACTTAAAAGCAGGAAATGCTCATTTGGCCTGGTTCAGCGTCATACTGGCCTTCCCATGCAAGGCTATATCTGGAACCCAAACACTGCAATAAGGCAGGAATCATTATATGTTTTTTTTTTTCTCAAACAGCCTACACAGTAAGAAGATGGTAGTTATCTCAGCCTTCCCTTCTTTTTAGTATGCAATTGTGGTGGCGTGCTTCCCCCGTCTCAGCTTGGCTGCTGAAATGGCAGAGCACCAGCTTGGAGCCATCCCGAGAAAATGTTCTGCTGTGGCTTTTAACCATTTAGCTGTAAAGCTCCTGCCGCCTCCACCGTTTCTAACTGCTGGAGTGAAGCAAGGGTTGCCAGTCCTTGTTTATAGCGAGTGTAATCAGTTTGACTATTTATACTGTACTCATCACAGAGCACTTTGCTGTATGAAATGGTCACAGTTATATTTATACCAGTACAAAAACAAAGTCATCACAAATTGAGGGGGCAACATTCAGAGTAATTTTTTCTTGCTACGTGATGTTCTTTCTTTGGCAATTCAAACATTTATCAGGCAGAGTCACTCTCCTAGGAAGAAAATACAGCCCACTGTAACTCAGGAATCCCACCAGTGTTTATCTGCACTTGTGTTTTTGTCTTGCATGAAGTAAATGCAAGTATTTAATCAAGTAACCTCTACCAGCTGCTACCTCAGTATGAATATGCAGGGCTGCCAGCAAAGTCCATGGAGTTGTCTTAGTACAGCAAAAGCAGAGTTTGATCTGCTTTGCCAGAGATACTAAAAATACCTTTTAATGTGCTAAGGTATGTGTCTGGCCAGGAGTTGTTTTCAAATGCATCCTCCAAAGAGTTGCTACAAAGTAAGAGGAGCTCAAACAGCTGAGCCCTGAGATGCAAACTAGCCAGTGCTGTGGCATCCAGCCTTGCTCCTGGCTGGGGTCACTGGCAAGGTGCTCCCCCTGCTTTGTTTCCAGCAGTAAGTTGGAAAGAAGGGACTCAGAGGAGATTTGCAGTGCCCTACCTGCCATATTTGTGCAGGACTGAGTTGGACTTGATGATCCTTGTGGGTCCCTTCCAGCTCAGCATATTCTGTGATTCTGTGACATTTGTCAGAGGTGCTTTGCTAGGTGGGTTGTTAACTTAATTGTCATTCTCATTTATTTGATAATTATGAAATAAAAAACCAGGTTGGGTATTTTCGATATCTGAAAGGCCAGTTTAGGGGCTTTGTTCCCAGCACAGTCCCAGCAGCCTCTGCTCACCAGCCTCTCTATGCTCACACTGTGCACGGAGGTCGGATCTGTGCAGAGGCAAAGCCCCACTTTCCTCCAAGCTGAGGCCAAGGGCTGTGTGAGCAGGGGCAAAGCAGTTGCCCTCCCCAGGATGCAGAGCCTGAAGGGAACCTTTCTGCCAGTGTTCTTTCTGGCCTTGTTGTTTGAACTGCTGTGGAAAGGCACAGCTGAGGAATGGCTCAGCCCAGCCCTGGCTGCATGGGTACAGGTCCCCAGCTCTTGCCAGGGACCATGGTATCCCCACTGCTGGCTCTCTGCAGGGGCAATGCAGATGGTGGAAGTGGCAGGACATTACCACCCCACTCAGGATCATAGGATCATGGAATTATGGAATGGCTTGGGTTGGAATGGACCTTAAATAAGGATCATGTATGTTCTAGCTCCTCTGCCATGGGCAGGGACAGCATCCGCTAGACCAGGTTGCTAAGAGCCCCATCCAACCCAGCAGGGATGCTTGCTGGGCTTACAGAAATCCTCAGAAATGGGGATTATTTGTGGTCATTTAATAAGCAAAGGCCCTGGTTTAGTAGGTGGAGTCCATGGCAAAAAACCACACGTGGAGATTGCCCAGCACTGAGGACATCTGAGACCCAACAAGTGACAAAAGCACACATGTGGGGTCCAAAAAGGGCCTTACCTTCTTCACCGACACCTGGTCTTCTCTGAGCTGGCATCGTTGTATCTCACTGTAAGGTCCTCTGCCCAGCCCTCATAGAGAAGGAGAACCTGCTCCCAAATAACACTGTAACTGCTGCTTAATGCCATTGGGAGAATGATCTATTGAGCTCCAGTGGCACAGCCATTGGTATGGCTGGATTAGCAATTGGAAGCTTTGTTTTGAGCTTTCTGTAACAAAATACCGCTGTGCTGGGGCACACAGCCTGGCTAGGGTTTCACTGACTCCTTAAGAAAATGAGGGCAAAGGGTGATTAAATATTAAGTGGGACGCAAGATCTCAGCTGATGCAGTTCATCTAGTAACCTGAAGATGGGATGGAGGTAAAAGTGGCTCCCTGAGACACCTGAGAGGGTACTACAGGAACCCATCCTGGCCAGCAAGAGGAGCTTTGGGGTTCCTCCATCAGTTTCCAGTGCCAAGAGACCTCAGGGGTGATATGTGTGGTCATGGAGAGAGACCAAGATGAGGATCCTTGGAATACCTGAATCCTATTCTAGTCTGCTTTCCACATCTTCTGTAAATCAAATACCATTCCTGGCTGTGTTAGACTGTCAAGCAGGTTCTACTGTCATCAGGCAGAAGATATTAATGAAAAAACAGAAAAGAGATTAGTGATTAATGCAGAAACATTCCCTCCCTACCACTGGATGAGCCATGTCCTAAAGCCTCTCCTTCAAGCAGACCTGCTGCTGACAAGAAAGTTATTGACCTTCCTTACACTCCAGAGCAAGACTTCTGAAAGGCAGCTTTTATGGGGTGTCTGTCTCTGGGCACACGTGTGTCCATGGGCCTCTCCATGTGTATGGATATAGACGGCTCCTTCCACAGCAGCACGTTTTGCAGTGGATATCAGTTCCCATGCTTGCTAAGCTCACTTTGGCGTTAGCAATGGGAACATTAAATTATGTCCTGTTATCAGTTGGCTCTTCCTGAGGAGGACCCACACCTTGGCTGCTGGCACCTGCTCAGGTGCAAATGCTGTGAGAGGTCCTGCTACGCTCCCTCCCACCCTGGCACAAGCATGGGCAAGTAAATCTGGAGAAATCAAGGCTCTTTCATTTCTGGGGCTCTTAGTCCAACATTTTACCACACTTCTAGTGCTTTTAACTCCCATAATTCCCCCTCATCGCATATACCTCTGGAAACACTTAAAGATGTTATTTTTCTCTGATATAAGCTGTGCCAAAGCTTGCTTCCTGTTAGGAAGACAAACTGGCAGTGGAAACATTGACAACTATACAAGCAAATATTGTATTGCTTAAAAAGCTTTATTTAGATTGCACCATTGTGGGGAGGGCTCTTGGTTGGGTTTTTTTTTCATTTTGGATGGTGCTAAAGACGCCATAAAATTAGCTGCAGTATTATCCCAGTGATTTGTACACTTCATATTCATGCGCCTTCAAAATTAAAAGAAATCACGATAAAACTAAGCAAATAAACAGTCCTCAGGAGGACCTAATCCCTTTTCTCCATGCTCCCAGCAGCCTCTGAAGCCAGTGGGGGTCCCAGGAGGGCAGGGGTGGGAAAGCCCAGGCTGAGCGGCACGAAGGATCCTTGGGAAGGCTTTGTTGCTCTGCCATGGGGATATTAATGTTTCTGGCCAGTTGACAGCGTGTGTGGTGAGCGTAAACATTTGGCTCCAGCAAAGAGTTGCAGACAAGGGAGGCAAGTTGGGCACAAGAAATGTGCTATCATGGCTGCCCCTGTGGTGGCAGCCGACTGGGCAAGCGCTGTCTGTGGCAGATGGGAGTGGGATTGGGTGCAAGGGCCTGCAGCATCCCTGGGGAAAAGTGGGCACAGACAGAGGGAGATGCAGGATCCGGGGAGGACAGTGATTTTGCAGAGGAGCAGGCACTTGCCTGGTGCCTCTGCCGCCTCCTGGGGCCTGGGGACTATTGAGAATGCCTTGAAAATACACTACTGGGGGCACCCTGGGGGCTGAGGAAAGAGCTCAGAAGCAGTATGGAAGATGCTTGCAGTCCAAACAACAGCCATTTTGCAGGGAATGGAGGATAAGTGGGTAAAGAGCACCCAGACCTCTGCTTTCCCGCTCTTTATGAGCAGGCCAGCTGTCCACACTGGTTCAGGCTTAATTCACACTCTGGGTTCATTGCAACAGCCCTTTAAAGCTGGGGTCTTACCCTGGAGGTCAGCGGCCAGAGCAGTATCGCTGTGCTGGTGCCTGGGGCCAGTGAGCCTTCAGGCTCTTACTTTCCTAAAGGGCCAAACAAGGGAATTTTGCATTTTTGCAGTCTATAGTTCAAATAAAGTATAAATAACTTTTTAAATATTTTTAAAGAGCCTTGAGGCCTTAGGCAGCCTGAGGAGAATGGGTGCAAGGTGCTGTTATGGCCAGAGGTGTTATAATGCTCTCAGCCTGGCTCCCTGTGCCCAGGACGGGTGGTGTGTGGTGGCTGCTCTCTGGCAGCTGCCTCACGTGCTCATGCATGTGTGTGAAACTGGCTCACTTGGCTTTTCCTCCTTCTGAATGCTTAGCATAAGCAGGGAATAATAAAATGCAATTTTTCCACAGGGACCAGAGGAAACAAATTACTGCCCGAGTGTAGATGAGGGCAGAGTCTGGTGCATTATTTTCTGTGAAATAATTCCCATGAGGCCGTGTGGAAACACAGCTTTTTTTTTTTTCTCCTTCTCATTTTTCTACTTCCTTAAACTTTCCAAAATACTCTGCTGTAACATATTTTCCCCAGTCACATGTGTTAGCGAGGAGAGAAAAGGTTAAATTCTCCTTTCGTACTATAATGTAATTCATTTCCTGTTTTTCACAACTGTCTAGACACAGATCTAACAAGCATTAACCCTGAATCCCACCATTGGGTTAAAAATAGAGGCTTTAAATATAAAAGTGTGTGGTAAGAGTAAGATTGTAGGTTTCTACCTACCACCAGGAGCCAGATCTTTTAAATGAGAACCATTTAATTTTCTATAAGTAAAAAAATAAAAATTACTTCAATTTCAGAAGTTTAAAAAGGCTGCTGGTTGCTTTATATACACCAGCAGCAACACAGGCGCTGCTGAGCCACGGCACAGACAGGTTGATCCCCCCTCAGGAGTTATATTTATCTGGATTTACACCTCCTGCTATATTAAAAAAAGAAAGAATAAATTCCACTTCAGTGAGAGAGCTATAAAAAGATCGAGAGAAAGTCATTTAAGAGAGAACCCACATTGAAAACCATGGTCAGATTCTGGTGGGAGACCCATGGACAAAATGTGCCCCAAACCCCAAAGGAAAAAGCCATGGCTGTGATACCAAGAAGCACCTCATGCTGGGAAGGCAAGGCCACAGCATGTTGGGTCCCAGCCTAGCACAGCATTTAAATGCTTGTACAGTCATGACCAGATCCAAAGGGGCTCCCATCAGCTTAGGCTGGGTCATGGTTGGGCTGGAGGCTGGCCCAGGTTAAGCCAGGCAATTGCCCCCTGTGGGTGTGTATCCTCCTCTGACACTTCTCGCCAGCTGGGCTGCCACAGCAAGTGGGAGGAAGGAGAGAAAGAGATTTCTGATTTGGAACGTGAGCTAAACACCTCACAAAAGTGTGAGTTTTGCCTGTGGAGGCAAAGCAAGCAGAAAACAAAACTGCAGCCCACCCTGGCCTGGTGCAGGGCACAGACAGGGAGTGAGGCACCTCCTCGACTGACAGTTTATCACATGCACCATTCACATCAGAGATTACCCACAGAGACATAATTTTTTATGCACTTCAAGAACAAAAATAAATGCTGGTAAGAATTAGCTTAACCCAATCCTCAAAAGCCCTGTTAAACTAAGTCCAAATTCCTGGTGTGCTGTAACAAGGAAGAACTCACATTTCCTGTGCTGACTGCATTTCTCTGTCTATGAACGCAAACCCTGTGGGGTGGTTTGTTTATTTATCCCCTGAAGCTTGGAGTGGGTGTCTTTCTGTCCTGCCACCCACTTCCAGCTGTTGCATGGAAGCAGCAGCACCTCTGTGGGGGGCTGGGATGGACCTGCCACCTTGGTCACAAACCTGTGGGTGCTGCCTTCTGCATTCAAGGCCTGTTCTGACCACGACTGAAACTATCCAAGGAAAACATATTAAAAAGACATTAGCTTGTTTTCAACTAGAAAGTGCAGTATACTACACATCAAGAATGGTGAGGGGTGAACTGGTGTCCTTCCAGCTTAGGGAAGGCCTTTGAACCCACATGAGTTATTTATAGAGCCTTTTAGAAAACAGCTCTCTCCAATGTCTGCAATTTGGATCACAGAAGCAGCTCTGGTTTTGTCAAAAATAAATAAATCAACCCCCTACATGGTTCACTGGGGTTCACTCCACCCACCTTGTAAAGCAGAGAAACAGAAATGAAGATTAGGGAAAGGTAGGGCAAAGCAAAGTCATAATTTTAATATTCATTGTGTAGTTTTCAAAATCCTTTTTGCCCAAACTGTACGTCTTTGTTAGGCTCTAAGCCAGAAAGTGAGGGCACTCCAAGGAATTATACAGGGTGACTTGTTACCATTGGTCAGGGCAGGACCTCATCCATGCTTCAGGCTGCCTCTCCATCTATCCCTGAGTATTCTTAAAAGGGTGGAGGTGTTAGCAGCACTAATATGAAAATGGGAAGAATTATAACCAGACCTCAGTGACCCAACATATTCCTAAGATCCCATATTCCCCATAAAGGATTTAGTCTTTGTACATTTAGTCTATTAAAATAAGTAGAATTCAATATTTTCAGGAAAGTTTGAGTATCTAAACAATAGCTTTCTTGTCCCCTTGTTTAAAAGGCTCTGGTGATCTTGTCAACTGTGCCATTCCATGTTTCCAGAGACTTTTGACTGGGGAGGGCAACTGTAGACCCGAGTCACAGCATAACTGCAGAAAGACTTAGGGAAGCACTCAAGCATACCTCACTTGACAGTGCAAATGAGATTGAAAACAAAACATCTGCATTTTGTACTTATTTTCATAGCTGGCATAGCTTTCACAAGGCAAGTAATCCTGTTTTACCATCATAACTTCTCCTGTTTCAAATAGAGACATGCATCATTTGCTTTTTCAACTGCTTTTCCACAATTTTACTAGCAGTCACTTCAGTGGGCTCCTACTCACATTCCTTCTGAGCAAGAGCCTGGGTCAGACTGTTTGCAGTCCTGACACTAACGAGATGCAATTGTACCTGAAAAAAAAAAGATTAAAGGAAAATAAAAATCAAAGTTACTTGAATAACATGTCCATAAAAAAAACATTTTGTAAGCCAGAAGTTGGAGCTGAAGGTCTCAGATCGGTGTGAGCACTGGCAATCTCTTCTGGACCAGCAATCACTCCTGTGCTTTGGGCGAGTACAGACTCACAAGGACAAGCTCCATGTGAGCATAGTTTTTGTTAAGACACTAAGGCTCATTTCCCTTTGAGGCATGATGAAGCAACAGCTCTATCTGCTGCAACAACAAGCCAAGTTCTGGATGTTCCTGCAGAAGTCTTTGCTTACAGTCACCAAAAGCTCAAGGCTGATAAGGTCACCAACTTGGAAGCAATGAGACAACAAATTCTGTGGTTCACATTGTTTGAACATTTATTGCAATTCAGTGTCAAAAATGTTTTACAAAAATACATTACTGTCTGCACAGAACAGCTGTAAAAATCAGAGTTGAACATGCAAGGGAAGAGGAAAAAAGTGTGCAAATTTATAATGGAAGGATTTAACCACACAATAATATTAAACAGAAGTCTTATATAAGGGATGCCTTTCACTTCATATCATCTCTAGTTACAACTTTAAGAAAAAAAAAAACAACACACGCTCTCTTCCATATATAAGTACATATTTATAATTACTGTAGATTAGTTCCTAAAGATGAGCGTATTTACTATTTCGAATTAAAAAGCTCTCTTGGTAGCAGACCTGCTAGCATTCTGTGCAGCACATGATGGCTAAACAAATGCAAGTTCTACCCTCAGTTGCCCTCCCAGGAGGAGAAGCAGCAGCACTTGGTCAACAGAGGGGGTTCAGGCTATTTATGTAATAGAGACTGCATGTGTCAAGGACAAGATGGATTTGTTCTCCCTAGGGTCAGATCCTGCAAAGCCAATTTGTCATCAGTGAAATCACTGGAGGAAGACACAGAATAGAAATTAGGTGCTGGTAAAGATGCCCACAGAGCCCAGCAGCCACGTGCTGACAGCTGTGTGAATGGCTGACCGTGGCTTCAGAGCCTTTAACCAGCATCATTATAACCAGTGAGCTGAGAAAAGCAGTACAAGCAGAACACCAGAGTCCCAAAACTTGTACAAGGCAGTCTATACCAACCTGATCAGCCATCAGCTCCACAGGGCTTGTGCAAACAGGCCAGCTAGAAAGAGGGGCATTTTAATTTAAAGCTATGTCTTTTTGGCAAGGTGCTGATCTACAGGGAAGCCGTGCAACAGGTTTGTAAAAACAAAAGGAGGACAATGTTGGTTTGCTGTACCAACCAGGAGATCAGTGTGAAACAGCACACCTGATTTGTTTGCTACACAACAGAATTTGAAATGTTCCTGCTCTAAATGAAATTTGAGCTACTGAAGGCCAAGGAATTTTCTGGGCAAGAAAAGCTGGTTTAGTACCTGCATATGTTCTAGAAGGTGACAGATTCACAAGAGTAACTGAAGTCAAACAGATATGGGAATACAAACAGTTTAAAACCCAGGGGCAAAGAAAAATAATAAAAAATATATTCCCATATACAGAAAGTGGCAGGGTGCAATTAAATGTTTACATACAAAGCAATGTCTCCAGAGCAATACATATTTTCCTAATCACTTTACATAATAAAAGGATCTAGAAACTCCCACAGTTAAAAAAAAAAAGAACCCAAAAAACATAAGAGGAGGTACACACATTTTATGATCAAACTTTAGCATACCATAGTTAGTATAAATGGCTTAAGGTATGTACAGCTGAAATTGTGCCTCTTGAAATAGCCATCACACCAAAACAAACTCCAAACACCTGCCTCCTCTAGAAAGCTGAAACAGATCCCTGGGATCTCTCTCTTCCTAAGCCTTCTCCCTTGCATGGATCTATTTTTTTCTCTTCACAGCACCATGTTCTATGCTGTTGTACTAGTTAACACATCCTCTGAAGACAATGAGATTTCTCTGGATATGCTGGCAAGAGAAAACCCCAAAGAGAGGAAAAACTCTCCTTTTCTAGTATAAGAACTGATGCATGTCTAATGGGAATGCATCAACTAACTGGAAGGTGAAATGTCATTTGTAAAGAACATTCTATTATTTCCAAAATACAAGAAAAAGTCTGTTTTCCCTTCAACAACAGCCTTGCCACAATTGTCTTAAAATAAAGAGGTCCTTTTTGCATGAGAGCAGCCTTAAAACCATTCTGCCTGGAAGCCCCTGTTATCACTGTCAGTTTTGTTACTCTGCCATCCTCAGCCAAGCAGATGCCTTTGCACTGCTAAAATATTGATTGCTTTGTTTATAAATGGTTAGAGTAAGGTATTTGGATGCAACAGCATTTTGTTTTAAATACAAACTAAGAGGATTGAATTCACCACAACATCTCCCTGTACCAGCCACTTGAGAAACAATGAGTCTCCAAAGAGACCAAGGTCTTCTTTGACAGTTACTGCAGCAGAAGGGTAATGACTGAGGCAGTAACTGAATAAGGCTTATTCTGTTTCTTTTTGTTTAGCCTGTTTTGTTCTCCAGTACAGTAGTTGCTTGGTGTTCTGCTGGTTTGGACACTGACAGCAATATCTTAAGACCTCACACAAGCAACACACAAGTGTCTATGTATTAACAAATCATCTTCAGCACTCTGACCCTTCCAGTGTTAAGAAGTAAAAAACACACTAATTGAAGTAAGTTTTATAAATAGGAGCCTCAGTTGCACGTCAGCACGACCCACACTCTCTGGGCAGAAGACAGAATAAACTCTTTGCTCAAGGCAAGTGAAGAGTTGATAGAGGCAATGGCTACACCTGAGACATTCCCCAATCGCAGCTCAATGCTGAGATTTTCTGTCTTGCTGTACAGGGAATGCACTAGGCCAGATTCAAACCTGAGCTTAACATTCACTCAGTGTCACCATCTCACAGTGGGTGTCATCTGCTAAGCACAGGTGCAGACTGGGCATAACCCCCCAGCATTTCATACCAAAATACTCCTGCCTCCCCATCACAACAGGTTGGCTCACGATGGGTGGCAGACACAAAACTATGAAACAAACCAACCCCAAGTGAGATCTGGAAACAGAAGATGCCAAGAGGGACAGATCCTCTCACTGCTGGAAAAAGAAGCTACAGGACCCTTCAAATTCAATTCAGTGGCAATGCTTCACTCACTTCACTTGCAAGTTTCTGTTCTTAGTGTCCTCACTCAGCAAGCCAGATTTCAGCCTTGTCTACCCGCCATCAATGCAGTAATGAAAACAGAAACTGGCCTCCTTCACTCACAAACATCCCCCCAGACAAGCACAAGTTTATTTTTCCAAGGTAACAGCTTTTAAATCACTTTCAGTTGACATGAGTATGATCAGCAGGCTTATGCTTTCTACCCGCAGTCAAACTGATGGAGGGGGCATCAACACTAAGATAAAGCTCCCTATCCTGCACATGTTTTCTCCTTATCTCTGGAGACTACTGAGCTCTGAGCCATGGCTAAGGGTGGTACAGGTTCACAGAGCTCTCTGGAAGAACAAAAACTTGGATTTGCTGTTAGGTGGCAGGAGAAGGGAAGTTCTTGTCAGCGTTTTCCTTGTTTTCCTCCCCTGTTCCCCACTGCTCCATCTAGAGGCAGCTTTTTTCCCTTTCTGTGTCTCTTCCAAGAGTATGCAAAGTGATTTAGTTTGCAAAAATGCAAATACTATAATTTTTAAATACAAACAGCTGCAGAAAAGTGTTGAAAGTCAGTTATAAAAATGTAAAAAAGGAACAGAATATTTAACAGTAATTAACTCAAGTAGTTCTTCCTGAATTGTCCTGAGTACTCCTCTTCCTCACAATTCTTTGTACATGGTCACACACAACCCACTAAATATTTACCCTTCCGAGGTATCCTGCTTACATCATGCACAGAGAAAGTGCTATACAGGAAATCTACTGGCAAACAGCAAAAACTTTCCACTGCAGGTTTTCAAATTGCTCTGTATGAGCTGGATGCTTCAAGTTCCACTGTAGGGAAAAGTGAAGCATCGTATGCAGAGGAGACAGTGAGCCAGATCACAGCCACAGCAAAGTGGCCACTTACTCCGTAGGACTGAAAATTTAGCTCTAGTTTAGGGTTAGAAGATCCCATAAGGCAGCTCAGCACTGGAAGAAGAGGGGATTAGGGCCTTTGGGTCTTTGCCACTAGCATGGAGAAGTAACCAAAGATGTGTCAAGCGCCCTGTTGGAAATCCCTTGCTGACCCCAGTCCTGACTACTAAATAATCACTCCCTAAACTCCAATAGTCTGAAAATAAACATGTTGCTGCCAGTCTTCCAGTGACTAAAAACCGCATCATTTCACAAGATTCAATAGCCCAATTCTCCCTATATTTTACCAGCTCCAAGATGACTGAATTCACTTGACAGCAGTGGGAATACAGAGCAGTGTTTGTGCTGGAAAACACAGGCTTGAAAAAAACCAGATTCTAACTTCACTTGGGATTTAAACCAGTGCAATTAACCCAGTGGAGCTGATACAAATTTACCTTGTGAGATTAAATCCAGTCCTTTGTTTCCCCTATAATAGAACTTCCTCCCTTATAGATAATAGTCATCCTTGTGGTTTCTCCTTTCCCTTTTGCTTAGTCTTTCATAAAGCCAACAAATTTAAAGAGGATGGAGTAAAGTCTTAGGTATTTATATGGTGCCTATCATCTAGGCATTCAAGCACTGAGTAGAGCAAGAAAACTAATGTAAAGAGGTAAGCACTAATACAAGAAAAGATGCTTACTATCACAAACATTTCCCTTTAAATCATTGTACAAAATACAAAAGTTCACATTGTACACTGGATTTTTGTTTGAAAGGTACTCAATCTGTTAGAGGTAGAAAGTGGTATGTTGCGATTCTGTCTTGCAAGTAGGCTAGAGTTCTATCCTAAGTATTTCAGAATGTGTCCTTTTAAAAGCATAAAAGTATTATTAAACTTGTCACAGGGATATTTTTCATAAATATTTTTAAAACGTCATATTTATAAATATGTATGCTAAATAAAACCAGATGGAGGAACAGTTCAACAGTCCTAGCCTCATATTGCTTTCTCTCTATTAGAAACAAACCAAGAGTTCTCAAATGGTTGTGGGGCAAATTCATTTTTAACTTCTAAAAGACAAAAAATGAAGTTTTTTGCCCTGTATATTGTACTCTGATGATAAAAAAGGGACTCTGTACAACACACTGTATTTATACACCAGTCCTATGGAAGTCTGTATTCCTTAAGTGCTGCATGTCAGTGAGCAACTTCACCTTTCACCTCCAAGATCTTCTTGTTCCTTGACTCAGGAGCTTCCAACAAACATGAATATTTACACTATTTACAAATGGAGTGTCCAAGCTCAGTGGCATAAAGTGTCCTGTAAGAATCACATAAGCTGCAGTGACCCAAGTTCAGAACCTGAACAAGTTGATAAACTCCTGTGGTGAAAGAGAGGTGGAGCAGGTTTCTGGGTTGTTGGCTGTGCAGGGGTGATCAGTACCCTGGGAAAGGAGAAAACAATTCCATTTAGAGAGACTGCAGAAAGGGTGCCAAAGGATCAGCCAGCTTAGCACTGCCCCTCTGCCAGACATCCCATGTGCAAACAGAGCAGAGCCCAGAATAATAGACAGCTCAGAATTGGGCTTCATATTTTAGGGGCTACTGGTAAGTCGTGGGGAAAAAAAAAAATCAGCAAAGATCCAATTCATTCTTTTCCTCTCTTCTGAGGGAAGAGAGGCTAGAGCTTGCCATCAGCTACAGGAGTTTAACTCTAGAGACATGCCTTGGATATTACCACAGAGGCCAGCAGATTTTTGTCCTGGGCCATTTTGTAGCCATCAGCTTTCACTCCAGCTGATCTTGTTGCCAAGACCTCCACCTCCATGTAATGGGTGGAGAAAGCTGCTAGCAATGCCAAAATGATTTCTTGCAGGCAGCCCCACAGCATGCCCAACTCTCCCTCCCCTCCAGCCCCAATGGACACTACCCTTGTTCAAGATAGAGATAGGATCCTTGTGAGGCACAAAGGAGAAAGGGCCTTAATAGCTGAGGGAGGACTAAGATGTTACAATTCACTAGGCTATGGAGGCAAAGGAACTGCAGGACCCTAAATCAGCTGCAATCAGAGGAAGCACTGGGTGCCCCATGGCTCCTATCCCAGTTGAGTCTGTCCCACCAGCACCTCGTACCTTCCATGAGAGGATGTGGCAGTGCCTGCACAGCTGCAGTGTGTCACCATACTGCTCCTTCCGTGGGTAACACCTTATAAGCTTGAAGTACATCTTCTTCCAATCCAGCTGTCCTTTGTCAGACAAGATCAGCCGTTTGCGAATCTTAAAGCAAAGATAATCATAATTGTAGCAGGTCAAAAAAATAATGACTTGTTCTTTCCAGCTCATGACATTCCCCTTTCCCTCACGTCATGCTCACCAGTCCCATAACAGTTCCCTTGCAACACCAAGAAAGCTCTTTGAATATCCAGCTATAAGCACCTTCCTGATGGGAACATACCATTATGAGGGTCTGTTCACATTTCATGAACTTTACTGTAGGAAGCCTGAAACCCTGGGAGCTATTTCATACTACTTTGGCCACTGTTTCTGGCTGGCAGGACAGCAAATACAGTTGCATTTAACAGTTTCAGAAGTTGAAGTATTTTGCTTCTTTATTGACTCTAAGAGTCAGTGATTTATTACATCAGCTTGGGAGATACCCATCTTTCTTTTAGGGTTCATTAGTTGCAGAGGCTGGATTTAAATTTGCTTGTTAATAGGAATAACTTCCCCAAAGTCAAAGTCAGATCCAGAGTGAGTAAATAAAGCCGAGTCAGTGAAGAAATCTGGCACATGGCCCTGAAGTGCAGAGATCTCCCATAAACACCCCAGACATTCACCCATAAACAGAGGGTTTTGTTTTTTTTTAAGTTTAGACAAACCCACACAATTACCAGCCGGCAAAGGGCCAGAGATGTTTACACAGGTACAACGTGGGTAGCAGCAGGGCTGTTTTCCACATACCATTCCGTCACTCACAAAACAGCTCAGAGGGGATTTCTTGCTCTAAAGGGCAAAAGAGCTCATGGACCTCACCCACCCTCTCTGAGGTGTCAGTCCCTGGGACATCAGGGTGATTGCTGGAGCTTGCCTGCATGTTTTCCCTGCACACGTGGGGTGAGGAGCCACTGCATGACTTGCAGTTTTTGCCACCTGGATTAGGTGAAGTTCCTGTAAGATTAATTCCTCAAGCTCCTATTTCAGGAATCATTGTTGTGGCATGTAAAATCCTCTATATAAATCATCTTCACAGCCATTCCCACGCCAGCTTGTATTATCAACACAGTCCTTAGATCCAAGAGATAGTCAAGTAAGAGTGTCCTTCCCCTGTGTGTTTGGTTGCTAGTGGGGTTCAACAAGGACCTGATGCATCCCTCCTTGTACCTGTCTGTCTGTGAAGTGGTACTGGCAGAGTTTCTTCCATAGCAGCCGGTCTTCACTGAGGACTTGCAGGTCAGGAGCCACCTGACCAAGGCTAACCAGGTCCCTCCCATCACTCAGTCGCTGCATGATGTTCAATTGTAAACACAATGGCAGGTCGGTGAAAGTGGTTCCTTTAAAGGCAGGCTGGAAGAGACAGACAAAATTGAGCTCCCAGGAAGCTGAAAAACCAAGAAATCCTAGCTTGCAGTAGAGTTACTGCTTTTTAAGCACTATTCTTCACACAAAGAACAAAGCAGCAGTCCCTTTTTCTGAATATAGAAGGCATTTTATACAAAACCATTTGACCTTCCGCCCCAGAACAGTTTGAGATCTTTAAGGAATAGGACACATAATTGTATTACAATAGTTAGAAGCAGAGTTACAGTCCAAGCCTCCTTCACTCCTTTTTGTCCACCCCACCTCCATACTCATGAAATTCTGCTCCCAGAAGCACCACCATCAGTTTTCACTGCAGCAGGACACCATGGTATCAGCTACTGACCATCCAGATCTCTCCACTGTGAGGGAGATGGGAATTACTTCTCAAGTCCAGCTCCAGTTACACACATTGCTGGGAATCTCATGCTTTTCTGACGTGTTTCAGCTTGTGTCATCACAGGATCCTGCTGTAACCTCAGCAGTGGCTGGTGAGTACCCACAGCAGGATTTTTCCCTGCATGGTTTTCCAGGTCACTGCTGGCAAGGCTAACTTTTCCTCTGGGAACACTTGAAGGACCTGCCCCCTTCCCATCACCTGCAGCCCTGGTTTTCCATGCTGTTCAGCCACACCAAAGCACACCCTAGCCTTAAGAGACAAAAGCCACTCCCATCCACCTTTGCTTGGTCTACACAGGATTGTTTTACAAGCCCACATGGGGCACAGCTCCAGGAAAAGTTGACCAAAATGGATCTGCAGGTCCTGCACTCAGCGGAAATCCAAGGCATACAGAGGAGTAAGGCATCAGCAAGGACCATAACACAGGCTCCAGCTGCTTCAAAACCAGCTCCAGCCTTATTAAGGCAAACAGCAGCTTCTAGGATTGGGCCCCAACGAAGAAACAATGTTAGATAGATGTGCCAAGTTCATCATCTACCCTGCACAGAAATGCTGCTATTTTAAGTTGCAGAGTCACAGCACCCACCTCGCCTTTGGCAGAGCTATTAACTGTTTCAAACAAGCAGCACACAGACTGCCATCATCAGGGGAACACTGCACGAGGCTGCTTTTAATCATACAGTTTGTCTCCAGCCATCCCACTGCATGTGAGACTCCATAGGAACAACAAGTATGCCTGCACACCAGCAGCTCCCTCCTGCCTGGACCACACAGCACGGCCCAGTGCCTGCAAGGACCACAGCTTTTCAACCAAGACATCAATTCTGGCCATCTCCACCAGCAAGGCAGATCTGAAACAACCCTTCCAGAAGGAGTGAACTGTCTTCACCATCTCCAGAGGACACTTCCTCCCATGAGAGCCTGGGTCATTTTTTGAGGTGGGAAGAATGCGCTGGATCCTTGATGTCCACCTCCCATTAATCTTCCTTGCCAGCCTGTATTTTGCATTCTCCTGCACTCTCTCCACATATAAGCTTTTGCTAGGGCACAACAGGCAAGAATAACCTCAGGAACTCTTGGGTCAGAAAAACCCCAAAGCTCATGCTTCTGCCTTTTTTTCTGAGGAAACCTGTGTGATTCAAACAAATCCTTACAGGTTTTCTGAGTCAGGGCCAAAAACTCATCTGCTACTTCTTTTCTCTCACAGTTCCATTGCAGAACTTTTCAAACATTATTATTTTTGGAGAAAGAACACAGATTAGATCAGAACAGATTGGTATGCTGTCACTTTCTGGACAGAGGTTTGTCTTTTTTTTTTTTTTAAAGCAGCTCTAGCACACACAATATTTTGCACATTTTTCTTTTTTAAAATGGTTTAGGTCTTGGGTGTTGCAAGACATTTCCCCCATCCAGAAACACCACAAGCACTCAGTGCACTGTAAGTAACTGGCTGCACAGAGCTGAGTTTGTTCTTCCTTTCTCTGAACGCAGCTGGTTTTGTTCTAGCTTGACCTGAAGTTATCTTCAGACACGTGAATTTTTTTTTTCCAAGCTCTACATCTATTTTATTTTGGAAGAGTGTCTGTAAACCTATATATAAGTAAGTATGCATAAAAGGCTGTTTCTTTCACAAGCAACATTTTGACACACTTTTGTCTGGATAGGCAGAGTTCTTTGGTGTGCTTGTCTGTGTTTCGAATCCCAAGAGGGAAAACCCCACATTGTACTACTGAGCTGAGCAGCAGGAGGTAGGTCCTGACCTCTGCTGCCCTCAGGGCAGCAGATACCTGGGTGGAAATGTCCCTGGCAGTGCCCAGGCACTGCATGGCTCCCCAGCTCACAGCCCTAGGAGCCACCCCACCACAGGCCAGTGGTTCCCCTGCAAGACAAAGGAGCTGCAGCCCTTCTCAAGAGAGGGTCTCCAGGAGACACAGCAGAGGGGGGGCAGAGACCACCATCAGATAATGCACTGCTACTTTTGCAGCTCCTCAAACTCCCTGGGGACGTCTCACAGTTCACCTTCTACACCTTATTCCCTGCATTATTCTAACTGAAGGACTGAAGATTGTTTCCTGGTGTTCCCAGAGAACACAATCATGTAAAATTATGAAAGCAGGCCCTTTGCTTATTCCTTCGCGAATGCCTTTCTGGTTGAGCCACCAGGGAAAGAGGCGATTTTTATATTCCCTCGGGCTATGCCTTGGTCTCCCTAAATGGGAATTTCACAGTTCAGTTCACTGCAGAAGAGTCCTACAAAAGGGAACACCAACAGGTATCAGCACTGAGGAAAAGCTTTAGCATTTCAGTGCTCACCAGGCATCCATTTGAGGTGGAAAAAAAAAGTCTAGATGTAGTCCTGGGCAACATGTTGTTGGTGTCCCTGCTTCAGAAAGGAGGTTGGACCAGATGGTCTATCCCAAGATCAAACCTTCTGTGATATGGAGCAAGTTCAAATTTGATTCCCACGCAAAGCCAGGTTAGGAATTTATCTAACACATCCTTCCCATCCCCATAGATGCTGCTGAAAAAACACATGTTGTGAAAGCAGGACTCATCCAGCTGGAACAGGTAGCTCCAGACTATTGGAAGAATAATTGATATTTTCAGCCAGGAAGCATGAAGTTATGCAGCTATTTAGAAATTTGCATTCAATTTACAGATTAAACAAATCTAAAAACCTCAACTATCTGATAAACAAGTTTTGAGTCAATTTCTCAATTTGAAAAAGACTGAGTTGACTCTTCATACTGAGGCCCTGTCTCTGAAGACTGAAGAGGGGGAGGTGGTTTCCTGCCCAGCTCTGTTCACACAGCACTTCACGGCCAGTACAGAGTCAAGCCACAGTCTGTGACCAGTAACCTCGAGCATGATCCCGGGTTATGTACATTGAGTTTGAATTAAGAGACTCAAATAATGCTAGGAATGCATTTAGTTATTTTGGCAACTCGAGGTCCTTCCACTCTGTGCTTGCACGGGGAGTACAGTGGGAAGCAGTCACCCAAACAAGAACTGCTACACAAGAAGGTTTCATGAAGGAGCCACAATATTTTTAGCTTTCAGGATTTGTGCTTACCCTGGTGATCTGAATGTTGTTCAGTTGCTGCTGCCAGTGGAGAATGCTCTCCATCCTGTGTACCCACATGTTGATGTTTCCAACCAGGACAGACTTGCCAACCCGTTGAACTAACGTGCAGAGGGATGTGTAGAGGGTCTGCAGCAATTCCCGTATTAGCCTGATGTTCTGTTGATCTTCAAGGACTTTGGAAGAATAGGAAAGGTTAAAATTGGGAACTGTGAAAATCCTTCCCTGAATCTACATGTTTCTCAGGCAAGCCAAGTTATTTGCTTTAACCTCACAGGCCAAGAGAGCAAGCCTGTGCTTTTCTTTTTAGAGGAAAGCAGTTAAACATTAACCAGGCATAGCAGGTTAGACAGCAGATGGAAAGAGATCCTCCCAGGATAAGCAGATGAGATCTGCCATTTCTGCAGCACTTCCCATTTCCAGCCACTGGCAACCAGCCAGTCTTCCCCTCCAACATTATGCGAGAGGTTATCTATGTGCACCTCTTCCCCATCTACCCCAGCTGATGTGCCGGGAGGCAGCTCAGAACCTTCTCTCTCATTATGTGTAGTAACAGGGTGCGCTCCTAGACCTCAGCCAGAGCTAAAATTCCATGAGGGAAGTGCCACATCTCAGCCACAATTCATTCCCCCAAACAGGTGAGGATACACCTCAAGCTGTCCTTTCCTCCACAGCAGTGGGAGCACTAGAGACAGCAAGCTGGTAACAAGGCGGCAGCAGACACTGCAGATATGCCCAGCCGGGGGCAGGAGCAGCCAGCTCTTCTGCAGACAGAAATAGGACTCAGTAGGATGCAGAAGGGGTGGTAGCGAGGAAAGCTGGAGAAGGAGGAATCGCCCCTCAGATACCTACAGACATTTCTTTCCACTCCCCTCAAGTCCTTCATTGAGGGAAAAGAAAGCAGAGGTGCATTACAGAAATAAGCAGTGGTGCCCCTCTTCACCCATCTTGCATTGCCTGACTATTCTCAAGGATGTGGTTCACACAAAATACATCAGATTAAACCAGACTCCCCCTCACCGTTTCCGTTTCTTACCTTTCTGCACCACTTTTTCCAAAATGTTCATGTAGTTTTTCTGGGCAATGCCACTCAGTGACGTCAGCTGAGACTTTGCTATCAGCTCCAACAGCTGTGGATAAAAATAGAAGTTGCAAGCCTTAGAGCACAGAGATACCTTTCTAATCTTGACTCCTGGTCACATGACACAGCAAAACAGTCCAGAGACTTGTTTGCTGCTTGAATATAAAGACACAACCACAGAGCAAAGTAACACAAAGTGGGAGGAGAGCAGAGGTCTCCTCAACATTAAACTCTGATCAAAAGAGGTGGGAGAAAAGAAGAGACATTTTAATTATCTTTGGGGGGTGGGGAAACTTGATTTCATGGTTCAGAGATGCAGAGAAACCACAGAGCAGTGGTCAGACTGACAGCTGCTATTCACACCAAGGGAACAAACAGCCAACGTCACCATCTTTCACTGGGGCATAAACAAGCAGTGTCATAAGGGAGCACGAGCAAATGCCTGTTTGGATGGGGATATTATTGATGGAGCATTAATGAGAATCAGACTCCACAATTTACGTCAACTCCAGGGTTGCATGGGTTTTGTCAGAATGCTGTCACCACGACAGAAAGGTTAAGTACTGTAGGAAAACCAAACTCTCCCTGCAACAAGCCCCTATTCCCTCAACATTTCCTCCCCTATTCAGCTATTACAGCTGCAACACCAAACCACCTTTCCCTGTGTGTCCTATTTACTTGTTAACCTCCCTCTATTGGAAATCTTGCTTTTACTTTTGATTAGGATTGACTCATTGACCTCCTGACTCATGTACAAGCTGAATACTGAATTTGGGCTGCAGTTGCTAAAGGAAGCATTCCCATGGGAAAGGATGCCCTCTCCTCCCCATCCCTCTGCCTCAAGAACAGCTGTGGAAGTTTCCTATGGATCATGCTCTGCAGAACATGTGGCCTGGGATCTTAGAAGCCCTCTTCCCTTCCCCCCAGCATTATATAAATGCACAGACTGTCCACGTGTCAGTCCATTTGTTTTGGATGTACACAGCCTTCTGTTTTAATTTAGAAAGGAAAGGAAAAACCTTTTATGCTACAAATCAATCAACACATTACCGCATGACTGGCTTATTAATCCTTTATCATCCGCAGCTCCAGTATCCCACTGCTGGCACCACAGAGAGTCCAGAGAAGGTGCAACTACTTGTGTCAAGTAACTAAGATGGCTTTTGACAAGACTTGATAAGTCATGAGCTGAACTGTTTGCCCTGCTGCAAGAATGACAGGAACGTATCCAAAAAGTCACCGGCAGCTTGCCATGAAGCGGGGAGCTCAGGGAGAGGTATCACTGCAGCCACTCGCCTGCTCTGCTCATCTGGGGCACTGGCATGTGACTGCCACTTAGGAGCAGTGAAGTCGCCTAGAGTGACCGATCTCTTCTTCTGTTTAATATCCAGGCCAACACCATCATCAGATGGCTTCGAGTTTACATTCTATTAATATCTTGCACCTCACATGATCAAAAAAAATCCCAAGATGAAAAAAGACCTGTGCTAACTCCTGTGAAGGGCAGGCTGCTTGTTTTGGAGGAAACAAGAGATGCAGGAGAGTTGGGTAATATTTGGTGCACAGGCATCAGTGGATCTTCTTGCTATATCAGCTAAATGAGACCACAATAACTAAATACTCTTAAAAACAAGGCAGCTTGGAAGATGTTTGCAAAGTTTATAAAACGTCTTCATTCTTCGAAATACTGGATGAATAAGTAGGAAAAAAAACCACCAGTGTCCCATAATAGTCTGTAATACTCTGTTTACACTAAACTGTTTAGCCTTCAGACCTTTGATTATAGTGATCAATTTGCCAGACTCCATCTGTACATTAGCCACACATGCACCCAGATCAGCTCTTCTGTGCACAAACAACTGCTGTCTCCAGATTGCACTGTTCTGGAACTGGCACAGAGACAGCTTTCTCCAGGCTGAGTGTTAGCAATATTGTGCCCATTACTAAAAACACCAAAATGCATGCAATGATAAGCATCATGTAATGTAATACCATAAGGGTTAGACTCCAGGGCCATTCCTCTCAAGAATGAGGATAAAAATCTCAGTTCCTTGAAGAGTGCTAAATTGGTACAAAATTAATTTAGCCAAAGGAACAGATTCAAATTTGCCTTGTCTGTGTTTATCAAGGTTCAATTTATGTTCAGTGAACCAGCTCAGATATCATGTGTCACCTCCCTTCGCCTGCAGCAATAAACACAGGATGAAATTCCATATGAAAACTATGTTGTGAATACTTCTAGGACTACTCCACTCCCCAGGGACCGCTGGCTGAAGTGACTAGCTAGCCCTCCACAGCAAAAGACATTCTTTATTCTTCTGTACTCATATACAAAAACCAGGTAAGCAATTCAGTCCATCTGTGCAACACATGCTCCACTGCACTGGGGGTCTTTTAGTGTTGGCACAGGTCTGGAGTATGGTCTCAGTTAATGGACTGCCAAATTGGGGTCTATAGCATTATAAAAAAACTAAATCAGTGCTGCCACTTGCATAATACAGACTAAAAGCAGACTGATGAATTCAGATTAATGCTGAGTAGGGTAAAAAGGCTGGAGAGCTGCAAGCATGTGTTATGATGCAGTTGCATTAAGTCCAGCCCACGCTCAACTGAGAAGGACAGATGGTAGGAGAGAGTGCACAGGGAAAGGTTAAGAGCAATTTTAAAAGGTCTGCTTTTCAAAAACATGAAGTAATTGCATTCCAACTGATTTTAACTGGAGCTGGGAAGTCTGCAACACCTCTGGAAAACAGGGCATTAGATCCCAATTCATTCTTTCAACTCCTCAGAAGTTGAAAAAAAGATGACCTGGTAGTTTCCTTAAAAAGAAGAAAAAAAAGTCTTCCAACACCCTTGCCCCTATTTTGTTTGCCATCAGAGGTGTGCCACAACTACAAAGAAAAGGCAAGAGATGCAGTGGGCTATCCCAGAGCCCCTGAAGAGCTGGCAGGAGGCAGCATCTTCCACAGCAGGGCAATAACTCGCTCACTTCCCCATGAGTGTGATGAGGCTCCTGCTCAAACCCCACCAGCAGTTGGTCTGGAGCAGTTGGTACAACGATCCTCTCAGCTTCAGGAGCAGAGCATGTTGTCCTTCTCCCATAAGCACAAGCAAGAAAACAGCAAACAGAACAGTGCCATGCATGTGGCAGGGAACAAGGGCCTGCATTTCAGGGCCATGAAAGCACACTGCTGTGCACCCATGACTAGTGTGTGCAGCATTGCTTAGATCTGCTACAGCCAGATGGCACTTTGGCCACTGTCTTGGTTCAACACAGGGGTGTGCAGGCAATTCACACCCCAAATAACCACTGCTAGAGGTTTATAGCACATAGAGCCAAAAAATTCTCAGCAGTCCTGCTGCACTGAGCAGGGTGCAACCTTGACTCAAAAAGGGAAATGTTCTGTAGCGATTAAAATCACAAGTCTCAAACTACTGAAGTGTAGATCCCCCTCTGAATACCTCAAACCAGCTATAGGGAAGCTGGACTGCACCCTGTGGGGATCCATAAGGTCCCAGTGATTGGGGATGTGGCTCCTCACATCTGGACTGCTTAGAGAAAAGTATCACAATGAAAAATTCCTTCTCCAGCCCCACCTTACTCTCCCAGCCCTTCACTTTCTGTAGCTGAAATGTCACATTGACCATCAACTGAGAGGCAGAGCAAGAGCAAGGCAAGTTATAACGATTTACAGTGCAGGTGCTGACAGATCTCCATGAGACAGCATCCAGCTGATATTCTTCCAGGGCAGCATAAATCCAGAACACCTGGAGCTAACTGCTATTAAAACTTAAACAAATTTAAGAGACTACTCTAGAAGGCTGCGCACAACCTAGATCATGTTATTCCAGAAGAGCTGTGCCCATGCAGCTTAACCTGACCTAAGCTTTTATGATCAGAAGCAGCACTTTCCCTTGAGACTATACAACCACCACATGAGAAGTCTTTCTGAAGGAAACAGCCTGCAAAACCTGCCATCTGAACAGAGTGTTCCTAAAGGAGAACCAACAACTTCTGGGCTGCAGGCAATTTGTCTCTGCTCCCATTAATTATGCTTACAGAATGCTTCCAGTCTTTTCATTAAATCTGTAAGACCAGAGAAACCAGGGCTGCTTCAAAGACCAACAACAGTTTGGGTCCTCTGGGTCAACCACACACTTCCTTACTAGCCCTGAAAAGGGAACACTGATTGTCCTGTAACACATAGGCAGATGCACAAGTTTGAAAGATCAGCAGGGACCAAGTTATGGCACCAATTCTTGGCACTTCCAGCACTATATCAGCAGATAATTAAGACAAGATTAATATTGGAGGAAAATTTCTTTCGCTTCAATTAAGTGAACTCACTGGCTCCAGCTGATGGTATTTGCCCATGAAACATACCTGCCAAGCTTCTTGCAGCTCACAACTCCACCTCACTCGAAGGAGGTGCCCATTTTATGAGTGCACTATCAGAAACTCCAAGCACTTTGATTGTATCTGAAGCAGACACTTCTGTGACAAGGAAGTCAGCACTGAAGACACTGTAGCACTTAAGTTCAGAGAAATTCCAAAAAGAATGGTTTGAGAAAGGCAAGTTGATGTTAAGCCTGAAAGCCCATTTTGCTATCAGCAAGTGATGCAGCTCTATAGGACAAGCTTGGGTGTAGCCAGCAGAACCTGAAGCCTGCAGCTGTTTCTCTCCTTTCTTTCCCTACAGACATCCCCATATTCTTTCTGAGCCTCTAACTCTGAACTTCCCTCCTTAAAAAGCATTTGCTTGATGAATTAAGTAGTGTGACATTAATCAGATACACCGAGCAATGGGTGGAACCAGAGAGAACAAGGAGAGGGAGGGAAGGGAAAAATGTTTTGCCTGCCAACGTTCAAGGCATTTTCCATGTGACAGATTGCTCATCTGTGTGACCTAGGAGGCCTGTGACTTGCAGAGGACCATAAACATGATCCACATCTAGGTAGAGCTTTTCATGAGTAAATCTGGCATAAGGCATTTTATGAGCTACTATCCACTGGACACTTGGCTGATACAAGCCTTTCATTTTAAGAAGTCAGTTTTATATTTGATCCATTGTACCAGGTTTAATATGTTCTTTAAACCACCAAACCACAAGTCAGCCTCAATTAGAAAGTTTCGTACTTCTCAGTAGTGCTGTATCTGTAGAACTACTGGGGGGGAAGCTACTCTTAAAAGCTCAGAAGAAAGGTGATTTGTAGAAACAAGGACATGTCAATTTCCATAACAGAACACTTATTTTGGATAAAAGGATCCCAGATCTGCTGTGTATGAAATCCTCATATCAAGATCAGCCTGAGCTCCCCCACCAAACCACACTGACCTCACTGAAATCTGAGTTTTTTCTTCCAAAAAATAGTGGGACTTCTGCTCAGCCATTGCAGTCCCATAGGAGACACCCATCACATTGGGCTGAGCAGCAGAAGAGGTCATGTGGCACAGCATGACCTAAGGCCAGGCTTAGGAGAGTCTTTGGAGTTCTTCACTGCCATAAGACAAAGTCTGCCAAAGAGATACCTGCAGCACCAAAAGCAAGTTTTATGTTTCTTCTTCATATTTGACTAAATGGTTATGGCCTTGGCATGAATTGTTTCTTCCACAATAATTTCCCTGAAGATGGCACAACTGTGTGTGTGTATATATATATATATATCTCCAGTATGAGGAAACACTGAGTACCTCAGCACTGTTGATCACCTCTGCATAAGGTGCAGGAAAACAAGTTGTCCCAAGATCAGCAGAGTTATGGCAGCCTGAGTTCACATGGACTTAGATCATGCTTTACCTCCCTCAGCATCCCCACTCCCTGCCACCACCCCTGCAGTGGAATATCTAATGACTGCCCTTCCTGCACAGCAGGTGGGTCATCACCCCCAATGCCTGTACCCTTTCCCAGGGTGACAGAAGTTTTCACAGGTGACTCGTCACCTAGACAACAGGTGAACAAACTGAGGTGAACCTGCTCAGATCACTTCTTCCTTAGACACTTTTCATGACATTTGACTCAAAGGGAAAGCAATACCAATGCTGCCTGCTCCAGAACCTAAAACCTGAACAGCTGTTACCTCACCAGTGATCAGCTGCTCATGAGATGTGAAAAGGAGCTGTTTATAAACAGCCTCAAGTTAATAACAGATTTTTTTAAAGCTTATTGAATTCCAAATCTTGCTACGCATTCTGAAACCCAAGATCAATTTGCAGATCACATGCAGATAAACATACAAGCACCCACAGCCCTCGGGACAGTAGCTCGCCCAACCATGACCTCCTCCTTGGCCACCCCAGGCCAAAACAGAAGCCCTGACCTGTTATCAAAGCCAAGCATGGGGAATCTGAGGCTGATGACTCCTTCCTACCAACTAATGGTGTCAGGGCTAACCAAAAGCTTCACCCACTGAAACCACTGACAGTCACACAGGATTAAGAGCAACCATGATCCTTAACAAAGAAATTTAGATCAGTGCCTCCAAGAGGTTCAGCCCATTCCCTCATTCCCAAAATGCTCAGGTCCCCTGAGTCTCTCTTGTGTCACTATAACAGAAACAAAACTCCACAGCCCTCAGACTGAAGCTTCCTGTGCAAAGACGTCTCCAGTGCCCTATGGTCTCTGCAGACAGCCCTTTTGGGGCTACAGAATCATACTCAGAAGCCAAGCATTCTGGGTTTTAGAAATGAATTACACAATTGAAAAGTAGTAGGAATGCTAGACAGCTCATCTACGTTATCACCACTTCCCCTCACCTTCATTTTAACAGATCAAAGACAAGGTTTTAGGCACCTATCCATTCAACTTCCATGAATTATTTCATGCAGCAAAGCCCAACACATGCACTTGCATGTTCAGACATCTCTTCTTTGCCGGTGCTTCCCATTATCCAACTGGTGCTCAGTTCAGAGCCTCCACCACCCTCACAGCAAGAGAAACCCTGGCCTTTCACTCACCCTCACGACATAGTTGAATCGCCTGGAGTCCAGGATAGCACTGGAGAAGTCAAGACGGTTGAAGGCTTCTCCCAAGGTGCAGTAACCATGGCGCTGAGAAGGAAAAAAGCCTAGGTCATGTTTTGGCAGACTTGAGTCGAGACAGAACCAGGTAGACACGACCCAGGGCAACTCAAACTGAGCTGCACAAACATGGGAGCAGCCAACAGCCAGAGGAGCCAGGCCTGTCTCCCACTGAGCCACACTTACTGACATCAAGAGTGATCAAGGCTCAATGGAGACTATGGTAGTTTCCCAAGAGTGACCCAAGTTCTGCTCATGACCCATGAATTTATGGGTGAGAACGAGCCACACATTCCTAGGGTTCAATATATAGTGTGAGTTCAGAGCAGTCTCCTACAGCTGCTTCTCTCCATGAGTGCAAGTGAGCCATTGTGATGAATTCCAATGATTTTCCATGTTAGGACTGTACTGGGTGAAAGCCAAGAACAGTATTATGGCTTGGCCTGCAAATGGCTGGGTTTTTTAACTGAGGGAAGCAAACAAGTCATATTTTAAACACATGTACAAAGCCTTGTACAGCAAGCCCTGGATCCCCTGATAGGGGCTTAAAATCATTACTGAAATTCCAACCACAAGCCAGATCTTCCACTTATCTCTTAAGAGCTTCTGCTGATTTATATCAGCACAGGATCTTCCACTGCTTGTAAAAACCAGTAGAAAAGAGAACAAAGAACCTATGAAGGTACTCACCTCTTTTGTGCTTCCCTTGTGAACATAGATCCACTTCTCCTGGTGGAAATCTGTTTGGACAAAGACATTTTGCTCAGTTAATCTTCCACATCAGAGGGCTGGATCTCTGTTCTGCTCATAATATTCACTGTCTTTTAGTACAAATGAAGTTATTTTGTTTACACCACCACACTTGAAACCAAATCTAGCAACCTGCTGAGCTGCTTTGTTTCCATATAGCTTCATTTGAGACTGCAGCCCTGAACCTTGGAAAGGGCTTCTGTTTCATTGACACGGCTCAGGACTGTAAATGTTTAATCTGCCAGCCACAGATATACCATGGCACCTCCTCTTCTTTGGTCCCAGACAGTAAGTGTGGCTGACAGCCAGGTTTTGTTGTTATTGATTTTATTAACTATTCATTACCTTGGTTACAGGCTTGGGATTGTATGTCAAATTTGAAGTTGAGCAAAAATGTCATGAGACACCAGGCATGTAGGAGAGAGCTTTTAGCAGTGAGGTCAGGCTCAGAGGAACATGCTTGTGCTTGCAGCTAACTTGCTAAAAAAGAAAAAACTATTTGGGACCAAAATTTTCCTATTTCTAATTGCCCCTCCCTTCCCTCAGAATGGGAGTTGTCCCATCCACTCCCCAAAATAACTTCCCTGTACCCACCACATGCTGCTAACCCGGTTTGCAGAAGAGCCTGTACTATAAGCAGTTACGCTGCTCATTCTCCCACTCTGTTCTCACACGGGCTTTTGACCCTACTTCCTCCACACACATTGGCAATTCAACAGCTAGGGTAAAAAAAGTTCTCCTCCTCACCCTGCTAGACTCCTTTCCATAAAGAAAATATTGTCCTCCTGAAGTAAACTGTGAACCGACGAACTGAGGCTACTGCCTGGTACTGTGAACCCAAGGACAGACCCAGTCTCAGTTACAGGCACGCTGACCCTGCATCAAGCCCTTTTTAATGGTAAGTCACAGAAGAATCCAGCCAAAAACTGTCATGGTAACATTTGTTTGTTCAGAGAACCGAATACACTAAGGGGCCAACTTTTGGCATCGGTTTCCAAAATCCTGGGGGATGCACAATGAGCTAATAGTAGTGTGGGAATTGTAACTCATTTCCTCTGTGTCTGTTTACATTTGTAGCCTTCACATGTAACTCCAGTACCTATCTTGCAATCAGCCCAACACAGACCTTGCTGACCCTGCAGGCTCCCCCGGGTCCTCCCACAGTGCACCGAGACCCCGGCTGCTCACTGTGCCTACAGAAAGATTTCAAGACTTCTATTGTTTCAAGTGAGCTGAAATCTTATTTCATTTTTCATGCACTCCGCACACAGAGATAGGATCAAAGCTTACATTCAGGACTGTAGCCTCCAGTAATGTAGATTAGTGCTCAAAATGCATATGGAAGGAAGAATAAATTTAGTCCGTTGTGCACAAGGAAGTCTACAGGGGGGAAAAAAACCCTGGAACTGGTTCATTTGAATGTACCATAGGAAAAAATTACCCTCCTTCTGACAAACACAAATGACACAAATTTGAACACAACAAGCACAGCTCCTCAGAACAGGGATTACTAACGGGGGCATAAATCTTCACATTAAACTGTATCCAAGTTCTCTGCTTAGGTCAAACATGGGCGCAAAGCCCTTCAAGACTCCAGAAGAGTCTTCATGCATTGTGCAAAAGCCATAGATATGAACCATTTTCCATTCTTCTGCAGCAACTTTTGTTTAAAGAAAGAAGGCATGAAAATACATCTTACATTGCGTCTTGGCTTTGTTATTCAGCAGGTCTTTTTTTCTCTTCTTGGCAGCAACATCATAGTTTAGGCTGTTGAAGAGATTCTCTTTGTTGTGATCATCCTTTTTACAAAAGCTGTGAATGACACAAAGCAAGGATTCTGTTTATTTCTGCAGTCTGCTGAACACTATGTTTCCTGCAAGGAGAGAAAATACACAGGTTTTCACTGTGAGCTCCAAAGCTGCCTCCTTGCAGGCTGCCCGTGAGAAGTCTGCACACAGTTTTTTGCATCCAGTAATGGTATTTTTAAATGAATCTCTGGTGCCTCATTTCTGGGCTAGCCAAGATACCCATAACAGACAGGAGCAGGCAACACAGATTGCACAGTTAGTGCTGGGACACGGTTAGGCAGTATTCTTTTCCTCCCTTAGACATGTTTCTATCCTTAAGTAACACCATGTCCGCCTACTGTAGGTAGCAGATTCCTCTGAGCCAGTCAGACTGCTACAGAAGGACATATTTAGAAATGCCTGAGGACATATATATGCACTCAAAATATTTATTAACAAAAGAGTCCCTACAAAATATTATTTCAAGCTTACAGGAAAAGCTCAGCTGAGGTTCAGACTTAGCTGATAGTTTTCCAAACCCCACACAGTAGTGACTATACAAGTTAACAGCTAGAATCTCTTGTCCAAGACTGCCCATCATCTGCATTTGCTGGAGCTCTGATGTAACTATATTATTAGTGAAGGGAACTATAACCCCTTATTTCCTTCAAGGGCAATGAAAGACTATCTATAAAGAAGCTGTGCATCAACATCTCCACATTCTGCAGACCTGCAAATCAGCAGATCCAAGCCACAAAGCGAAACCGAGAAGCCCCTGGGCAGCCACAGTGCTGCTGCAGAGATCCCTGGGGGTGGCAGGGGAAGGTAGCACCCACCAGGGGCTCTCAGCAGCAGCCCCTGCTGCACACAGCAGCACACAACCTGCTGCCCAGAGCTGCAAGGATGCCTCACAGGTACCAAGCAGAAGACAGGTGATGCATCCAGGAGAACAAAATAGAGCTGCCCACACTGTGCACTGTGCACAACTCACAAAGGATGAATTATGGCTGTCTAGAGGCCTAATCTCAAAGAAGGGTCCCAGGCACATCACTGCACCTCTCAGCTGCTGTGGCTCAAGCAGCCCTGGAGCTCTGACAGGTGCCAAAGCATGGTGCTGCTTGCAGTGCTGGGCAAGCTTCCCCTGCAACAGCCATGAGGACCCTTACACAGCCAGGAGGCTTCCTCTATAGACCAAGTGTTTACACTGTTTAGCCTCCAAAAAAAATAACCCAAGCACCATACCAAACACACCTCTCATAGCTATTCAGCACAGGCTCCTGCAAAGGAATGAAACCTGTGGGACCTCCTTGTTTCCTCTGTTCACTCACTGGCCACACCACCAGCATATGCAAAACTTAAGTGACCAAGTCAGACTTTCATCCCCATGAGGGACCCAGATACCCTCTGGTGTGCTACAGATGGGTGTTCTGGTTTGGCACCTGCACATGGCCCCAGAGGTGGAGGAAGCCTCCCCCATCCTCAGAAAACTATGAGCCTTGGTTCCCCCTTCCTCCTCCACATCCCCCTCACCAGGCAGCACAGCTGTGGAAAAGGCACCATTCCTGCGGGCTCCACTACAACACTGCAGAAGGGGAACAGCAGCAGCATTGCAGGTGGACAGTACTCACAGAAACAACAGTTTGGGGAACCAGACAATTCTACCAGATGTAACCAGCTCAGAACCACCTAAACCTGAGAGCAGAACATCTCAGCTGCTCGTGTCCCCCATCCATGCTGCCTTCTGCTGGGGGGACCAAAACCTGAGAACAGAATATGGTAGTAAGGAAGAAGCTGTTTTAAGATATTCGAGCTCATATTTTATCATGGTTACACAAAATCAATAGGGGGTCAGGTTAACATGCCCCATGCAGTGGCAGAACTTGAGTCCAAGAGTACAAGGGGGATCTGCTTTAAATCTCACATGTCAACAGCACATCCTTGTCTGTTGACTTCCTACTGAATGACTCTGTAATACGAAACCAGCATAACAGCAACAGTGGACAAACTCCAGCATAGGAGGCAGATTGTTTCCCTGTTTATGTGCTGCCAGGTTTCCACACACTTGTCCAGGGCATCTTGACAGGGTGAACAGTTGGGCACCAGGACCTGGCACTGCAAGGACCTCAGCCCAGGGCCAATATGTCAGCTCCTCACTTTTAAATGGGAAAAGGGATGTATAAATACATGCCAAACTCAGTATTCTCAATACAATCACACTACCAGCAGCCAGACGTTTTTCTACCTATTTACAAATCAACCTATTTACACATTACAAACCTATTCTACCTATTTACAAGCCTATGCTTGATTTTTACTTGCAGCTTGCATGAAAGAGAGCAGGAGATACCTGCTACATAAGCCTCCTTGCACAATAACACCTCAGCAGCGGTTCACAGTAAATCCCTGCTCGCTCCAAGCCCCTTTGTCATGAGCATTCCTGACACACAGCAGAGGAGTAGATGCAGTTCTGTGAGAAAAGTTTGGGTTTTCACAGGAGCGATCTGGCCAGAGCTCACTACGCCCACGCGCTGCAAAGGCTTCCTGCCCGCACCATCTGGGGGGGTTGTTGATGTTTTGCAGCCAGATTAGTCAAGCCGCACGGAAGGTACATTACTCACGGCCTGGGGAAGATTTATGGCTTCAGACACATCATCCTTCCCCAGCCGGGGAGTCAGGATGCGCGGGGAAGATTGTTTTGGGAGGGAGGTGGGCAGACACCTCCGTGGCCTCCAGGAGATGCTCCCTGGAGGCGCAGCGCCCAGGCCGCGGGGCAGCGAGTGTTTCGCCTTTTCCTCGCTTTTTCGCCCCGTCCCGCAACCACAGGGCAGGGACAGCCGCTCTCCGCGCCCGGGGGCCGCGGGAGAGCCGTTCGGGGTTCACTGCAGGCCTGAGAGGGTGGTCGATCCCCTCCGCCGGAAGGCCCGGGGCTGCCCATACACCGACCCCTACCCCGACGACACCGCCCCGGGCGACCCCCGAGACCGGCCCGGGCCCACTCGCCGCCCCCCCCGCCTCAGCCCCCACCGCGGCACCGCGCGGCGCCCCCTGGCGGCAACCGCCGGGGCAGCGGGCCGGGAGTGAGCCGCCGCCGCCGGTACCTGCCTGAGGTCCGCCCCAGAAGCCGCCGCTCTTCTCGTCGAGGAAGCGCGTCCAGCCGTCGGGCCGTCTTCACCCCAGCTCTGCCCGGGAGAGCGCCAGTCCTGCCCCGGACGGCAAATGGCGGCGAACGGCGGCGGCGCGGGACCAAGCACGGGGAGGGGGCGGGGCGGCGGAATTGGTGCCCGAAAGGTGCGGACGCGACGCATGCGGGAGCGACCAGAGCGGGTGCTGCGGGCGCCGCTGCCGCGCTATTTAATGCGGCGGCGGCGGCGCGCGTGTTGCCGGAAGCGCGGGCCGGCCCCGCCCCCCGCACGTGGCCGTGTTTATCGGCGCCGGCCCCGCCCACAGCCCGCGCCCCGGGGCTGGTGGGGGCGTGGCCTGAACGTAGAGGGCGTGGCCTGATCACAGGGGGCGTGGTCTGGTCGCTGGGGGCGTGAGCTGGATGGCGGCCGAGAGCTTCTCTCCGAGTTACGAGTGTGTGCTGAATTTGTGTACTGTGCGTGACAGCTCTCGTGTGTGTCTGCCTTGTGTACATAAAACATTAAATGTAGAACACCAACATGCATAAAAATAATGTTTTATGCGTGTTTTGATGCCGTATATAGCTCCCATGTTTGATTTATCGACACAAACAATAGAAATATTTATACAGGCATGGTTTTGTTGGCTTGTGAATATATTTTAGATATCTGTGTATTGCAATTTTATATAATACAATAAGACAATGTAATACAATGTAATAAAATATTATAATAGTGTAATAATAATATATGCATTGCAAAGTTATCATTATAGAAACATATAGAATTGAATCCTGCCCTGCAGAGTGGGTTAAGCCAGGCAGATCCGTGTCACTGAAAATACCGTCATCCTTTTAAAGAGGATCATTTGGCAACTCTGAAGCGCAGTTGGGTTCAGCCTGCAGGAGCAGATGAAGAGAGAACTGAGTGCTAGAGAATGCAGACACAGGGATTGATTTCTCCTGCCTCTTTTAAAAGCCATCAATTTAGAACATTGTGAAAACAGATAGAATACATGAAATAATGTTACACGTTGTTCTATGTGGAGAACACTATATATATATAAAATATTATCGATAGAATGTTTTTAAAGTGTATGCTTTGTATGTGTATATTTTATACTGGTGTAATGTTTTATGTATATTATTTTTTGTATCAGTGCTTTATGTATGGTTTTATATTTAATTCTATTTATTTTCATATTTTATAGATAAATATGTATGACTGAAAGATATATAAATATATATAAGACAATATTATATATGAAAATATATGTGTTGTATACACATAGTGCATACACTGGCACTTGTTAGTAAAACTGTTCTATATTGAACATTAAAAATACGGGGTTTTTGCATCCAAGCCCAGGTTGAGGGGGTACATCCCCAGCCAGGAATGCACTATGGCTCATTTAATAAATGTAGGATGTTTTGTACTAGGATTAGGACATGTTTGCCCTTTGCTGTGGTGTACGTACCTCAATATGCGGATTTTCTTATTGCAAAGTCAACATTACTTGGGGACACCGTGCATGGGGTATCCCTGGGTGTCTGGGAGCAGCTCCAATCCCACAGGAGGGGGTGGATGGCTGTCAGGACAGGCAGCCAGCGGCATTGCCTGGCCTCGGCTTGGGGCTGGGGGCTGCAGAGAAGAGACGTGGCGAGGGGCCTTCTGCGGGGCCAGGGGGATAAGCTGTCCTAATCCGGGTCATGCTGCCAGCCGTTCCCTCTCTGTGCCGCCGGCTGCCACGGGGCATTCGGCAACATCTGGCACTTGCAAGTGACAGTGCTATGTATTCACCCTCAAAAAAAAAAAAAAAAAAAAAACCAAAAAAACCAAACCAAACCAAAACCTAATGAAAACAAGCACTGGAGGTGCAGGGAAGGCTCCCGGTGCAGCACTACCGGGACGGAGTGGGAGCCCTGCAGGCAGGAGAGCTGCAGGGGCGGTGTCTGCAGATGCTGAGAGCTCCACACCAGGTATGGTCTGCCCCTGGCCGCCCCATCTCTATTTCCTGCCGTGGCTCCCCTCTGTGGGTGTTACACAGGGTCAGCAGGAGGAAGGGAGAGTGAAAACCCACTGGCTAAAAGCTGCCATATGTGAAGGGTTCTTGCAGCCCCTGGGGACAGAAAGTGCTTGAGAGCGATGGTGAGCCACAGTGCCTGCAAAAATTAAAATCCAGGTACAAGGACACTGGGGCTGAGGTCTCCTCCCAAGCCACCCCTACAGGATGGCTGTCTCACCTTCTCTTACAAGCAGTGACAGCTATTTTTTGAGTGTCAGGAGACACTTTGATTTGCAAGAATGCTTTGAGCTGCAAAATCATCTCTGGTGTGTTTCTTCTGCAGTTTAAGTGCCCTGTGCCTTCAACAAGCGAACATCTTTCAACAGCAGCACTGCAGGTGAACCACCGTCCACACATCAGGAGGCTCCAGAGGGGACCAGGTCTGCAGCAGTGGAGCTGCTTGGGGTGAGGCAACTCCCAGCAGCATCACTGAGCTCAGTGTGTCCCTTAACAGCTGTAGTCGCCTGTCACCCACATCCTGCCCTGCAGAGTGGGTTAAGCCAGTCAGATCCATGTCACTGAAAATACCTTCATCCTTTTAATGAGGATCACTCAGCAACTCTGAACTGCAGTTGGGTTTGGTCTGCAATAGGGAATGAAGAGAGAACTGAGTGCTAGGAAAGGCAGACACAGGGATTGATTTCTCCTTTCTCTTTTAAAAGCTGTCATGATCTGTCATGATAACCCACAATCACTGTCAGACCTTGTGAGAAGCCAAGGAGCTGCCAGTGGGCTGCAGTAGGTGGTCACCTGCTGACTGAAAGCACTGTGTCAGACCATAAGGCAGCAAGAGCCGTGGGTTCAACTGAGCATGTGGCATGTTAAAACCTTTGGAGATTTTAACAGGCAGCAGGAGAGCTGCCACCATTGGCACTGTAGCACAGCCTGAATCAAAGCTAAAAAAATTTTAGGACTGAGAAAAAAACAACAAAAAAACCAAGAGTGAAGCTCATGGCACAGAAACACAGGTGCAGAGCCAGGGTAAGCCAGGCTGGACCAGCTGCAGGAACTGACATTTTAGAAATGGTGGTACAGAGAGAAATCAGAGCTACTGCTCCAGAGCATGGACCCTTTCCCCAGAGACCAAAATAGATCTGCTTGTGGCCCAGCTGCTCAGCTCCTACTGGCTGGTGCAGTAGCAATGGTCTGCACGCAGTAGGTCACAGGCAGCTTTTTTGAGGGCTTCTCCCACAGGTGCTTCCACATTGGGGTGTTGTGGGGCAGCAGCCTCCTTCCTTTGCTTCAGCCTTTACTTTGCAGGTACCACAAGTGCTTAAACTCTACTTTCCATCCTTCACAGCCAACTGGTATGCAGGGGTTAACAAAGCAGGGACAAACCCATTCAAATGCCTGGGAAGGTGCAGGGATTTGCAAAGGAACCGTGGAGGCATGGGATTTGTTTTTGTCCAAAGCTGGTACATCTGTAACAAATTGTGGCTCCGTGTTTACAGATCTGGGAATTGGCAGCAGAGAGGTTAAAAGTGGCATGTTTAGCTGTGAAAGGAGAACGTTCCCCTCCCTACAGCTGGCCGGTGTGTGCATGTGTTGCACAGACATCAAAACAACCTCTTATGCACCCTCCTGGAGCTGCAGGACACAAGCCACCTGCCCAACCTTGAATCCCTTCAAAGCTGGGCTTTTCATGCCACAGAATGAATTTTATCTCAGGACACAGAGGAACAGCTGAGGGTGGGTCTTCCATTGGCAGTGCTGGTTGGAGCCAGGGGGGATTTGCCACAGCACAGTTTCAGAGGGAAAAACTGTGTTTTTGGGACAAACTGAGTACACAGTGACATTGCAAAGTGGCCACAGGGTGCAGCGGGGTGAGGACACAGTTCTGGTGCTGCCACTCTGCATGGAGGGTGGTAGGACTTTATTCCAGCAATGTCTTGATTTCAACCTGTGAACGTTCACAGTCAGCACACACAGATACTACATGTAAAAGCTAACACTGGAAATCAGCTTTAGTAGTGAAAATGAATCTGTGGGTAAAGGGCCCTGTGCTGGGCAAAACCCAGAAGCACTGGTTTACAGAAAGGCAATGCGTGATGTCGTGACCCTCTTGGGTTTGCACAGGTCATCAGGAGAATTATTGATGTGGTCATTGCATTGCCAATGTCTGCATTTCCCACACAAGGATAAAGACAGAAACACTCTTTCAGAGTAGACTCTGGGCAGCAAACCCTCATTTGGCACATCTTTTAGGATCCTGCCCGTGTCACATTCTCAGGCCATCCCAGTTGTCCATCTGATGGGAAGAGGCAAGGAGCCCGCGTTTGGCTGTGGCAGCCTGTGCTTTCAAACCTCAGAAGCATACATGTTCCTCTTATCTAAAAAATGATCCAGATGATAGATATTTCCTTAGGGAGACAGATCTGGTAGCCTGGTAGCCTCCATGCCCCTGTCATCCAGTTAGGCATGCCAGTGGCAGAGTTAGCGTGCTGTGGCTCATGCCACTGCGGGAGGGTTTGCCATCTGTGAAAGCCACACAGTGATGATGAAGAGCATCTAACTTCGGGAACAGTGAGCCATGGTGTGGCCCAAGCTTTATTTTCCTACACCTCTATTCCTTGAAAGCAGCGACTCACTGAGCAAGAGCAAATGCCAGAAATAAGATTGACTCACTGGCCAGTGTGTTCCAGGGATACTTTAGGAGAGCTGGTTTTACTCTAGGACTCTCTGGATGCTCACAGGTGTCCTGTGAAGCCTTCTTTCAAAAAATTCCGTAGCTCTACTCTGGATCAGGCCTTCCTTGAGCCATGGGAATGGGAGGGGACCCTCCTGCCCCTGCCCATCAGCCTCCTGGTGACTACATGGTAGATATGGGTCCCTCCAGGCAGCCAATAGTGGATCCCTTTGGAATCCTCCTAGAAGAAGGATGTCACACAGACACCAGTGACATAAATGACTCTCACCGTGGACTCCTGAACTGTGCATTATTGCAGCCTGGGCAGAGCACAGGTCTAACAGCAACAACAGCAGCACTTGGCAATGTATGCTGTTCTCATCTTCAAAGCATTAGCTGGTGGGAATTAATCCTCATACCAGGCAGGCAAGTCTCATGACTGTCACTCCACAGAGAAGCAGAGCAAATGATGTGATGAAGGGTCAATCAGGTCACAGCTGCAATGAAATCACAGCAGTTCCTGCCTGCCCATCCTGTGACCATTAGACCTTATGTACTCATCAAGGAGGCAGCTGGCATGCAAGGAGGTGCAGGAACCAGCCTCTCCTCTGGAGGCAAGTCATGCATGGGGAGGTGCTGGGCCATGACTCACCTTTGGAAGCAGGTTCTAGTGCTGGGTGAGGTCAAAGAGTTGCTGGGTGCATCCTTTAATGACTCACTCTCACGGTCTGGCAGTACAAGGGCACCCAGTAAAGGATGCTGAAGGGCTGAGGGAAGCAGCTGCAGACCAGGTTGGGTTACCAGACTTTTTTCTGGTTGCTTTGAAAGCCTGAGCTTAAGATTTTAACCCTCTGGATGGGATTTTGGCTGCTGATGTTGGGGTAAGAAGGCCATTTGTGTTAGTCACTAGTGTGGACTTGAGCCAGAAGACTGTCCCCAAAGGTCATTTGGTTTTGCCAGCTGCTGCTGTACCTTGGATGAGTTACTTGATCTCAGCAGGGAGAAGCTCTCTCCACACTGAAATGGGAGCCGTGCAGATCAGCAGCTTCTTGGGAATCGGAGGGAGAGGAATATAGTTTCCTGGGCAAATACCTGCAAGTGGGTTTGTTGTAAAAATAAAAAATACTTAGGAAAAGTAAAATGATGCCCTTGGATTTACCTCAGTTCACAGAAACACACCCCTAAATGTGAGGTGATTTGCTTAGGACAGATAATAGAGATGAGAAAGCCACAACAGTACTGGCAGTTCCCTGTGCACAAAAGACAAACAGCGGGATGTTGTCTGCGAGCCAACTTCCACATACGTTGCACGCAATGGGACAGCCCATCCTCCCTCCTCCTCGTGCCATAGGTAGATCTAAGGAAGGCAGGAGGCTGGCAGCAAATTAATGTCAGCAAACCAATTGAGAAGAGGAGCAGCCCAAGGGAGTTGTATCTTGTCAAATTGGGAATAATTTCTTGCTTCTAGTAAATAAACTGTGCACAGTGTAGCTGACAACAGGGTTGGGGATATGATTTCATAGAAAATATATATTTTCCGTGTCAAAGGGTGTCTCTGCCTCCTGCCCACTGCATTAAGCCCAGGAATTTGTAGTCAGGAGTTAGTGCTGGACATTCAGTTCCACAACGGAGAAGAGCTGGAGTACAGAGCTACAGTGGGCATGAGGCCAGTGGCGCCTGAACCGGTTGTGGCAACAGTCCTGCAGGATGCAGGTTTCTCTGTGGGACAGCAATAAACCAAGCCAAGAGCTGGATCAGTGTCAGGGCCTCCCCGAGGTCCACAGCCATGTGTTGCTGCACCGCCAGTGCTGGGGAAAGCAGAAGGCACTGAATGCCACTAAGCACTGAGGGTATCACACCTGTGAAGATCAAGTCAGCAGTGGGGTTGCCTTGGCCTGGCTTTGTACTGCAGGTTATGGCTGACCTCCTAGAATAATCAGTGAGCTCCTGTAATTATCCCGGGACATCGTGTAGTGGCCATGTCTTTCATCTCTTCCATTCTCCTTGTGGCACATCACGGCTGTGGCTCTTAGAATAAGTCTGAAGTTTGTTCTTGGTGCTGCAGTGTTATCTGTGGCTTTTGTGGCCCCTGTGTAACAAGCATCACTACCTGGTTGCCTGCAGTCTCAGGGGACCTAGTTTGGTGACCCAAATTCTCCATTTTTTCCCCCACTTCTCTTGTTCTCTGGATGCCTGTTGCAGGGAGATGGTTAATGCCAGGCACTCCCTTTTGCAGCCTTGTTGCATCTTCATTTTCCCATCTCCGAAGGTGATTTGGAGCCTTCAGCGGTAGAAGGCTCATGCAGTCCAAGGGCAAGCCTGCTGAAAGGACAGATGTCCCTGGAAGAGAAGGTAGGAACACAGATGGAGGGAATGGAGTGTGAATTTCTGCCCTTCTGTCCCTTCAGCAGCCTGCAGAAAGCAGCTGTTTCCACAATGTGAAAAGCCATCCCTGGGCAGGGCAGTTTCCAAAGGTGAGAGGTGGCCCCAGGCACGGTCTGGGAAGGTTCCAGAGGGTTACAGCCCTGCCCATCAGGCATGCTGCCCGCTCCAGGCCTCCATTCAACATGATGAGGGAGAAAATCTGAAGGCAACTCCTTGCTGTTTAACCACATATCACATCTACCCTCGCTCATGGGCTCTGAAAGGAGCTGTTTTTCTCACTGTGCAAATGCACATTTCATGGTCATGCTATGGGACACGCTGCGGGGGAAGGAGCCTGATAAGTTGTTCCTGGCTAGATTTGAAGGTGCCCCTTAGCTGACCATTACAAGTTTCTAACCCAGAACTACCTGTTTTACAGAAAGCTTGTTTTTCCGTATGTAAGAAAGCCCTCTCCTGGACCAGCAGCTGCTTTCCATGAAAGCCAGAGATTCAACTGCTCAGTCTCAATGAAGAGCCCACAGGAGTTTCTCAGGATGCTCACCTCTGTGTCTGCAGTCTGCCAGTCCATCCTGGGTCACTCTACAGTTTTCTTACCCCAACACCACCCTGGCAGCATCAGTGGGACACACTGAGCATCCCTGTCTGACAGGGGGAATTGTCCAGATCTTGTAGGTGGCCAGTGCTCAGCGCAGTGATGGGAGCTTGTTGCAAAGGGCAGCAGGGTGATCTGCTGTGTGAAACCTCCTGTGGAGAGAGGAGCATGGTTATTAGAGAGTTCCGATCCTCCGCCCTGTTGGTAGGATACACAACTTTTCCTAAACACAGCCTGTCCAGCTGCATTCCTGAAGCATACATTCCTTGCCAGCGTAGCTCACCCAGAGTGTGGCCAGGAATAGCGCTGCAGCTTCGTGTGGGACCTCTCTCAAATACATCCTTAATTGAATAGGTCCACTTGGCCCATGTGTTTGAACTCAGACTAGGAGAGAAGTATTGTAACTATTGGTCTTTTTGCCATTTTCTACCCAATACCATCCATTCTTTATCCCTCGCACCTGTGACTTAAAAGCACCACCACTCTTTCAGCTTTGTTTTCTGTATCACTGCCCTCTATTGGGCTGCCCACTGGGTCAGCATGGGTGCCAGTGAGCAGGGACACTAGTGGAGCCACCTTCTTGAGTTAATATAGTTAAGGCTTGTTGTCATGCAGCCGGAGATACTAATTTGTCTCTTAAAACACATAGCTGAGATTCAGCTGGATATTCGTAGCCACAAAGAATGCTTTGCTGGAAAGATGGTTACTGGCTTTCTGATTTTTATCATAAACCTTGTGATAGCTGGCTTTCTTTTGACAGCACAAATATCTGGAGCATAGTTTTGGGGTGAGAAGCTCAGCTTTCAGTTTAAATCCAGAGTGCACCTTTGGAGCCCTGACAGTTGCAGAGAAGCTACAAAGTGACTTCCAAGCATGCTTCTGTGACTCAGAAAATGCAAATTACCATGTGTTTTGGTTAAGAAGACAATCAAGAAGGAATATTATATTTTTTAAGGTTATGTACTGGTCCTTGAGTACTTGGCACTGCCAATTTCAGGGAATGATGCCAGTGTACCAGGCCTTTTTGTTACAGAGAAGCTTATGCATAATTTTGAGAAACAGGACTGCAGGGATTTATGTGTCCTGGAAAAGGTGAGAAACTCTTCCCTTCCCTCCTAGGGAGGTCTTAGAAGGGCACAGCTGCTCAGTGGGCCACCTCTCATGCCCAGGGCCTTTTAGAGGAGCAGATAGGAGGCATCATACCAGGTTGGCTCCTTTCCCTTGTTCTGCCTATCACTGCCCACAGGCAACCTTAATGCCAGCATGTGGGGTGAAGTCACAGCCCCACAAATGAAGTTTGAAGGATTTGGAGTGTTACAGAGTGTTAGGCCATTTCCCATGAAGAGCAGTGGAGCTATTAGACAGTTCCCATGGACACAGCCTTGAGCTGTGTGGCTAAGTGCAGGTGCTGCATTCCTGGATGTTGTTGTAAGAATATGTTTGTGTTGTGTATGAGAAAGTAGAGGTGGGAGAACTGAATAAAAAAGCTGCCTGCTGCGTTGAGCAGGCAGACATCTCTTTGTCTCACCATCCTCGTGTGTGTCGTCTGTCCTTCTTCCCCCCTTCAAGCCGAGGCCCTTCGACGGATACCCAACGACACCAGCAGTCTTAATCTGAATACATACAAGTAAGGTATTTTTATAATCCTTTTCTTTTTCTATCAACAGTTGCATGGAAACTGAACTTTGTCATATCAGTCCTGCTGCTGAAGGCCACTGCGTATCTGAGTTTTCCCTTCAAGTAGATATTAGAGACATAACTTAGGGGCTTTGGCTTCATCTCTCTCCGGCTTGGTATTGCTCCAGTAGAGGCAAACACTTTGTGGCTCAGTCATAACAGTTTTTAATCCACTTTTTTGTGCTTGCCTGTGCTGTGTGCAGACTTAACCACAGTGGTCAATTCTCGCTTTCAACTTCCCCCTTGGTGCCTTGTGTTGTTTACATGGTGTGTAGTGTTCTGCAGTCATCAGATAAACAGAAATAAAAATCAGTGTTGGTTTGCTTTATAAGAGTAACCCCTGGAGTCAACAGCCATTCACTGCTTGTAACCTTTAAATCTCACACCAAGAAGTGACTTTACAGAAGAAATAAATAGAATATTGACTTAGGGTTCCCATGTGTTTTCACATGAAAGCATTAAAAATCTAAACGCAGCATGAGAATGAAGCAATAAAGCATCTGGACTTTCTTGGCCAGGCATGGAGTAGAGTGTGCCTGATTTTTCCAGGAAGAAAGTGAATTTGCAGAGAAAGTGCCAAGGAGTCACAGCAGTATCACTACTATTACAAGCAGGGATTTTTCAGCACATGCTGTGCTATAAATGATGATGGGTGGCTACTGCATTTTTGGGATCTCTTAGTCTTTCTGCAAGCAATGGGAACCCAGCTTCTAAAATATCCTGGAAAAGGGGAGGCAGCCTGGAAATAGCCCAAGAGAGATACTCTCCAAGGTGTTTTTCATCAGTCCAGAGTTGGTAGCTGCAAGGAGAGGGCACAACACTGGTACCTGCAACAGGAGGAATGAATTCAGAGTAAGTCTATATTTCTTTGGCCGCAGCTACATCTTTTCCAAGATTTAGCTGGGAAAGAGGCAGTCTTCTCCTTGTAAAATAGAAGGAAGATCTAAGTAGTACCAGATCTATCTTTATAAATACATATCTAGCATCTTGATTTTTAAATTTTAAAATGTAGTTAAAACTTCAGGAAATAACTGCTGCTTTGAGGGTCTTCCCATTCAGAAGACAAGTCCTGTCTCTTACTCACTGCAATTACACAGCCTAGTGCTGAGTTGCTCATCTCAACACTTGGCTGATGGACAGAAGCATTTTTTAGAGAGTATCACAGGGTCCTTTCCCAAAGCCTGAGGAACAAGCCATGACAATACCTAAGAGTCAGAAAAAGACCCCTTTATACTTTGACAGGAGTTTGGGTGGTTGAGGTTGAGGCAAAAAGTAATTAATCCCAGACATAATAAAATTGGCATATGGTACTGCAGGACCCTGAATAACTCAGCAAACTCAGCGGAGTCATAATTCAGAAGAAGTCCAAGCAGGCCACCTGCGTGGCTGCAACATCGATTTTAGGGGTTTTTTTGGCAAGAGCTGGTGTGCATGAAGAGCCTCTGAGCTCTGCAGAAGCAGTTAGGTGCTCTACCCAGCCACTGTAAATCAATCCTAAAGGGAAAAAAAAAAAGTTACCTGTCATCCTTCCTTGGCTCACAGTAAGATATGTGAGCTGCCACATTACAGCTAAAGGCCAGTTCAGGAGAAAATTTTGTCCCACTGATCCAAAATGCATCACCTGTCCCAGGAGAGAACTTTTCTTCTGTTTTTTTTTTGGTAGCCAAGATGCACACTTGCCTGGGTTTAACAAGTCCCTGGGCACGAGGAGAGCTGCAGGAACACCGTGGCTCCTTGCTCCTCGCGTGCACCAGCTGTGGGGCGATGCAATCGGCCTCCCACAGGGTACACAAGGTCAGGTTACCTCGGTTCCACTGGAGTCAGAAGTGGGCTCTGGGACAGTTACCCTGACTCAGCTCACAGGCAGGAAATTGTTAAATTACAGTAATTGACTGCAAGAACAAGTTTATCAGCTGAGTCTGTTCCAGCCTATTCTTCAGGTTGCAGGTCCCTGGGAGCAGGATTTACTTTTTTTCTCAGAGCTGTATTCTCTAGTGTGGTTTCCCACCCATATTGCATCAAAAAAAGGTGAGTGCTTCTAAGTTTGTACTTAATTTTAAGGTTCTTCTGCTCTAACTCACCAGGTGTTTGCCCAGGCTAGGTGGGACACAGTAACTGTATTCATCTAATAGTGCAAAACAGTCTTCTGCTGCCAGAACAGCTAATTTGGCATCTGCATCTGCTGTTGGCGACTTTCCCACTGATAATAGTGCAGGAGGTTCTGTTCTTAAATTTGCAGTTTGTGTCCCTAAGGAATATTCTTGCTTGAAACTCTTTGGTGGTTCCAATGAGGCTTTTTGCTGATGGCTGTAGTACCTTTCTTCCAGCTCTGCTGTCTGGAGGCAGAGCTGCTGGTAAAGAGAAAAGATTTCCCAGCAAATACTGTGCATTAGAGGGTGTTGAGCACTGTGCAGTGTATGCTGACTTTTAAAGTGTGACCACTGTAAGTACACCAGCTGGAGCACAGGGAAGGAAAACACTTCTAGATCCAAGTTTAGTGATCAGATATTCCATTAAACAGGAAACTCGTGTAAGCACTTAACAGCATTCATCTTTTGGTTGAACATCCAACATTCAACATGCAGCAAAATTAATTTCAGGTAATACAATAGAGGTTAACTTAATGGAGAAAAAGCCTGGAAAGCTTTTCTGGAAGGGGATGTGTTGTGTATATCTATATATCAATATCCATTATGGGAAGGACATTAGCTCTGGTGTGGGAGGGTAATGACAGACACATGGGCCCTAACGGAGGTCTCATCATGTGTCTGTGGAAAATACGAATCATCCGAGGCAGCATGCGTAGCGTAGGAGAATTAGGAAATCTTGAAGAGGTGACAGCTGATTAAACAGCTGAAGTTTTAGATCTGTGAGCTATTTGAAACGCAGAGATACATCATAAGACAGCTACCTTAAACTGCCTGAATCCATTTTTTTCCCCTGTTCCCAGGCAGTGCTGTTTACCTTGTACAAAGCTGTTACTGTTCAGCCTGTGCAGAAACGGCCTTTGTCATCATATTGGAGTCTGACTCCTCCAGCTAAATTAGATCATTGTAGCAGTGTAGACAATATACAACTGTGCAAGCCAGAATGCAAATTTATTACTTTTCCTATACAACTAATTTCACGATATCTTTGGGACAAGCCTGCTGTTTTTTGAATAGAACATTTAAGCTGAAGGAAGAAAGGGGAGGTAAATTTAACTTAAAATCTTTGGACACAAGATCAACCCCAAAGTGTTCATGTAATCAGAGTCAGAAACCACCTTATCTTCTGGTGTGGTTTCACTGTAGCTGAAGTTTTAAAAAATGGCTGATACCATAAGAACAGTTTATCCCTTTTCACCCTTCCCCAGTGCTGGGATTTTGCAAGATTACAGTCAAATGTATTTCTCAAGAAAAGTCAGCTGGGGATACCACTCAACTCCCTTATCTTGATGGACCTTCAAAGCCATTCCCCATCCCATACCCAGTCTTATCTGGATATAAACAGATATGCTCAGTGCATCTCTGGGCCATCTTCCCTGCATGGTCACATTCTATGATCATCAGATGTTTCAGCATTAGTTGGTGTGAAAGCAAAATGTCTGAAAGATTGTAGGCTGTAAAGAAGGGACAAAATGCAAAGCACAGATGGATGCTATTCCCAGAGTGGAAAGGAATGCACTGGGGGGGTAATTCGTACTCCATGTTGATCCTTCTTTACTGGGGTGTATGGGGTCTGGATGGATCTTCCTGAGGGAGCCTTGGGTAAAGACTCGAGGATTTAGAGGATGTCAGCTGTGCCATGAATTTGCCATCACACACTGTTAGAAAATTCACAGTCTCTCCAGAAAGAGGAATCCATTTTCTCTCCCTCTGGGGGCTGATATATGGAGAGCAGAGCATTACTGCTCTGATCTGACTGGCTAAGCTGACATAATAGGCTTCAAATCAATAAGTCCGAGGCAGACAGTAATTGCAGTAACATGGACATAGTGGTGAAAGCACAGATCGCCACAGGTAACTCCAACTGTGAAGAAGGGCATTGTCTCTTGTTGTGCTCCTCACCACATAGGACTCCATTTTATAATTTAAAACTATAGCTTGATTGGCACCACAGATCAGGACCAACAGATGAAATGAAACCTGATAGCCCCTCCCTGAAATTTAAAATAGTATTCCAAAAATATCCCCCTGTTCCCCAGGCATGGATAGCACAAAGGGCAGAAGAGGACATCGCCTCCCAAATTCTCTCTTTCCCCCAGCTGTAGCCCATGCATTGTCAATACAGCTCGGCAGGCAAAATGTCTGGCTGCAATGTTTCCAGCAGGAAAAGGTTAAATTCAAGTGTATGACGTTTTTTCATGAAATGTGTGATTTCCAGGCAAACTCTTGTGTTTAGAAACACCAAGGGTTTGCTACTTATGGTGATGTTACCTCACTGTGCCCCAGGAGATGGGATTTTTGTTTCTCTGCTTTTTTATCCTTTTCTATTGGATGACCTTCTGAGCCACTGAAAGCCATCTGTGGTGCACCAGCATCAGTGACTCATAACATTTTCCTTCTCTGGAAGGACAACTTCAGTGCTTCCTGGGGGTTTTGGTCTTTACTAGTGAAATGGCTCACACAGTTGGCAGCATAAAATGTGTTAACAACAGGTTCCACGATGTTTAACAGGGATACAAAAAGGTAGCATTAGAATTATGCCTCTTCACATGTAAACCTAATTTTCTGACCAACCACATGTGTGGTTTTAATTTACTTTATCCTGTACAGGCTATCAGCAGCAGTCAGTCTGTATGTTTTTTCCCCTAGAAGAAACCACACAGAGGTGACACAGGATCAGGGCTGGGACAAACTAACCTGATGTAAAGGACATTCAAAACAACAAAAAAAATGAACCTGCACATAAGTGGTGTAACCAATTCCTGCAAATAAACAGTGTCAGTCAGACCATTGTTCTGGTTTGCTGGACTAACAGAGGAGGCTAAAAACTCAAGCTGGCAGATACCATATTTTTGGCCCCAAATGTAGTTCTTGGACTAAAATCCAAGAGTAAAGTATAGCTCTGAAGGCAGGAGCTTATCCAGTAACTAGTTGATTCACTCTTCTGGGAAGATGTCACTTTTACCAGTGAACCAGAAGGACACCTTTTCTCAGAAAGCACTGCTGAGAACTTCAGAAGCATTATCTTATGAACAGTGTTCATCTCCCTGACATGTTGGACAAAAATACTCTGTCCAGAATAATAAAGTAATTGTCTGTAATTTAGCATATTAAGCAATCTGGGCCCAAAAGCTATCAGACAGTTCCTGGGAGGACTTAGCCCCTAGTATAGACAAATATGGCGTCTGTTTTTAGTGGTGTAGGTAGTACTAGAACTGCTCCCTCTTGAGGAATATACAACATTATCCCAAGCACAGAATCAGCATAGATCCACCAAGACCGCTATTTGGAATGCAGAAGAATCCTGCTGGTCCTCCATTACATGTTCCAGCCAATGTTCTTCTCCTCCCAGATAAAATGCCCTGCTGATCTAATGGTAGAATTTGGCTCTCAAAGCTAGAAAACTCCAACTGTAGCCAAAGTAATATCCTAAAATAGTAATAAAAATGAGAAACCAGGAATGTTTTCCTCTTTCAAAAGCTTCAGCAGGAAGCTAGCAGCGAGAAACCACTAAAGTGGCTCTCTCCCAGCTACCTCTCCCGATCTGATCGTTGCCTGAAATGCTCAAAAGATCCTCATCCTAAGGTCCAAAGGCACCTTTCATGCCTGTGTCTCTGGTATGACTGGAAACCATCTTAAATTAATGGAGCTCAGGATTTGGTCTTTCTGTATGAATCAGTTTTAGGGAAGCTGACAGCTACAAATCCCTGTGTTTTTGTTCTGATGAAAACAGCTCAAAGATCTAAATTTAACAGTTGATTTCACAATGCTCATTTTTGACTGTAAGTAAAATCACTCTGGAAAAATAGCTTATAATAGGAAGAGATATATTCTCTGGATGCTGGAAAAGCAAACCTAAGAAAGCAAACAGGACAAATTTATCCTCATTCACAACTCTGATTGCTTTCTACTCTCTGCTTGGGATCTTTGGATAAATACTGTGAATAAAAATGATGCTAGTTACAGAATAGATTCATAACTCCTGACCCCATTTCAGAGGAAGATATAGCACATATCTGTGGTGTTCGGGTCACGGGAAACAACGCCTGCAGATTGAATCTGTGTTGTGAATGTTTTTTTCACATGAAGAAAACATACAGAGTATTTCCCAAGATGAAAAAGACTCTTCTTCATGCACGCAGTCATTCTGATGAATTTCTCCTTGTAGACAAATTATCCCTATCACTTACCCTACGGTCACTTCACTACACTTTAACAATGTAAAGAGACCACAGAGTGGATGTAAGTATAATTTATAGTTGAGGAATGGCATAAATCACCTGCACATTATGAGGAAATTTATTGTAAATGAGACTAGGGCCTCTACAGTGAAAATCTGCTCCGAAGAGTGACAAATAGCATCTTCTACTCAGCACTTTGCATTTGAAACTGCTTTCAAATAAGCCAGGATGGATTCCAGAGGATAACCTGCATCCTACTCCTCCCTGTGCCTTGTCAGCAGTTCACCAGGTTCTAGATGTGTAAATTCATAGAAGAGAGGAAGATGTGCATGTGCCCTTGGAAACACGATTTTATTGGGAACATCCTGAACCTCAGATGCCAGTGGCATTCATCAGTCCAGCACTTAGGAAAAAAGTCACTGTACTTATAAACTGAACTCAGTAGAGACCAGCTACTGTGGGAAATTACACAAAGGCTTTTATAATACAGTGTGCCATGTCACAGCCCACCCCTAAACCAGGAGGCATGGAAAGCAGACCCATTATGGCTCAAGACCTGCCTTTGGCCATGTCCTACTGATCCAGAGGGTGACAAGTGTCCCTCTGCCTGTGTAGGTGCACATCTGCATGGACACCTCTGAGGAACCAGTTGGGAAATGGGTGCCAAGGGCACAGCTATGGCCCAGGCTGCCATCCTGGGATGAGTCCTGGGCCAAGTCCTAGGCCTCTGCTGTCCTAGATTTTCCAGTGTGTCTCCCAGGCTGATAGGATGTTCGAGCATGCAGGGGCAGCCGAATCATCCTCGTCTTGTGGTGGTTGTCCCAAAACCATCTGCCCAGTCCAGTGGGGAGTGACACCTGCTGTCCATCACCTCTGTGAGCACCTTCTCTCCTGGAGAAGCTCCTCCTGCTTTGCCTGGGAGAGCTGCTGGAAGGAGGTTGGCACTGGAACACCTGCTGTGACGTGGCAGGGAGCTGGGTGCGGCCAGACAAGCCACAGTCATGGCAGGAGAATGTGAGATGCCTCCCTGGGCTTTGAGGTTGCCTGTGGGCAGGCTTGGTGCTGTGCTGCTGCACAGTTGCACAATGCCACAGATTGCTCTGCCTGCACGTGACAGGTGAGCAGGCTCTGTGTCATGTGGCTGCTCCTCAGACATCGGTGCGGCCCGTCCGGAGGAGCGATGGGCTGGTGTCAAGCATGATGCCTGGATGGATGGACCATGAGACCTACCTGGGTTTCCAGATCTCCTCTCTCACTGCAACCAGCTCCCTGGAAGAGGCAGGGCTTGATAAGCTTCTCTAGAAGGTGGTGAAGGGGACTGATGCTTGCCCAGTGGTCAGATCTGCAGTCCACCAGCAGTCCCACTCATTGTTTCTGTGCTCCATCCTGCCCCTTCACATCCCACTTCTGTTTTCTGTCCTCAAGAACATGTGCAGCAATAAAAATAACTCTTTTTACAGTGCTCCTTGACCTGAACTATGCCATTCCATTGGACCTTTGGTTCAGAACAGACTGCAGCTTCTCTAGTCTGCCTTGTGGCTGCCTTGAATGTCAACCTACTTATCCTGGCTCAGCTCAAACCTGGCTTTGCTCTTTGGGTTTGACTCTGCCTTGCCCTGCTCATGCTTGCCTAAGAGGAGAAGGTCTTTCTCTGTTGGGCCTTGTGTCTTTCCTTGGGGGACAAATTCTTCCCACTCTGAAGGACATGGTGTCTGCCTTGAAGAACCCAGAGGCTCAGGTTCCAGCCATCAGCAACCCAAGGCTGTCATGGATTGTGGATTTATAGGCCCTGGAAGTCTGGAAACACTTGACAGTGGAGCTGTTGTTTTGGGTGTTTCTCAGCCCATGTTGCCTACTCCTGATGCTAGAACTATAGTTTGATTCCTCTGAGCAGTCTGAGGTGAGGCTGTTAATGAAAAATTTAAAATATAATACAGCATGAGAGTATGAGAACTGTTTTTGATGACAAAGGCCAGCTCATCAGCAGAGTTAATCAGTTCAGCATCAGTTTAGCATCAGGAGGTTGATTTGCACCACACAAAGGATTTGGCCTCAGTGCCTGGTCCATATTATTTTACAGCAGATAATGAATGCAGCATGTCATGCTTGCTTTTCCTACCCTTCTCTGAAGCTGAAATGTTACTGACCTGAAAATATTTTCCCACTATTAAACTTTCAGTCAGGACATAAGTCCTTTTAAAGATGTTGAACACCACATGATGCCTTCTCCTTGTGTGGGAACAGCTCTGCTGTACCAAGGGGAGGTGTGATCTTGACTTACGGGATAGAGATTCCTTGTGGCACTGACTCATACGCTGTGCATTTGTGCTCATTTTCACATCTTCCTCCTGATCCTCTTTTAGGCTGCATTTCCATTACTCCTCCACCCTGGGGGAGGAATCCTCAGCCAACACAGCTCTAACCCGGAAACCACAGGGGATGAAAAGACCTTTCATAGCGATAATGATGCCATGTTCCTCTCCTCTGCAGCTGCATTTTGAAAACAAAAGATCCGGAGGCAAAGTCACCACCCACAAGCAGAATTTGCAGCTCTGCAGCCATCGGGGACTGGTGCAAATGCGCCTGATGCAGATGCCAGAGAACATACTTCCCATTGACACCAGGGAACAACAAGAACTGAAACTATAACCTAATCTAGGGTGAGAACAATGTCTACTTTTGCATATTTAGCAAGGACAGGCTTAGGCCATGAGCTGAGAATTAGCTTTGCCCACACCCTAAAATCTTCACATATATATAATCAGCTGTTTAAGTAAAGACTATGTAGTGTCTCCAAAATAAGGTGGTGGATGCACTTCTATTTTGTTGCCCCTCAGCAGATACCCATACCTGTGCACATTCTAGTTCCAGTGACCATGAAAGGGTTCCCCTGAAACAGATAGGAAGACACTTGGAAGTACCTCCAGTAGTTTGGGGAGTCTGTTGTTCAATGCAAAGTGTAGAAGAACAGGTTGAAGACCATGCACTGATGACCTCTTTTTACTGCAGCCTATTGTTAGGCCAGGTTTAGCTGTGTGCTCTGGGCTGAAGTTCTCCTTGGGACTTGCTTTTTCAGTATGGATAGCACTTTTGAATTGGCAAAAGGTAGGTGATTGACATAGGACAGAAGGCCTGATTTCATCAAGACTTTGGCATGCCACTTGCTGGAAAATCTATTCCAATAAGTGCCATCCAGAGTTATTAAATGCGGCACTGAAAGGTGAATAAAGTCACTGCCAAGGAACTGCCACTCTTGACTCGTTTGCTCTCTGGTCGTACAGGCAGCCCTGAGGTTAGTCATCAATGGGAAAAGGTCAGTGGGACTAGGGAGGGTCTGGCTACATCTTTTGAAAGCCCTGGGCACGTGGCAGCAATGTAATCCCGTAAGCTTAGTACGTAAAAATACAGCTCTACCTTCTCTTGGACAGGCTCAAGAACATGAATTGGAGGTAAGCTGTGACCTAAAGCTGGATAGTATTTCAGTGCACATTATGTGCCAGTGCCCACATGAGGGCTAAGATGATGGAGAACTAAGATCATTGTCCACGTGAGACACAGATGTCTATGGGAAGTCTCCCTGAGCTTCGCCAGAAACTGTTTCAAACCTTGTACTAATTGTTTTCTTCTTGACCTGCTATGAGTTCAACCCCATAGCTGCCGGGGCTTGATAATCTTCTCTGGATCACAGTGCTCTGCTTGGATTTCTGTCACCGCCTCTGTGTGACCTGTCCTCTGCTGGGCAGAAACTTACAGGGTCACATGAGGTGCCTCTGCTGAGCTGGAAACATGGGAATGTGTTATTTCTTCTGAGTTAGGTGGGCCCCTAAAATAAGAACCTAATTTCAAATAGCATTTGACACAGCAGAATGTATTTGTTTTTTCCAGCATACAAGGTAGAGAGCTATTTTTTATCCAGCATGGAAAGGAAACAGGAGAACTGAGACAGCAACACCCACACATATGAAGGTATTTAAGCACTCACTGGGATCTGTGCATCGTGGCCAAGCTGCTTGTTGATAGTCAGGCACAGTCTGGGACAGCAGGTGCCTAAATCCTGTATTTCCAAAGTCCTAAGGTACAGCCTTTATCGCAGGGTTGGGTTTCTCCACAGCTCCTTGCAGGACCAATTATAGGAAAGGGCTGATGCCCTTTGGTATATATTGGTCCTGATGTGCTGGTTCATCTGTTTATTTTCCATGGTGCCCCATCCCTGCAGATGCTTTTCCACCCCATGTCGTGCAGGTGCCTCAGCAGAGGTTGCTCTCAGAACCCAGCTCCACTCGTCCCTCATGGATGCCACAGAGGAACCACCTGTTACTCTAAATCTGGCAGCATTTCCTCATCAGCCCCGCATCCCCGTTTCAACTTCTGTAACTACATCTGTGTGACCTGTTTTCCTCTGCTGTGTAGCAACTTGGGCAGTCACATGGGGATATATGGGGTCACTCGCACTCCCTTGACCCTGTAAATGTAGAAGGGTTAGTTTATTTCCAGAAAGTATGGTTTACATATGGTTTTCTTTTCATTATTTTAGATGTCAACTAGAAGGGCTCTGCTTGTTCCCTTCAGCAACAGCAAGTAAATACCTGACCTATTTAGAAAAACTTAACACTAGAGACCTGAAGAAATCTCTGGATGCAAGATGCATGCTGAACTGTGTGTGACCCTCTCTGGAGAAACATTAGCTTAATATATTAGTAAATGTTTTTTAGTGAAGATAAAAGAATATTAGAGAAAATATACAAGGCTTGAGGTCCAAGTTCCCTGTGCAGTCCATTTCCCATTGAAATCAAATGGCCAAAATGAAGAGGTCAGCAGAAGTTTGCTTGAATTCTGATTGAGGAAAACAAGGAAAGCTCTTTGCTCACTCCAGGCAGTGCTATTATGAAGAGGATCTCATCATAAAGACCAAGGCCAGAATTTTCAAAGGCAGTTAATTGGTTTGCTAGCCTCTGCTGAGTGGAGCCGCTTTTGGGAACTTGTGAGAAACAGTGGAGCACCAAGGAACCCCATTCTAGTCCTGGGAGACTTAACCAATGCCACAAGGCTCTTTGAAGCATTTGACCCATCTACTTTCAGAACAAGGTCCAGGCCAAAAATTAGGGAATTCTGACTTGCATAAGTGCAGATGAATGTCCTGGGTTGCCAGCTTGGGCATCTTCATGCCATGTCCCCTTTTGTACCGAGACAGACATGCAGAGGCCAAAGAACGGAGATGTCTCATGTTAACTTTAAGATTTCAGAATAAGCTGAGCTTACCAAGACAGGTGGTAAGTGCAGGGACCCAAAGAGTCATGCTTGGAAGATAAGATTGAAGGACTCCCGCAGTTCACAAATGCTACTTGGGAACCGGATAGTCAAGTACTGCCAGTTCCTAGGATCAGCTTAAAGTTAATAAGAGTGATGGCAGGTGCCCAAACATCCTTGCAATCCTACATTTGCAGAGATATTTTCATCACAGAGCAGACAAAATAAAATGGTTTTTAAAAACAACACACCCGCAGGTCTCTGTCCTTGCCACTGGGTATATGAAACTTAAACTAAGAATAAAAAAATCCTAACAAAAAAAGGGAATAGATTCATATAAATAATGTAATTGGAGAAGCTTGAAAGTAGCAAGAATGTGTGAGACTGATGCATTTTTATCCTTTTAAAATAAAACAGATGCTGAGGGGACATTGTAAGAAGACGTCTCAGAAAGACTGGTGTAAAAACATTGAAAGAACTGAAAAACTTGATTTTTCCAGGAGAACAAGAAAGGACCTGGTCCTACAGACCTTGGATGTAGAAATGAATGTAATGTATGTATGTAATTGCATATACATTACGTTATGTAAATGCCATGAGTGCATGGAGTGCTCCATATATTATTACTCTGAATTTGGAAAAAAAGTTTCAGATGACCTCAAAGGAATGATTTTCAAATCTTCAAGCTTACTTGGGAGATTGCCTCCAAGCAGAATAGCCTTTGCTTAAGTGAAAGCATCACTAGTCCATGGGCACAATCCACCTGCAAACCACGTTAGTGTTTGTGTCCTTTTCATAAGGCCCTGTTTTCCCTGTGAGTCTATATAACTCCATAGTCAATCCATCCTTAGTTTCTATGGAAAGCAGTGTAAATCCCCCACACTTTAGGAAAAGGAAGTGGGGGCTAACTTCAGCCTTTTTGTCTTTTTTTTGGGGGGTAGGGATAGCCTCAGTCAAAATCTGTCCCATATTCATTTTATAAATCTTTGCACCTATCCAGATGATTACTAGTTCATTTAAGATCATAATTATGTTAATTTAAGAACACTGTTTCTATAGGTGCGGTTACTTCCTGAAGTGCAAGTAGCTGCAGTGGGACTGTAAAAAAACAATCTTTGGCAATTCACAAAAGGCAGTGTTTTTTAGGCTTTAGTGGATTCATCTAAAATACTCTTAAGGAGTTGGTATCATTGCTATTTTAATGACATGGCATTGGAGACATAAAAGAAATAATGTTTTACCCACAATCACTCAGCAAGTCCCATCCTTTCTCACTTCCTGATGATGCCACATAACTGCACTGCTGATGCCCACTGGCAAACTGACTCTCATGTTCACCACTAGTGATCCAAGGGGGTTTCCTGGAGGGTTTCCTTTAGGCAAAATTCTAAATTGGCTTTGAGTTGATTCTGCTGCAAGACGTAATCCACAGACACAGAAAGGTGACATGACCAGAATGAGAAGTGGTGTGAGCTACCACAGAACTATAAGGCTAATAGTTTACAATTTGTCTGTTCAAGTATTTCATGTCATTAGAAGAGCAAAATGTTGTCCCTTTTTTAATTATATGAAGCATTATATTTGACTAAAGCAGAAGTAAGACAAGAAACGATGAATAGAAATTCCCCTGAAAAGAAGGGAATGTTTGCCCACGGATGCACAGCCATTCTATCTCTCCCAGGTTCCCCCTTCAAATGCACTTCTGTGGATTCCACCTATGCACCAGGCAGGGAGATCAAGGTCTGGCTCCAGAGGGATGCTTTGTACTGTCCTGAAAGCATAACTTAATCCTGTGAGTGGATAAAAACAAAGCACTGAGGATAATGCAGTCTTGAGTTTCTGGCTCCTTCGACTCCATCCCTGTCTTGGACAAACTTCCTCTCATCTCCACAGAGTTATCTGAGTACAGGTCTCAGTATTCTCCTTCCTAGAGTTTATTATGAATTTATTAAAAAAAAAACAACACATAATCCCTTCAGCTATGAAAATTACCCTCATTTGTCTACAAATAGGCTTAACCTCTTAAACTGTGTCAGATGCTGCAGATTCACCAATTTGATCTAGATCTTCAGATCTTCTCTGCTACTACAGCTCCAGGGCAAATGACTCATGCTGTTTGCAAGTGCCACATCCCACTGAGGCTGGCAGTACCACTGTTCTGCTATCTGTGTATCTGCAGGTTTCTACTAAAGCCTGGGCAGGGATTTTCTCCTGATCAAACTGAGCTCATCAACATTCTGCAGCCATAAAGCAGTATGCTGTATTTACATGAAAATCCATGTATTTGCATCAGTCCAGCCACAAATTAGCAGAGGAGAATGTGTTCTAGCATCAAACAAATATGACAAAGGCAAAATCCTATTGATCCATGTAATCATTTCCCCTGCTACATTTCCCTTCACCTGTGGCAGTCCTAGGAAGGTTGGTCTGCACTACCTATCACCTTACCTTGTAAATTGCTTTGGAAATATGAAAGGGAAATGCCAAAGAATTTTCAGACAATCTAAATGGTTTTTATAGCTTGTTCTTGGAAATCAGAGTGCCCTGAGCTGTCTGAATGTTCTGTCCTTACTCTATAAATCTTTGTTTTTTAAAGCAGAAGTGATACACTTTCCCAGGTGTGTGCCCATTTCTAGATTGTCCCAAACCTTCTGCTACCTTTCTTGGGGAAGGGAAAAATCTAGATGCAGAAAATCACGAAAAAATCTCCTATCCTAGGTAAGTTTTAGGTTAATGGTGCCCTTCTGGCTATCAGGCACTTGGGGATAGAAGAGATTGGTGCGGCCAGTGTTGCCAAATTTCCAGATAGTCCTATGCCTTGGCACTTGTTCAATCATATCTGTATGCTGATCTGTGGGATAGGCTGTGGACTAGGGTGAAAAGAGTCAAAGTTTTTTTTCTTTTAGGTCTGCTTCAGTTATCCAGATTATGGCATAAGGTGTTGCTCTTGCCTAATGAATGAGCTGGATGCTTTGAAACTCCAGCTTATGATGGTCTGAGGGCCATCTGTGTTCTCTGCTCTCAATCTCTCATAAGCTCTTTGGAGTAAGGGTCTGTGTATTTTACACTGCCATCACAAATAACAGACTCTCAGCTTGAAATCCACGACTGACTGTGCATGTCACATTTCATGCCATAAAAAACATGAGCTCAAGATTGGAAGGGCAAACACGCTTTTGGCTTCTCTGCCATTTGTACTTCAGTTTGCCTGCACCACTTCTTTCACTGTGTGTTGCTGTTTTTCTTTTGAGAATATTTCCAGAGCCCTCTATGCCTGGACAAGAAACAGACTCTATTTACTGACATTTGTTCCAAGTTATTATGAGTAGAAAGACAACTCTTGTAGGCTCTAAACTGGATCTTTCAGATAGAAGTCTTCAGCCAGCACCTCCCAAGCCCAAAGATTGCCTTCTTTTAAAAAGGTCTGAATCATCCATTCAATATCACAGCATCTTGAAGAACGTCCATAGGACCTCTCTGCTTTCCTTCTTGGCCAAGGCTTGAGCTGGCACTCAGTTAAGCTGCTGGGAGTCTTCTTAGGATGCCATGGCTATCTGTGTATTGCTTGCACAAGCATGGGTTAGTTCACTCTGTGAATTAACGGGTAACTCAGGTGCCAGCTTCACTGCAAGGGAGCCCCAGGGCTGAAATGTGGCCTGAAGCATATTGAGGTACCATTGACACAGCCTGGGTGATGAGGAGCCTTTCCATGGAGCCTTTCATCTGCACAGGATGAACCCAGGGTCAATGCCCTGGGGAGTAATCATCCTATGCCATCTGCTTCCTATCTGGCAAACCTCAGTGCATGGCAGGGGAATGTTCTCCCACAGCTCATCCCTTTGTGTGTCTCGAAGGGATGCTGTCCTGCCAGGCGGCAGCAGGCAACAGTCATGTATGCCCTGACTCCCTGGGCTGGCTTCCCATTTCACACTTGCTGATGGTCTCCATGACAGAGGAAAAGTTTTGACAGGGGCCATACTCTGCAGTGCTCAGGCTGTCTCTAAGAGTAAGAGCCCTACCCAGGGAACAGATAAACAGAACAATGTTTGAGCCTCTGGTACTCTTTAATGTCATTTTCAGGGAAATATATGTGTCATAACAACACAAAGCAGGCATAGCTCCCTTGCTTTCGATCTGCCTGGTGCCAGGATCCACGTCATTTCAGCATTGAAACAGATCCAGCAAGTTTGTGGTAACTTTGCTCTCCCAAGAGCTGCCTCTTTTGCCCCCTTGATTTGTACTTGTCTCTTGTCTTCCAGCAGAGTCCCTCATCCCTGTCGGGGAATGTCACGTACTGTTATGGTTAACGTATAATTTTCACTAGAAGCCCTAGGGAATTGGGCCTTTATCTCCACATACCATGCACATCAAGATGGTTTAATCAACCCTATTAATTCCAGGACTTGCTGCTGATCTGGATAAAACACTGCCCTTTCCCACATTGCAGCACCCTCTCTCTGCTCCTCAGGGCTAAACACATTCCCCTACATATTCCCAGCTCTTACAGAGAGCTCTAAGGGCTCTACTCTAAGGTTCAGATTGTTTTGGGCTGATTTTACAGACCAGGAGCATCTCATCAACTTGAAAATTTGGACTTGATAGTCCTTGGTATCACATCCTGGTGCTCTGGGTGGTCATTGCCATTTCCAAACATTGTTTCAGGGCACATCTGCCCAGTTGTTTGGTCTGAGGACATGTTTGAGAGCAGAGAGAAAACTCAGCAACGTGCCAAGACCAGGGCAAAACTCAGGGGATGTCATTACAGTTGTGGTACTGGGAGATCTGAAGAAGTGGTCTTGCCTTTGTCCTTGTTCCGGCATGCCTGCTTTAGGGAGGGATGGTGGGACACGGCTTGTTCATCAGAAGATACAGCCTGGTCAAGAAACAAACTTCAGAGAGCAAGACATGGAGGATTAGATATAGGAGGGTGGTTTACAAACATCTTCCTGACCAGATGAAGAAGTGGACCAGATTCTGTCCCCTTTTCCCACCTGTAGCAGTATTTAACTCGTGGCTCACCCCCAAGCCTAGAGCCAAATGTCTCCAACAGCTGTGAGGATGCCTTGTGTTTAAAGCAGCCACGAGGCACACGCCTAATGGCCCAGGGCTGCTTGGGATGTGCTGCTGCTTGCTTTTCTCGGAAAGGGTTCTTGCAACATGAAAGAAGTGCAGGGAAACAAAGAGCCCTGGGGAGAGAAGTGACAGGCGGCAGCTGGAGCCGGTGGGTGACTTGCCGAGTGACAGAGCAGTTGGGCTCCTCGCTACTCTGCTACTATTTTGGAAACTTCAATAAACAGAAGAGGCAAGATCAATCTCTCAGGGCTCCAACACAAAGCCTGAGGAGCCCTGTGGACTTTGGTGGCACGGGCAGACTAAGAGACCAGTTCCTCCATATGAACTCTGCTTCATTTGGGCCCCAGGGAAAACTCATCAGGTTTAGCTGCTGAAAACCTTATTAGCAATTCACTAATTAGCAGGTCTCAGCTCCTTTGCTGGTGCAACCTTGCACTAAGGAATTCATGCTCCTTGTGCCGTGGAGAATATGACTGTTTAACAGGGGAGCTTTCAAGCAGCTGGAAAAAAAGTATGGATGTTTATATTTGTAAAAAGGGATTGTTTTTGCTGCTGTCAATTATTAATGGCTCTCAGGTCAGGCTAAGGAACAATGCCAGGGATAAATTACCCTGTACGCTATTCATATATCCTCTCTCCAATTGTTTCCTTCTCAACTAGAGGATTCACCTCACAATGAACTCCTTGGCTTTTGGAAAAAAAGAACGAAGTGATGAACTTGGTGTGCCCATTTATTTATGCATTGACATCTTTCCTACTTTGTCAGGTGTGTTTAATCAAAAAGAAGCAGGAAATGCATTATAATTATAAACATATTACTGTGCAAGAAAAAGGCTGCCGTTGGAAAGGACTGTGTTGTTTGATAAATTGTTACAGTGAAAAAACACAGGCTTAACCTACGAAGCTCTTTGCTGAGATCAAAGCAAAGCTAACCACCCGCCACAGGCTGTCTGTGCAGCAGGACTCAGCTCTGGGTTTGCAGCAAGGCAAGTGAAAGTTGAAAAGAAAATGCAATCTCTTCTCTTCCTTTTTTATTTTTTTGCCTGAAACTTTTCTCCTAGTATAAAAAAAAATGATTCAAACATTAAATATTTGCCTTTAAAATTAATAGAATTAGTGATGAACCCAGCTGAGAACACAATAATTAGGGCCCAGTCCAAAGCTCCATGTTGAAGTTCATGGAGAAACTTATTGTTTTCAACAGCGTCTGACTTGGGATCCTGATGAGCCAAAGCAAAGATGGAGAGTTACAGAATAACCCTGGGAGATCCTGGATGTCCTGCAGTCTTTCCATGTGACCTTGCCCAAACTTGCAAACATTCCTTAGTGGTGAGCACAGCTGAACCCCAGTCAGTGATCTACTGCTGCTGTGAAAAGCAAAAGTCCTTCTGGTCTGCAAGACCAGGAATGCTGTAGGTAAGATGCAGACAAGGTTTATTGCCCTTCTCAGCACTGCAAGGCTGAGCCACGGCCCTGCGCTTAAATAAATAAAAAACCACCAACAGATAAACTGGAAATTGTCCAGAAGAGAACAACAAAAATGATCAGAGGTCTAGAAAACATGACTTATGAGGAAAGATTGAAAGGGCTGGGTTTGTTTAGTCTAGAGAATTTGAAACATCCTAATAAACTTTAAAGATGTAAAAAAATACATGGTATCTAAAAGGGTAATCGATTACCCTTTATCCCTGTGGGTATGGCAGAAGGTACAGCAAAGAAGATTTAGTATAGACAGTATTAAAAGCTCTGAGATTAATAACACACTCAAGTACATTACTTTGGGAGGGATCAGAACATCTCTCATGGGAGATTTTCTGTGCATTGGACAAGTACCTGCCATGGGTAACTCACTGTCCCATGGAACAGGCTACTTTCAGCCATATGATCCTATGGGTTGCATAATCTAGTGTCTGAGTCAGGACACTTGAAAATGAGACCTTGGAGGTGATGAGCTTTTACAGCATTCCCTGATTTGAAAAAATGTGTCAGGTGATCAACCCTTCTGAAGGCTGACCTCCAATCAACAACCCTTTTCTAAAAGCCTCTTTTCCTTGGCTTCCATGGTTATTAAATGAAAAGCAACAAATTCACACCTTTCCATGGGGCCATCATTGTATTTGTGAAGTGTCTTGCTGCTATCACATGGGGGATTCCCATCTAAGTAAGCACTCAAATGTTTGAATATTAGGATGATGAGACCTCTGAGAAAACATGTAATGACTCATGTAGTGGCAGCCTTGCAGATTCTGCTCGTAAAAGTCCCCTCCTGATACTGGAGAAAGAAGTACCTTTGCTAGGAGTGTTTTTACCCATAGCACCACTGGGATACAACAACTGCAAAGCAGTCAGGATGGTATTAGGTACTGCTCAAGGTGGGCCAGGTGGTGGTCAGCACCTAATTAGAAAGGCAATATCCCTTCTTCCCATAGTGCCTGTCCCACTGTTGAGTATCCCCTGTCCTGTAGCTGCATGTGCTGCTGCCTCTCTGTGACCAAGCAACTCCACCATCCCTCATCTGCCTTGAAAAGGCTCAACCCTGTTCTCTGATTTCAACCTTTTTTCTGTGAAGGGCACCAAAATCTTTGGTCAGAGTTTGCATCAAAACTGACCACAAGACAGAAATCTATCAGAAACCACGAGCATTTGAATTTACCTCCCAGTGACTCCAAATTCCTTGAATTATGGGCACGAGGTGAGGAGTTTGTGAAGAGAAGGAGCACAGGGCTGCAGCCACAGCAGGGCTGGCCATAGCCCTTGGTGTCTCCAAGGACTTGGGGGTGATGTTAGGGCTCCCTGGAGGATGGAGGAAAGATGCTGAGGGGAATGCTGCTGCAACCCTGCCTCTTCTTTGCACTCCCCATTTCCTGCCCAGCTACAGCTGTGCAAGGTACTATTTGGTGCCCACAAGAACATGGAGAAAATCACTAGTTATATGATACGGGAATTAAAAAAAAAATCTGTTTGCTTCTAAGCGTAAACCAATGACTGTGGCAATGGTTTGCAAACATGGGGTTATGGCCCTGAGTCAACTTTTTTCCCCCTGGGTTTTGGGTACAGTCACGAGCCTGGCAGGAATCTGTGTCAGCTAAAATGCATGGCAGCAACTGGCGTCTCCTGGACTTTGGAGCTGAGCAGGGTCGCAACAGGAAGGAGTTTGGGAAGGCAGCACTGCAGGGTTAGCAATAAACATCTCCCTGGGGCAGACATTCCATAATTGGCCATGACAAGGCTTCTTTCTCCAGAGGGATGGAGATGGTCTGTGAGGAAGCAGGATGAATCACTGCTCCAGTCCAACTTGGCAAATGCTGTGATTTAGCTCTGCTTTGCACAGGGAGGAGACGATGATATAGACTGAAAGACAGAAGAGAAATGTAGCCAAAGGCTTCTGAGCTGGGAGACAAGTTTGGGTTCCCACTCATTTTTTGCAGGTTTACTCAGATCCTTAGAAGGAAACCCTGGCAATACCCACTGGTACAAAAACAATTCCCTTTATCAACAATTCAGAGGGAACAATGGGGACTCCTGAACACAAAGCTCATACAAACAATAATAACCCTTTTATTCCACATTGTTACAACAGCAGTTGATACCAAATACTTTCTTCCAGCCCCCCACTTCATTAACTATTTCAGTCACCCTTCTACTCCCAGTCACAGATTTATGGGAGGGGATCTTAGGATCCCGAGTTAGTTTACTGCAATGTAGTGGTGACGACATGCCTGTGCAGCCTTCTGTAAAGAGGGAGGTTGAGTGTGGTTTCCTCATGCCACCCTGTACCCTTGGAAAAGTCCCACTTTCTTTCAAAAAGGGGTGTTCTTCCTACCATCCTTTCTTTGGATGGTGGACATCAGTGCTATCTTTAAAGCTCCTTGCTATCTCAGCAATCTTACCAAGCCTGGTGACCTAACAGCAGTTCACAGCCTGTTCAGTATCTGATGATTAATCCCCTCCCTTTAAAAGTATGTACTTAGTGGCAGAACCCCACAAAAATATTGGTGGAGCCAGAGCTGCTTTGCCAAGTGGCAGATTTAGACTTGCTCTTCTTGGAAAGCTGGCTTCCTGTCACTGGCTTTGTCTCATGGTTTTTTTCCCAGTGGTTTGGAGAGAGGAGAAAGGGAAAAAGAAATTGTTCCTCCTAAATACCTCTTCTCTTTTATATCCCCTTTCCTCCATATGTCCTCTCTGCTATTCCAAATTTCAAGAATTCCATCAGCCAAACTCTTCCTAACTAACCCCACTGCTACTACTGATGCAAAAGGAGAAGATCCCTGCAAAACAAGATCCCTTGAAAAAGAAGATGCAGACAATCTTAAATTCCATCCCACCTTCTCCTGCTCCTTCAGAGGGCAGGCAGGGGGAACAAAAGTCTTCCCTTCACTATGAAAGAGTGTTAGCTCAGAAAAGTCAAATCTGCATTTTGCTGCAATATGAGAGTTCAGATCAAACCATCAGTCTTTTGCTTATTTCTAATTTGCTGTTAGGAACATTAAAATTTTATTTCTTATGAGATGACTACCATAGCTAATGCAGGCAGCTGCTGCTGGCCTGGCTACAAGACTGAAGCTCAGGGCTTCCTATTCTAAATGCTCCCATCACGGGAAACAGAAAGCTTGGTCAGCACCGAGCAGCTAAGGGCTGCCCAGGCAGCTGAGTTTGCATGCCAACAAAGGCAGGTTATCCAGATCTTACTTTCCCTGGAGATATCAGCATCCCTACTCACTTTTCCTTTTACAGTCTGTACAAGGCCAAATCCTACAATGGGTTCTTACCCAGTATCTTTTTTCTATTGAGATACTGGGTAAGGCCTCCACACTGGACTCAGCAGCACCATATGCAATACCAGTCAGGTGAATAGGCACAAGCACAGAGCTTATGATCTTTCTGGCACAGGGTCTGGGAAGGACTAGCGCTTCTTGTGCATTTAAAGTCAAGAGTTTGCCTGACCCCATAAGGATTCCCCATGTGCTCTCTGCAGAGCGAGGCAAGTCCTTTCCGGGAAGGAAAGCACAAAGGAAGTACCAAAGCTCGTTTAGAGAAGGTTAGAACAGGGGACACACTGGAGCGTAAGGCATCCATGGTCAAAGAGTCTATGTGGCAGTTTTCCCTTTGGTGTCCACGTGTCAGTCTCTGGATCATAGCAGTCCAAGGAATCCAGGTCCTTGATGACATTGTCTGTGGTGAGACATCGTCCTCCTGTGACATACAACTTGTTCTTGATGACAGTGGCCCCATGATGCATTCGTCTGTCCTTCATGTCTGCACATTTAACAAACTTGTTGCCTTTTGTATCATAAGCAATGATTCTCCTGGTGTACCCTGAATGAAAAGCCAGAGGTGGAAGAGACAGATGGGAATTAAAGCTTATGGACAGCAGAAGGAATGATAATATATTTCCTGATAGTCTTCAATAAAACCTATTATACTGGTACATAATTTGGCAGAGTTAAGATCTCTAAGCTAGGAAGTGATGATGTGTCACAGGAATGCCTGTCTGTCTATCTTTCTTTCCTGTTTGTCCTCACCCTGTCTACTAGCACCTTGGCAGCCAGGGCTCAATAAGCACCATAAGACCCATCAGATCAGGCAACCAACCTGTCTCACACAGTTGGAGCTTGTAGTTACCTGCATGTGTCTTCAAACATCCCAAAATACTTCTTTTCACCCAAGAGACTCCTTGAGCTTCACTTGGTAATAGAGAAACCAGTGGCATACGGGAGAGGAACAACAGTGCCTTGTTGGGTTGGAGTTGTGGCTGCCTTCTGAACGGAGCTGAGTACTCAGCACAGTGCCACTGGTGTTTGCTCCACTCCTAAAGTCCACAGTGCCATATCTGTGCCAGCCACCACGCCAGTGACCCAGTGTACAGCTCTTCCACTGAGAGGTGATGTAACCTCGGATCGGCTGAGAGGTAAGGGCTGGTAAAAGGGCCATTGCCCTGGAGCAATGGAGGTGTGGAAGCTTGGTACCCAGCAGTACCCTGCCCATGTATAAAAACAAGAGTGTGGTCTGAGGTAAGGATAATCTGCCACACAGGATAGTCTGGGACCTTTGGACTCAGCTCTCCTGTGTTCTGACTGCAAAGGGTAGCAGTGGCCTCCCCCTGAGGGGTGACACCATCTTTGAGTCTCGCGTGATTTGCGTTCAGTTCACTGCTCTGCCAAAACTACTATGTGTCTCATTTTCTCTTACATAATCTAACACATGCTTCCTCTTGACAGTCTGTGATCGGGGGAGCTGCATTCAGGATTGTAGAGTGCCAAAACCAATGACATAATACACCAAAGTGCCAGTGGGCAGAGGCTGGTCCTCAGGTTGAAAAAGACACTGCGGAGTTTCTTCTTTCCAGGTGTTTCACACCCCTTTCAGGACATTTCACAATTACCCTCAGGAGGCAACTACAGGACCAACCAACATCTCATAGACCTATAGCCCACCCATCCCAACGATTGTGGTAACCACGCTCTCTATTATCCCAAGAAGAGCAGACAGAAAGTTCCAGGATGTGAGTCAGCAAGGGAGAAGCAGGATCCCCATGCTTTTGGCATCCTTCCTTCTGCAGACCAGCAACTTGCATTGGCTTTTCCTTAGTTTCCCCCACCCAGGTCCTGCTACTTGGAGTAAAAAGGGGCCTCATGGAGAACTTATCTCTGCTTCCATTGCCGTAAGAGAAGTGGATGGAGGATGGGCACAGTCCTCCTTTCTTTCCCAAGATCCAGGTGCTTTTTGAGGGACCACCCCCTCAAAAGCCACAGGAAGGCTGTAAAAACCCACAAGATCTGGGTAGGGGGAGGCAGAAGGAAGGTGAAACAGAACTCTTACCACCTATGATGATAATCTGGTCTCCAATTGTGACAGCTGGTGCACAGACATTCTTCACCACTCTAGTCTCCATCCGAAACCATGTATTCCTGGACACATGGTAAACCTGACAAGAAAATAAAGATACTCACACAGCCGTTTATGTTATATTTCAACTGGCATTTGTAATTACAGAGAACTTAAGGGGTTTATTTTGCCCTAATAAATACAATCCTCTGGCTCAAAGTCCTGGAAATCTGAGAATATACCCATTTTTTTTCCTAATATATCTTCCTGGAAAGCATTCTAGTTCCCCAGGCTTGTCTGCTCAGGACATGCTAGCACACACACTAAGATGAAGTGTGTCTGCCATATACAAGCTTCTTGGCTGTAGACCTTTGCACAGCTATTAAATCACTGTAACTTGCTCTCCCAAAGTGCAAGCCCATTAATTTCATTTACCAGTTATTCTGTGTATTCCTGCCTTGGTCTTAGCAATTTCCTGGGCAAACAAACTTCAACTTCACCTAGCTTTGCTGGCAGCCACCATATTTGCTCAGCTGCTATATTTGTGCTGGTGGCTGGCAAAGGGACTTAGAGTGGTATCTAAGTCATCAATTCATGTGAGAAAAAGAGCTGTTGCCAGATGATGATCATTCAGTCATCCATATCTGGGTGACACAAACTTTTATGCCATATTATCTGGTTCTCAATATAGTAAATATCTCCAGGGCAACTTCCCATTAACAGATAAATACATTTCCTTCCCCTGATAATCAAGTACCATTATAATCACAAAGTATTGCTCGTGTGCTGGTGCCATCTTAGCTCGTAATGATTCTTAGTTAAAGCACCTCAACCAGTGGAAAACACTTACGGGGATAGAAACACTACAATGTTACTAAAGCAACAAATCGGATAAGAAAAAATTGTATGAATTTTTTCTTCTTAATAGAGTGTAACCGCTGAAAGCAGACAGAGAAGCCAGCAACATGTGGCAGGAGCTACGTTTTTAACACAACTGTTTATATGAAATGACTGTCAGTTTAAGTCCTGGCCCTTTGATGAGTGAGTATCTAATCGCTCTAATGATGGTGAGTGTTCGTGTTCGCTGCGAGTGAGCAGGTGTGCGGCTGAGACCCCAGCTCGGCTGCCAAGGAGAAAGCACTGGTTCTGGTGATATTGGCTACAGGCATGAAGCTGGGCAGGGGGGGCTGCTGCCGCCTGCCATAGCATCATCTGCAGCAGCCCTGGCCTTAGTGCTCACCAGAGGCACAGCTGACTGACACCCAAAGAAGTATGTCAGGGCTTGTGCCTGAAAAACCTTCAGAAGGGGAAAATGAAATGGCTGCAATGGTCCTGGAAGCCATGTATCAACTCAACCTGCCCCTTGCTGCGACTCACAATAAAGTTTTCTAGGTGGTTTGATTTTCTCATGAGGGTGATGGACTGTTGAAATACCTTAGAAGAAATTGCCTATGACAAGCAGGACCGATCATTACCTGGATCAGTCGAACTGGGTTTTGCATAATGTCTTCTCCCCCAAAGAGGTAGACCCTCTGATCTTTGGCAGCAACAGCAGGGTGAAGAACAGCAACAGGCATGTTTGCCATGCTCTCACAGGTGTTGTAGACACTATCATATCTTTCCACAGAATTCAGGATTTCCTGGTTTTCACCAATTCCACCGAATGATAAAATATAATTTTTATATGCCAGACTTCTGTGGGAGTAACGTGGAACTAACATATGCTCAATCAACCTCCACTGATTGAGTTTGAGGGAGTAAATGTAAATATTACCACTGACCAGGCTTTTCTTATTACTAACAGGCATCCCTCCGAGCACATAAATGTTGCTGTGTAAACTCACTGCAGAGGCTTTGTACAGGTGCATGGGAAGTTTGGCCAGGCTCAGCCATTGGTTTGTCTTGTCATCATAGAGCAGGACATCCCTCGTCTGCTGGCTGTCCTTCCTGCCACCAATGATGATGAGGAACTCTTGGTTGGAGTACCGGCGAGGAACATGCATCATGGGTTTGATGTCAGGTGCGTTGGTGCTGTACAGGGAAAACATATGTCTCCAGGCTGACTCAAGGATGCTCCTGCAAGTGGGTGAGGACTGAACGAGTGAGTCATTGGCAATGAAGTGGAAGAGGAAAGTTGGATGGACGTATTGAAGCCGGACTTTCTTGAACAATTCTTGGATGTAGCCTTGTCGTGCCTGGAGGTCGTGCCGGACCCAGACCATCAGTGCCTCAAAGACCTGCTCCTCCTCCCCACAGAGTTCATCGTCCCCAAGGTAGTCGATGAGCTCCAAGGGACAAAGGTCCTTCAAGTCCTCAGAAGAGGCCACCACAGGAAAGCATTTCAAAGCCATAGCCTTGGCTTTCTTATTCAGACTTTGGCAGTTCAAGATTTTTGCCAGTCTAATCATGCTCAGACAGTTGTCAGGAGTCAGCTTGTCTTGAAGGTAGGCAGAGCAGGCCTCAAATAGCTTAGTGTACTGCAGCATGGAGGCAGTCTCCAACAGGCACAGGACATTCTCAGTGGATATAAGAATCTCCCCTGTGTAAACATAAAGGATAATCTGATCCAAAATGTTGGCGTCGATGCCCTTCAGGATGACTTTAGCCTGGCGACTCTCTCTGAAGTCATTACAGAACATTGCCTTGAAGTACGGACTGCTGGAAGCCAGCACATTTCGGTGACAGGGGATTTCAAAACCCCCGGAACAGAGGGCAACATCAGTCAGCATCCCACTCTGCCGCAGAGCATTCAGCTGCTTCAGCAGTTCAGAGGAGAAGTCCTGGTCTTTGAAGAGAAACTCTTCAGTGGATTCCCCCTCCATAGCAAAATAGGAGAGAGATGAATACTGGACTTGGCAGAAAAACCCCTGAATTCTTAGCAACTTTTATTGAAATATCCAGCTCCAAGGGAACAAATCGGGACTTTGATGTTCCTCTAAATATCCGTTCGCTGTTACGCATAAAAATGGAACACTGGTTAAGCACAGTGGGAAAATAATAAAGAAGTCAAAAGGTCCCTAAGACCCTTTAAAATTTTCATAAAGTTATCAGATAGGTTGCAGCTCTGAGGTCAGCACTGCCTGTGTCCCTGGCAAGAAGCAAAAGCACTGAAGTTATCTCACTGATTTGGGATTAAAGCTGGATGGCTGAAGCAATTGGTTTGTCCATTTTAATCACGTTGAATAAATGCACTTAGACATTTATTCACTATTTTAAAGTATTAGCAGTTTAGTAGCTTGCGCCTCTTTCCCCTAGAGTTAGTCATTCCCAAAGAATGCAAATCTGGCAGAGCTGAACTCTGCAGCAGGGCAAACGGAACCCTAGAGACTGGGAATCTGCATTAAAACCGTTATTTATTAACTCTGCTTAGCTGTGGTTTTTTTATGTTAATCAGACACACAATGACTAAATTAAGTGCCAGGCAGAACAATATGATGAGTATCTACTGTCATGACTAACTGCTCAACCTGCAGTGGAACCATAAGGTAGAAGCGTTTACCTTCTGTCGTCCTTCCCTGCATGCACTTACTCTCTGTCGCTTATTCTCTGCTGAGATTTTCCATAGCTAGAGCCTGGATAAAAACCCTATAAACCCAAAGGACGTTTCTTTCAGTAGGTAGGGTGATTCATAGAGGGTGATTTCTGGACGTGTTTATTCTGAAGTCAGTTTTGCCGCTCCCGGGCGCTGTGCGCAGGAGCGGCGGGGCGGCGGGGCATTGTGCACATTCCAGCGCTAAGAATAGGAGCACACGGGCTGCTCGCTGTTATCACATGTGACGCCGCCGCTGCCTTTTGCAATGACCTGGCTGGTTCTGAGCATGCCCGAATGGTGTTTTTCTGGCAAATGTTTACTTATAATAAATAGACACGGAGAGGAAAGTTCACTTATAAAAGTCCTGGCTGTCCCTTTGGAAACAGCAGCAAGACCCTGTCCTAAAGTGCCTGGGAACTCTAGAAGGCTGTAAACAGTCTGCCATGCCTCGCGCTAGGTAATACCGTAGTTTCATGGAGAAGGGGGGAGAGAGAAGGGCTCCCTGGGTGAGATGGACCGTGTCTCCACCTTATGGAGAGATCTGGGGAGCATCAGCCCATCGCAGTGTGGTGGGAGATGCTGATGCTCTGGGACCGCTGCATCCAGCACTGCTCCAAGGTGGACCCGGAAAGCCCAACTACCTTTGACAAGCAGAGAATGAAGTTTACCCTTGGAGCAGTTTATCTTTCTGATGGTGCTTGATAATTCATATAGAAAATACCAGGTTGTGGCCTTTTGTATAAGGACCTCAACTCTCTGAAACCCTTAGCAAAGAACTGCTCAAGCAGGTGGCTTGAGGAAGTTTGGTGTTATGAGTGGGAGGACTGGAGCAGGTTGCTGCAGTGAGTGGGTCCCAGAGTGGCAAGTCCCACGGTGGCACTGAGCTCCCCAGGGAAGACACCTGGATGGGGTCTCTGACTGCAGATGAACAAGGTGTCTGAGCTCCTTTTGCAGCCAGTGAGTTCCAGTCAATACAACTGAGTCTGACAAGTTATTCAGGTCACCAGTATGTACCACCTGTATTTGAGCAGGTGGACAGTCCTCCAGGCACTGCTGGATGTCCACAAGTGCTCAGTTGCCTCAATCATATGAAGGTGTCCATATTTAACACTCCCATCATCTATGATGGTGAGTCTAAATCCACCCTCAGGGCTGGGATCAGTTGAACACCTTGTGCCAGCAGAGGATCCTCCAGAACCCCAGCTGGTCCCCAGTGTGATGTGTCCCAGCTCTGTGCCAAGTTCCTGGGTGGTTGAAGAGAAATAGCATTGGTTGCCCACGCCTGGATAACTGGATTGGGTCCCTCCTCTCTGCTGAAATTTCTCCATTTGTTCTGGGGTGGGATTCAATCCAAAATGTAGTTTCTAAGCATTTCTACCACAGGGAAACACAAGGTTAAAGCAAAACTCCTCATATTTTCAAAGCCAAAGCTCATGAGTGAGTCATGTCTGCGTCTGGTCACAGCGAGGCAGATGAGCAAAAATCATTGGGAGCCACAATGCCCTTAAGTCAACCCTCATGCCGTGCTGGTGTTTGCAATCCTCCATATGCTCCTGACCCTGTGTCCATGGACCAGCAGATTATGGAGATGGGGGCAGCCTGTTCCTCTAAAAACAGAAGTTTTGCATCATGGGCTGTGCTGTAGATGGCCTTTCCCAAAGGCTTCTCAGTGCAGCATAAGATGTGGTGAAATGCCTGAAAGCCAGATAAAACCCTGAAGACCCAGACCCATGCTATAGACAGGGTGGAGGCTTCTCACATAATCTGTGCATGTATGTGTGCACATGTGCATGAATGGCCAGGAGAGATGAGAGAGGGGATGACCAGGAGCCGCTGGACTTGACTCCTGCAGATGAGTCACTCTGAGGGTAAACATGGCAATGTGCAGCCTTTCCCCTCCTCTTAAGTAAAGAAACGACTTGGAGAATGATGTTGGGGCACTGGGGAAAATGCGCCCTCCCCTCCCTACTCCCAGCCACTGCCTCACCAGCTGGCCATGATCTTGCTATAAATATTTAGAGTGGCATTAAAAACCCAAAGGAGAATTTCTCTCTCTTCTTGTCCAGGGAACATTAGCTACCCAAACAAAACACTCTCTCGCTTTCTTTCTTGCTCTGTATGTATATGCTCTTGTTGTGGTCCGTTTTGATGATTGATTTAAATTTATCTCTCTGTTCTGGCTCTAACTCTTTGCTGCCTGTTTAGTTCTGCCTTTTCCTGGCAGTGGCTATGGATTATTTTTTTAACCCTTAAAGAAACAAATGATTCTATCTGACTTCACTAATGACACTGACTTATGGGATTGAAGAAGAGTAGGTGGGGTGTTCTTCTGCTTTAGATAGTTATAAATGTGGCTTTTATTTAGAAGATCCCAGGCTCGAGGGCTCTGCACAGTTATGCAAATTCCTGCTAACCCAGAGTACAGAGTGTGCTGTTTAAATAACTCATTGCTCTCGGGGGGGTTGCTTCTCCCTGCTGAGTCCTCACACAGGTCCCTGCCAATTTGGGGCCAGGGCTCCTGAGCAATGGAGCTCCTGCTTCCTGCTTTACGACTCTATCTTCTTTTTTCCCCAAAGATTGTGGTTTCAGACACATCTACAACTAAGTGGGCACATCAGCACTGCTTATTTAGGATTTTCTATATAAATAAGTTAGAAATCATTTTTCATGGTATAGCTTAGAATAGTATGTCCCATTGCTTGGTGGGGTCATGAGCCCTGCAGCATGAACCCTGGTGAGAGGGTGGAGCCGTTTCTGCTGTGGGACAGTCAAACTTGTCTGATAAAATCTGTTTCTGAATGAATTCTTGAGGCAGCTTTCCAAGGATGACATGCTGTTGACCAAACCAGACCTGAGTGGTCTTTTTTGGGAGAACAGAATTCTTCTTCATTACTATGTAAGTAGGATGTTGCAAAGATCAGTCTGGACTGAACAACGTGTGCAAATGGGAAAGTGGGCTCATTTGCAGGGTGTATGACCCAGCAGCACTGTGGGGTGTGATGCTGCAGGTCTCCCAAAACCCTTGATGGGCTGGAGCCACTGGGGGCTGTTAAAAACAGTGACCCTTTACAACTACTGCTGCACAAACTCTGTCCAGGGCAGTTTCTAGAAAATCGAAACATCTACCAAAGAACGCACATGTTGCTGCAGTGCTACACACTCATCCTTCTCCTTCTGTTCTTTCTCAAGAGTTTGAGGTTGCTCAGTTTTGGAATTAGAATCACTGAACCTTTGATCTGACCCAGAGCAGCTTTTCTTATGTTTTAATGTAATGGGATCATGAAAGGTCTATTATCATGCACTAAGCAACAGAGTGGCAAAAAGCTGTAATCTGATCGGCCAGTAGCAGGTGCACAGAGAAGACTGGTGATGTCAGACAACTTCTAAAACTCATACACTGATCCTATTACAATTCAGGTGAAAATGAACAAATATGGATAAAGAAAAAGAGCTGTTCCAGGCATTTACTTCAGTGAGCTTATTCAGTGTTACGTGTGCTGTCTCGATGACTACCAGCTCCCACAGTTATCAAGACAGAGATCATCCCTTTCGCCAAATTTGCAGTGTAAGTTGACAGGGGACAAGAAAAAATATTCCTTATTATGATCTTAATAAAACTGGGAGAGAAAACAAAACCCAAGATTAACATTCCTCATTGTATAAAGAGACAATTATGGGGATCATAATTAATCAGATGCCATGAGTTGGAGAGGATGGGAAGAATGCCCCGAGCACCAGTGGTGGTTGGTTGGGATGGCAGCCTTCAGCCCAGGCTGGGAGCACAGCCAGTCTGCCTGGGATGCTGCGTGCCCTGGCAGTGTGGAGCTTGGTCAGTGGGCCCTGACCAGGGTAAGATGAGCGCTGAACATCATTTTGCTTACTATAAGCTGGAGGGATGAGAAATATGGGAGTAGGATTAGATTTATGTGTTGCATATTTACACATGCATGTAAATGTATATAATGAATATGTGCATTGAAAGTGTAAAGATATGTCTATACTAGCGGATTACTAAGAAGATACAGCATGGATAGGGACCTTTCTATTTGATATGTATATCTGTCTCTCACCCAGCTGATAACACCATCAGGAGACCTAACTCCACATGTGCAGTCTGGTTTTGGACTTATCCTGGTACTTCCCGCTGAAGCAGCTTCCCTGAGTCCTGTCTGTGCTCAGCCAGAGCCGAGTGTGGATTTACTATTTGCTGCACTGGGAAAACAGTCCTTTGGCCCTGTCCTCTACCTCCCTGGTTGACATTTCAGGTTCACCAAAGGCAATGAAACTCCCCAAGCTAGGAAGTAGCGAAGACCATGTCTGTTGTGAGTGTGGGGAATTGATGGACAATCATACAGGGCAATAACAGGAAATCCTTTGTGTTACTTCAGGCACTTCCACACAGCACTGCCAGGAGTGCTCTCCTGCTTACAAATACCAAATTCCCCTAGCGTCACAGGAAGATTGTGTTGGGAAGCCCCTGGGAACTCACCTAGTATAACCTCCTGCTCATAGCAGCACTAACATCAGAGTTACATTAGGTTGCTCGGGAACTTGTCCAGTTGAAGTTCTGAAATCTTGAAAGGTGGAGATTTCACAACCTCTCTGTGTACCTGCTCCCGTATATCTGATAGGAATTTCCTTTGTTGCAATTGTGAATGCTGTCTCTCACCCATAGAAAAGTCTGCTAACTTCTGCTGTTGCTAGTTGCCAACTATTTGATCTTCTTCCTATTCTTTAAGTCCAGATACCTGTATGATCCTCCTCTCCCATTCCTCTGTAACTATTACATTATTAATTTTCTATTTAGCTGCTCAACAAACAGAATTCACTGAATGCCCTATCACCACAGCTGTCATTCTCACTGGTATGATATTTAGTGCTGAACTAAGGCTTATTTTAAGACTTGACTGAATCTGGGCTTGGTTTTGTAGGCAAGGTAACAGGCTGCATCTATACATACTGGCCTTGAAATTGAAACTTGAATTTTGAACCCCTGACCTAGCCTTATAGATGCATATAAGTCTCCATGTTTTACAGCATTGGAGTTATAGAGCAACTTCCCAAGAGTCACTGCCATCACTGTTTTTATTGTGTACAGATAGAAGATAAAACATGTAATTCAATAATGACTTTGCCCAATATACGTGGGTGTGAAGATGTGTGGGCTCCTGGCTTGGTTTCAGGCCAATCTCTAATTAAGGAATAAAAGATTAGGATGAAAGCAATTGCAGTCTTCATTCTCTAGTAAGAATGACCTACTAGTGTTAATTAAAACAGTCTTCAGGCAAAAATATATTTGGCTGCCAAAGTTATGTGCTTCACATTAAATAAGGACATAGCTGGTTTAAAGAGTGCTGAGCTTCTAGAGGTTCCACAGAAACCACTCATATAGCTTGGGGCACTCTTGTTGGAATATTTAAAAACAAATCCTTTGCCCAAAACAGTTACTTCATGTGTGTTTCAGGCACCTGTTGGCTTTTCCTTCAAACTACATCATTTGAGAACGGGTATCTGCCAGCTTATCTTGGACTGAACATACAATGTGATCTCTGGAGGATAAAATATCACTAGGAACACTGGACACCGAAGTAGATTATTCATCTATCCTTTCTATAGTTTCTGGTTACAAGAGACCCATGGCAACAGCAACAAGCAGATATGCAGATCTTACATTGCTCTGTTCTTTCTGGGTCTGAACGTTAAAATGTCTCTGATTAAAGGCATTTAGGCATTCAGATTCAGGATTTCTCCCAGATATTTTTAGGTGGCTAGAAATGTTTGCAAAGGAGCACAGGACTTTAAAATGCCAGAACATCCTGTTACACCTGTGTGACACACCAATCATTGTTCTTCAAAGCCACCTGTCTTTCCCATCTCCCAGTTATATTGCCCCATCTTATAACTAGACAGCCATGTCCTGCTGCTGTGACATTGATCCAAGCGGGGAGAAACAGGTCCAGTGCTTCAAAAATACTGTTTTCCATGGGAATTTGATGCCATCAGACATCCTGTCTCTGAGGATCTAGGTGTGAAAGACCCTTCCCATTGCAGAGTGGTACACTCAAAAGGGGGAAAGGGCCAGATACACAAAAAAATTCACAAGCCCATCTCCTTGACCAAAACTCTCACTCTCCTCTTCTTATTTGTTAGGTCCTGTCGTATTATTTTTCAACCACATCTTCTCTTATATATGATTATAGGATTTTAGGGTAATTCAGGAGGAAAGGGACCTCCAGTGGTCTATAGTTCAAGCTCCTGCTCAAAACAGGGTGAGTCATGAGATCAAACTAGGTTGCTAGGAGTTTTATCCAGTCAGATCTGGGAAATGTCCCAGGATGAAGACCATGCAGCTGTCCTATGGCCCATGTCTGCTGTTTTGGGAACAGTATTTCCCTGCCTGACAGATCTACCTCATGAAAGCCCTATCTGTTTCCCTGCTGTTCTCCTGCACCATATCCCAGGAGGTGGTGCTGATGGGGACTGCAAGTCCTTATCTCCTTCATGGAAAAACTTAGGAGGTGACTATGCTGAAAGGGCAACTCACAGCCAGGGAAATCACTCTGGCCTTCCCTGCTGACAGCAGGATTTTAATCAGGTCCTGACTTAAATCCTTAATTCACAGCCTTCAGGTTGTTTAAAGAGCTGTGATAATTAGCTGAGAAGAAATTACTATCCATTTTCTCTTGGCAGGACTGTAACAGCATGACATACCATCCATTGAATCGAGGAGAGAATAGGGATAATATTCAGAATGAGAGAAAGACAGAAAATCTACCCAGAAGAAACAATGACAGAAGATTCCTCCACATATGCAAACACAAAGAGGTCAATTTAGATCCATTTTTTTAAACATGGCTTTATTGCTTAAGGACATTTGGCAAGATAGCCATAACATAAACCTCACATCCAACATTACTTGGCAACACATTTCCCAGTTGGAAAGAAAATAAATTGGATTTTTTCTTTGTGCTAATGCCACATTTTTTGGATGCTATTTTGGAAACTAATCAAGAGGTGGCTGCTCAGCATGCCTCTTCGTTCTTGGTGGCTTTTTAGTGCAAAATTGCCAGGAGCAGCTTTCTGAAGTCCCCAGAGGTATCGGATCGGACAGCTTCAGCTAATGGCTTCTTGTACATTTGCTGGAACTTCTCCTTTATTGCTGGCAGGTCGCTCTGAGGAGACAAGAAGAGCTTCTTCAGAAGAGAAATGCATGCTTTGAGTAATATGCCCTGCTCCTACCAGGACCCCGGGGGTCTGATCCAAGGTTCACCACACCTGGTGGGAGGAGGACAGGAGAAAGCAGGAGGTCTAAAAATCTTGGAGGACTTTCAGCTTAACATTCAGATTTGAAGTAAGCTCGCATCAGATGGTGTGGTGAGGGGATGCTAACTGAGAAGAGGGCCTGTGTGGAAAGCCATGCCAGGTGACTGGGGAATCTCTGCCCAGAGGTGCTGGCACAGTGTTGGTACTGGGAAAACACACACAGGTTGCTGTGAACTCCTGAAGCCATTCCATGGCGGCAAGCAGGGAAAGAGGGACTTCCAGGAGTATGGCTAAAAGAGGGTTTTAGTAATTTTCTAGTTACTACTGGGGGGGGGGGGAGAAGAAAACTCCTTGTCTTGAGATTTCCAGTGAAAAGGCACCTAGGGCACAGATCTGATCTCTGTCACTGCAGGTTTTAAATGTTATAATGATTGGACTGTGTCTTAACAGAGAGAGTACCCTGGAGCCTAATTTCTCACAGTGTGGATCATAGGGAAATATGCTCTCCCTGTCCCTTTGAAAGGCTCTTCCTCTATGTCGACTGAAACAGACCTGAAGTTACAACCTACAGAGTTTACAAGGAAGACTTAAAGATTGTGCTTAAAATTTCAAATGTCTTGTGAAGTTTCGTGCTTTTCAGAATGACAGTTACCTCTTTTGGCTTTTTATTTTCCTTCCCTCCTCCCCATCTGTTTTTCCCAGCTGGAATCAGAGAAAATTGGCAGCATATGTTTATAAGCAATTCTCAGTTTGGGAACTGCTGCTTCATCATTACTTAACTAGGAATTTACTTTTATACATTCTGTTGGGGCCAGACCTCCCCATGGGTTAGTTTTAACCAGGTACAGTTGACTCCACTTGAAATTGCCTGCATGCTTCCTGGTTTAGTTCTTTTGAAAACAGAAATAGATTTAATATCAAAACTAGAGTCGCCTGGGTACAGAAGCAGAGTGTGACCACTGATGTCATTGGGCTGAAAAGGGTTTACTGAGCACATGATCTATCAGGACTCACTCCATACCCTCTACATTTGTATTTCTCCCAGAACTGATGTGAGGCACTACAGGATGCAGGATACCCTACCTCAGACCTAGTCACAAGGATGCGAATCAAGGTCTCTTCATCAGTCCCAGCTCCTTTCATCGACTTGTGCAGAAGTGTGGCAAAGTAACCTGGGCAGTCTTTGGCACAGCTGACTAGAGAAAACAGTAAGAGGCCTCATTATACTTGTATATTTATAGTTTGTGATACATCTTCAAGCAGCAGTAAATAAATAAGGAAGAAATAAAGGAAACTCTCTAGGGTTTATGCTCAGACATATGAGCTGGCAGGGCTTTAATTCTGAGACTGGTCTCTATCAGTATGCAAGGAGAAATCTTGGAGTCGGAATGGGGACACACAATTTTTCCACAGGGAAAATATGTTACACAGGGAGATCAGCACTGAGTACTCTGCCATTCCACAGTGAAAATGACATAAATGAGAATGAGCATTTTCCCCTCTGATGTTCCTCTTGCCCATCTATTCTTGGGGTAGCTGCTCACTCTGTAGATCACAGGGAGAAGATCCGGGAAATCCTAGATCCAGATGGATAACAGCAAAACCAGTAAGCCAACTAGAGACAGGGCACAGGCTTAAATATCAGTCACAGTCAACCCTAGTACTAAATTGCTGTTGAGGACCCTGTACATTTCTGTGGTTGGCCAGCACTCTTCTATGATGCCCAGGAATCTGCTGGGAATTATCAGCAGCCCAGGTCTCAGGGGCAGCTTGGAGGTGGCTGTTCTCTGTTAGAGGGTAAATAATTTAGCTGTGGGGATAGAGAACCATCTGGTTGGTTATTTCTGAAACCAAGGAGTCCAAATCACTATTGAAAACTGCCTCTTTTTTTCCTGACAGATATATCAGCTCAGTTTAGGGCTATCTCAATGGCTGTTGCCAAGCTGTACTCAGATCCCCAACAAGCAATGTCAGGTCATTGCAAGAACTAGAAAAGAAAGGTCTTGAAACTGTTCGTTTTTGTTTGTTTTTTTTTTTTTTACCAAGAGTCAGATAAGCCTTCTCCAAGTCTCCAGACGTTTCACTTTTAATGGATTCTTCTATGTCCTTCCCACACACCTACAAGGACAACAAAAAGGAGCCATAAGAGCTGCTGTCTGAACATGTCATCTCACTGCCATAAAACCAGCATCAGATTTGGGATCCAATGGAAAAAGGCCAATTCAGATCCTTTACAGTCTTTCCAGGGGAGTAATTCAAGGGCAAATGAAGTTCCTCTCTGGTGTAAGTGCTCACAGAGCCACTGGCACCAAGAGAGGGTCTATGCAGCCAGGCAAGGCACAGTGGTTAAGAGATGGATAACCTACATCAGTCACATGTGTCTGGCAGCTTCTAGGACAAAGAAACTGCAGCTTCTTCTTGAGTGACCCCCAGTCAGGAGAAACTGTTTGAGCTTTGTGTAGCCACTCTGTCAAAGGCTCTGGATGGCTCCCACACAAATAAGATAATTTTTGGAGCTTTACCAGCTCTATGAAGTTTTGTTACTTATTGTCTTTGGCTTCCCAGGGAAAGTTTACAAGCACTGCAGTTGTCCCCAAGTTTTTATATTATTCTTTAGGAAAGGGGGAAAGCAGACTACCACTTCAAAACAGAGTTTATCCTGACATTTATGAACTTCAGGAACCTCAAAGTCTTTTACTTTTCTCTGTTTTGCTTATCAGGATGGCCCTGCATGATTCAAGACTCCATTGAACTTTTAGGTCAGAGCTGGGACACCATGCACACAAGACAGTAAGGACACCTTCTGAGGATTTAGGTTAAAGTTTTGCAGGCAACCAACCTGGTTTAGATCTTGCCCTATTTATCTCTCCAACTGCAGAGGAGGACCGATTTTTGCATTACTCTAATCTTGCCCCACTTCTACTTCGAGTACAGCCAGGCAGGATGTGGTAAATTGGTTTGGGCAACCCAATCTCTTGGCTTTAGGAACCAAAAAGCCAAGGTAGCTTGGCTATTGGAGCATTTAAATGAATCCTCAGGGTTTGGGCCACTCTGAGGGAGAGAGTATTAGTTTGTGACTGGGTTTGTTCTCCTGCCAGCAACAAACCAAAACTTGGATTAAGCTGCAAACATTTTCCCAACTATCGGTTCCTTATTATGCTGACACTGAAATATGGCCTTGACTGGAGCTTTTTTCATCTTCAGTGCCCAGGGTTACAGTTTTCTGATGAACTCTGAGTCATCCCAGGGAAGTTCAGGACTGTGAGCCAGAGGCTGGAGGGGGACTCTTTCCTAAGAATAAACATCACTGCTGAGCTTCCATCTCGCTGCCAGGAGAAGGACCTTGGATCTCCCACGGCTTTTTCTTTCTGAGGTAATTTCCAGGCAAGATATCTCAGTGGAGGTCCAGGCCCAAGCATGTGTAAAATGCCTTGGTGGGTGACATCAGGAGAAGTACCAAACAGCCAGGATCCTGCTGCCTATTTTGCCTTATGTTCAGAGACAGAGGAAAGCACAGCAAAGCACCTGCACAAGCTGTCTGCCCAGCGTGGGCAGAGAGGAAGCTTCTGCTGTGCTTCTGCCCAACCAATATGAGGTGTGAAGTGTGGGGGTCAGGAGGAGAGACCTTGACAGGTTCTGCTTAGGAGGAGAGGAAAAGACCAGAAAAGCAAAACCTTGCTTCAGGGCAGCAGTTTGTGAACCTGTCCCTTTGCTGTAGGAATAGGGACACCCACTGCCGTGCAGCTGTGGGAAGGAAACAACATTGTGACATTTATTTGGCTGGATGTTGTGTAGATTATGAAGGGGAATAGGTTCTTCAGTGGCAAAAGATTCAGCTTTTATCCATTATTTCTGTAAACTCAGGATATAATTGTATAAAAATGTTTTCCAAAATTCTTAAAGCATCCAAGAAGTTATAAAATGACAAAGAATGGATTGTCCACTCTACACAGAATTATTTAGGTTGAAAAGGTCCCTTCAGATCATTAAATGTCATTTTAGGGTCTGCACCTACATGTCAGGCCCTATGCAACCCACATTGCAGAAGATAATAACTCACCTTTTCATAGGCTTGAAAAGTAGCTCTCAGTTGACTATAGCTCCTCTTTGCTAGGACCACATTGAAAGCCAGCTCCTCTGTCCCCCAACGGCCTTCTCCTGCCTTCAAAATCACATGTTATTTTTTTGAAGCACTTGTTTATTCACAGTAGAGACAAGAAGTCAGCCAGAGCCCTTGATCCACCAAGCTCCAGCCTGAGCCCCCCTTTTTCATGTCCTTACACTGTCATTGCTCCCATGCTTGGTGTGTTTAGTCATCCTGAGGCAGCCCTTGCTGCACAGCATGGGGCAAATGGGGATTTTCCCCCAAGTGCACTTACTTTATACAGATCTGAGGCATCTTGCTCAGCGAGCTCTGCATTGACCTGTTCGCTCTCATCTCGGGTTGCCTAGAGAAAAAGAGATGACTACAGAAAAAACCCAAACAAGTGCTGGTTACATATCTTAGTGGAAGGGAAGACGGTCGGCTTGTGGGCCTCACGAATACTTTGGTTATAGTTTTGCTGCCATCTGCTGACAAGTGCCTGGTGATGGGCACGGTGGGACTCGGTGCTGCTGCTTTGAACCATCCGTTCGTGTTCACCACAGCCCCCGGTTTTGCTGACTTTTTGTTGCCTGTGTGATAGGGTTTATCTCCTAGTTTTATTTGCTGTGTGCTTGGGCCCTAATGAGATTGCAAACGCTGATGTTTCTGGAGCAGGAAGGTTCCCAGCACTTGCAGTGAAGTGCAGACAGTTTTCACAGTGCTGGATATGCCCTAATAACTGCAAAATGTTTTCCTGACTAACCTATATACCCTAAGTGTTCACCCGCCTGGGAGAAAATATGAAGGACTGATCTATGAAAAAGAATATATGAATAATATGTATTTGCCACTCCTGAAAATATACTCTAGGAGATTGAAAAGAGTTGTATCAATACTTTCCGAATGAGAATCTTAACTGTCATGTATTTAGTGATGTGACTGTTACATCTTTAAAGCTTCTTATATTTATCCAGTCTTTTCATTTCCCAGGGCTGTCAGATCTGTCTGGCTACCACATTGCCTTTCTAGGTGTGATCCTATTTTTCTTAGTCATAGTGTGTCTTTATGAAGATACTGGGTTTTTGCTTTGTTTCATGAAACGGCTTTAAAATAAAGTGTGTTCTAATGGAAAATATGCTTTTTTGGTGAATGGAAAACTAACGTAACAGCAATCTCTATCTTACTTGTTCTATATCTATCTGAATTCTAAAATACTTATCTGAGATGGAAATAAGATTTTGCTGGTTTGGGGAAAAAATCAGCATAATGGGGCCATGACCTCAAATGAGTATTCTAGCCATTACTCTGCTATAAATAATAATAAAACAATACTGTTATTTTCAAAGTATCAAAATTTATAAAATTCCTTCTGGCTTTATAACTTCTGATTATATATTAAAAAGCTCTAGATATAAAAGGCTCTTATACTGAAGAATGCCTTCTGTTTATTGTAATAACCTCATTATTATACTATGCATCATAACTACACTATTATAAATACCAGCTAATACTTATTATGATTACTTAGGGAAGACAGGATCAAAAAAAGGAAATATCTCTGTCAGGTAGCCACATAAAAGGAAAGCCCCCAGCCTTACCTCCAGCACCATGACTAATATCTTCCGTAGGGAGCCACTTGTGTCACTTTTAACGTCAGACTCTAGATCCCTATCAAACACTGGGAAGAAAAAAAAAAAATCTATGAGGGCTCACCCAGCGATAAAAACTTTAAATGAAGATATTTGAAAGATAAAACTACTTACGCCGTTTGTAGGCCTCTTTTATGTTTACAATTTCCTGGACAAATTAAAAAAAAAAAATATAAAAAAATTTTATTAATTAATAAATAAGCAAACAAAACACCAGCAAATCAGTACCATGCCCATATTGTGTGAGGTGTAGCAACCATGGGGATGGGAGAAGCCATAGGTTCCCTGGTTCAGGACAGCACTTTGAGGGATATCTGACTCATGCAGGTGTTCCTCTCCTTTCCCCTGCATCTAGGTGAGAGCTAAAGGGCTTTTTCAGTAGGATTTCATTCCTATACCTCTGAACCACTAGAGCAGTGCCAAAGCTGCCTTTAACACATATCCAGGGATTTTTCTCTCATCAGTGTTGCCTCCGTGCCAGCCACAGGAGATAGGAGTAGGACCAAGGAAGAAATTTAAATTATATTGCTCTTAACTCCTGCAGGAATTTTGGCTCTAGTGTGGCAATCTTATTACTGCAGCCATTGACAAGAGGCACTTCATCCGTGGAAGTTGGGCTGATCCCTCCTTCTCCTCCCAGGTGGATGCTCTCGGCGAGCTCTTTGCCCTGCTACCTAAGGAAGGTGACACACGGTGTCCCAACCTTGTTGTTTCGTGTGCAGAGAATCTCAATCAGCAGCGACTCATCCGTCCCAGCGCCCTTCATCGCCTTCCGGAGCTCTCGGGCCTCGTACTCGCAGGGCAGGTCCAGCAAAGCCAGCACAGCCTTTTCAAAATTCCCACTCAGGTCTCCCTTCAGGTCCTCTTCCATCTCCTGCAGGGACAGTCAGGAGGGTTAGCACAAAAGCTGAGGTGGGATTAGAGGGTTTCTTTATTTGTTTGGGGGAATTTAATGATTCAAAAGCTTCTTCTGTACCGCAAAGGGACAAAAATATTAAAACAAGGCCTTAAAATACGCACTTTTTTTTTTTTGCAAAATAAGTTCCCTGAAAGTTTTGGTTTCAGATTGAATGAAATGATTGTCCCATCTTCAAATACCAGTCAATATCAGTCTAGTTTTTACTCTTATTTGTTTAAACAAATGCAAACTAGTGTTCTTAAAAGCTTAGCAGAAGTTTACACTGAAGCAAAACACAGAAGCTTCCTGCTTGGAAAGAGCTGCCACAGAAGGGATCAAACTTAGGAACCTTTTGGTTAAAACTAACTTATTGGAAAAAACAACAAATTTTTGCAAAGTGCTTTGGTGCCAAGCAATCAGCATTTTTTCCCATCCAAAAAAAAAAAAATCAACCTTCTTGGATGTGATCTACTTAATTCAAAATTTAGAGACCTCGGAAAAGAACTAGCCAGTGTGTAAGCTGAGGATGCCTGCTGACAATGTATCTGCAGTTAACATTTCCTGTAGTATGGGAAGCACTTGACAAGTTCAGAAAAATGAACGAGAAGTTATTAAATTCCCTCTTACACAACCCCAAGTGAACACATGTGTTCAAGTCAGAGGCTGCCATCAATGCAGGCACCATGAACCCTACAAGTTCCTGGAGAATCAGGAGGGTGAAATGGTACAACTTGTGTCTCCTTCCTGAGAGATTCACGATGCCCAGGCAAGGGAGAAAGGTTGATACGTGTTGATGTAACTGGGAAGTCTCAAGACATTTGCTCATTTCTGATGCTTACTTTTATTAATCCTCATTATAGAACTAAATCCATAGTAGTTATGGAATGAAAATCTATATCATGCTTGCTGTAAATTTTACATATAGAAGGCTTTCAGATTCAGTGCTGACTGTCTTATTGACACCGATTAATGACTAATGAGCAAGCAGACCTTAGGAAAATACCAATTTAATAATGAGCTCTGCAGGATTCAGCTGTTTCCTGAAATAATATTATGGAAGGTTTTATTTTCTTGCACACAAAATCATTAAGGCAGTCTATACTTCCTCCTGCAGAATTCAAGTGCCTAATGAGACTTCTTAGTTTTGCAACATGTTTTACTTCAAGACTGGAATAAAAGGTAATTGTACAAGATCAAATAGTTTCTTTGAATTTGCATCTGGTCTCAGTGGGACTCTGACTTAAAATTTCCCTTTTACATTAACTTTTTTTCTGAATGTGCTGAAGATGAGCACAAGCTGAAATATTTTGTATTTCAGCTATGAATTATTTTATAGCTCTCCCAACTTTGATTAAAATGCTCTAATCTGGTTAAGGCTGATTTCAAGAAGACTGAGGCATAAAATTAGAAATATAATCAGTATTTTAGGAGATAAAATAAATTGCTGAATCAGAAACTAACTGGTGTCCTCCTTAAATCTGCTGTGCCCTTGGTATTTTCAAAAGCAGAGGCCTATACCATGTATTTCTAGAGGCATGAGGTTTGAAGCAGAGAGGCCATTTATTTCAAAATACCTTGCTATACAGAGCCTTGTACTTCTGTTTTATTTGTTGTCTCTGCTCCGATGTTCGACTTGACAAGACTTCAATAATTTTCTTTTCATCAGTTCCTGAAAAAGAAGTTGTGCATAGGAATTATTCTATCAGGAATCTAATGCAGAAGAAAGAAAATATGATCTCTAAAGAGAAAAGAAATTGCTGTACATATATCCCCACTGGCTCCACCCTTAGGATTTGTAACATCTAACATTCTTTTGAGGATAAATTTAACTTAGTCAGATACAATGTTCAGACCATAAAATAAAAATTCACCATCTCATGCTGTTCATATTTTATCAGGGAAATTGAGTCTTCAGTTTAAGAAGGTCAGACACTGCTCCTAAAATCAGGGTTATGCCAGTGCCCATAGGCATACATATTTTTGGTGACAATACTTGTTTGAGTAGTCCCAAGGAATCAGTCATCAGATCCAGTTTAAGTGTGTGAACTGTTATGCTGGCACAACAGAAGGAGGGGTGTGGGGTGAGAGGCTGGGGTAGATGAGGATGTCTTTGAATCAGCTTCATTAACCCACAGCCTGGATGTACAGCCTGTACAAAATCAGTTTTTGTTAAATGGAGTCAGGAAGAGGAGCCAGAACCAGCCTTGATGGTCTGAATCTGCTGAAGCTGCTTTGCTTGGCAAAAAGAGTGCAACGCACGGGATGCCCAGAGAGATGCAGCTGATGTGGTGCCCATCACACAGGGGAACTGAACATGCAGCACCCCTCCAGGAGAAAAGCCCTCAGTCAGCTTTGAGCTGTAACTTATGCAGTTGGTGGAAGAAGCTTACTAAAGGCAATGACCTTGTTCTTGTACTTTCCTTGCCCTCAGCCATATAAACAGATGTTTGAACTGAACAGAGCTTCTGGAAGGCATTCTGTGGCTAAAGAGACGGTCATGTTACCTGGATGTCCAAAAGACACAATAGAGCAGCTATTGCATTAACACAGGTGTCCTAGTGCACTTCCATTTAAGGGCCAGCAGCTTGACTCAGGCATTATTTCTTCAAGACAAGTATTGAAATGGAGAATTTGAATCAGGAGAGGCATATGACCCAGCACTGCCAAAATGCCTATAGCATGCAAAGAGTTTAGACAGCAGATCAAAGGCGTCAAGCCATGTGCCAGGTCTGCTGATGCACATCCTGCTGGTGGACACTGCCCCATGCTCTCCTTGTGCTTTTCCATCTGTTGCACCCACCTACTGCACTTTGTACTGTGCCTCAGTGTTTTGGGAGCAGGGACCAACAAGGGTGCCTGAGTAGCAACCAGTACAAAGGATAAAATTACAAATTATTCTGGCATTCAGCAACAGCTGATGCATTTTCATGCCTCATCTCACCACCAGGTACATGCAGGACAGCTTTTGCCAGTTGGACATATTGCCCAGTTCTTCCTGCTTAGAACTGAGGCAGAAGATATGGTCCAACTTTAGAAGGAAGTATACTCCTCTCTGACAATGTGGGGTTAAGCTCTCAGTTGGAGGAGAGTCCTCTGGGAACTGTCTTGAAGGGGCTCAATTGATAAGACAGGAAAAGTTCCTGAAATTTAGCACTTAACTAGCTGATTCTTAATCTCAGTGCTATACCAGGAAGAATTGCTTAAATACATGTTTACTCTGCAAAGACCTGGAATGAATTAATAACTTATTGATCTCACGTGCTGCCTGGCTGTTTATCCTCTACTGGACATTGTCACCTCTGTGGACCTGAGGATGCCATGAAACGCTGTGCATTCCTCACTCACATTAGTGCACAGTCAGGCAGCTTACTTCAAACTACCTCAGAAGATGGTGGGAGCCAATATTTTTTGTTAAAAATCAGTGGTGTAGGTTGAAAGAACTGTATATTCCTTTCAGTTGATAGAGTTGTAGTGGGCTCTGATGAACACACTAACGGTGGTGAAGATAGAGGTGGTGATGTTTTTTACTGGTTCCTTGAAAGCCTGGGAAAGGACATATAACCATGACCTAAATCTGCCCTGACTAGCAGGACCTCACAACTGTGATATCAATCTTGGCATCTTCATGTTCCTAGCACAGGGATATATATATACAAATAGTATGTTTACCCCAATTCTCTAGAGCCAAGTAATTAACAAACTAGACCTTACCAGTCTTTGAGAAACAAGCTGGCTTCCCTTCCCTTTTATCTTCATGGGTGTGAATGTTCTTTGAGTCAGTAAGTGACAGAAAGCATAAAGATTACCTTAAACTCATTGGAACAGTTGTTTTGCCTTAAGTTAATGTACATGCTCTTTATAATATTAACTGCCTTTTGTACAAAACCCAAGAACTTTCTTACCTGCTCCTTTGCAGGCACTGTGTATTTTCTTGGCATCTCGCTCTGCATCAAAACCATGATGATGGTGTTTATGGCTTGACTAGAAAGACAGAGGCACAACAGACACATGGAAAACAATTTTGCATTAGAATGACAGCAGTTTGGGCCTGGTTTTTGCTTGATCTTTGTTCACACCATCTAAACCTTGAAGTTCACACTGGGCTTTGACGAAATACTATACTTGTCACTAGGGCTCCTTGAATGGATCCACAAATAGCTGTCACCTTGTGACACACAGTGCTGAACTTACATAACTTTGTTCTGCCAGTTCTGGCTAATTCAAATAATTAAGGGTAATAACTTCATATTAGGCATCTTCATGCCAGATCAAATATTATTTGCTTGTACCACTTTAACAACAGGCAAATACAAAAGTCTTGGCAGGTGCGTACAGAACCAGGTTCTGAACAAAAAGTGGTCCTGAAAACCTTTCTTTTGTTGATGCATTGATGCAAACAAGATAATTGGAGATATATGACATGCTAAAGCTGTTTTTTTGTTGGGGGTTTTGTTTATTTGGTTTTTTTTTTATTTTTATTTATTTGTATTTTTATTATTTTGGAAAATTAGGATGTGGCTACCTTCAGCTAAACCTGTTTGGGAAAATAACTCAAAGTCCACAGCCATAGCTGCAGTTTATAGCTTGACATATCAGTGTAAACAAAAAACTCTGTGTGCTTCTAATCTGACAAGCTGTAAATCACAAAGGTTGAAATGCTCCTATATCCTCTATTCTGCTGTTTCTCAGACAAAGGTAGAATTCTCTGAGACCACGAGGTCAGCAACAATTTCAACCACTGTAATATTATTAATCAGATCTCTTAAATGCCTAAACTCTAAAATAGTACTAAAACATAGGTCTTAGGCTTGGAAATCAAGGGAAACTATATATAGACCATGGACTCCAGGGGGTCTAAATGGGAACTGCAAGTGCTTTGGCATTACTATTCAAATGGCAACATGAGGATCAGGCTACTTGCTTGGCAGGGCTGCCACGCACTGGCAACACCACAGTTGATTAAGGGTTATGATACCCCAGGGCATGGCAGTCTGCTTTTAAGCCTTCCTGAAAATGTCACAGGCCTATTGAGGAGCAGAAGAGGTTAAATGGCTGATTAACCTCCTTGTCTTTGGAGATAGCACAGGGTAGAGACAATTTCTGAAAGACATTAGGCACAACATTATTCAGCTTGTGGGATAAAGAGAATTTAGCCATGTGGCTGTGGGCCATGGTCTGCCATGTGCCCATCTGGCCAGAAAACGTGTTTTATTTGCAAGTATAGATACAGCCTGAAAGTCTGTTTATTGGCATTCTGAAAAAGTTTCATGCTGTCATCTTCTAGCTCTGGTGAAAGAGCTACAACTCTGGCTAAAGGGGTCCTCCCTCAGGGTCAGTTCTCAAGGAGAAAACCCAAATCCAGTCCCTACACTGCTTTACCAATCTACCTTTGTGATAGACTAAAGGCCATTTGGGTACCTGGCTTTTCCAATGCAGTGAGTAGCTGGGATACAACTTACTGCTGTAGTGCAGCCATCTCACTGAAACTGAAAGTTATTTTTACAACTATAACAATTAGTAAGGTACAACAACAATAAAATAATTTCTCTTCATCTCTACAGCACAAGCTAACACTAATTCCCACATCATTGTGACAAATGTTGTTTTTAAAGATGTATCCTACTGTATGCTCATACGCAAGGTTCTTTAAACCTTTCAAACAACATGGAAATAAAATGCTTATAAGTAATCAATATTTTCTAATGGGAGATTTTATTTAACAGTCTTCAAATTTCCCAGGAAACTGGTCAAAATGGAAAGGGAAAAACACAAAGTTAGAAAAGAGATACACCGATTAGTATCCAAAATTAATTGCATTCACTCTTTTCTGTGATGTTAGGGTGTAGGTGCTTCTCCTTTGGTGGCATCATGTACAAAATATATGTACTAGCAGGCTGAGAGAGATGGGGTTGTTCAGCCTGGAGCAGATAAGGCTCCAGAGAGATATCATTATTTTGGCTCTGTAGTGTCAATATGCTTATGGTTGATCTTGCTGTCTGTGTTAGGCAGCCACTTCTGAAGTTATTCTAGAGTTGTTTGCAAAGAGTTTCTTTGTAAGCGTAAGGACCAAGGGAGCAGCTGAAAAATCAGAAAAAAAAGGAAAGTTCTGTGGCACAAAAGTGCTAACATATCAAATGTAGACATTTGACTACTTTGCGATTATCCAAGTGCTATTCTAATTTATATACTCTCAGATTCACTCCATCAATATGAGGGGAGAACTGTTGCTTCACATTCACTGCCTCCTGACCTGGGGCAGGAGATGCACTGGTGAGAAGAAAGAGACTTCATCTGGCATTCACTCCCACTTTTCAGTCATTCAACCTGGACAGAAACACCTACACAAACACTGAAAGGCAAGAGCTGGTTTGTACTGCCTTGCCTTGCCCCTCAGCAAGTGCTGGGCTGTGGGAATTGCCCTTATCATGCCAGTGCTGTTGCCGCTGCAGCTCCCACTGCTCAAACCCTCCACAGATGCACCTGGTCCTGGTAATGTCATGGCAGGACACTGAGAGAGTGGTTTGCTCTCCTATGTCTTGATGGCTGGTCAGTTATCCTCAGGTTGATGAGTCCCTAACTCCTGGGTACAACCTGTCATTGCAGGCGTTGTGTTTGTGTGTAGCACAGGTGAAGCAGGCAGGAAAATGGTAACACCAGAGACTGAAATAATATTGTAGGTTTATGAGGATTCATAAAGATATATATACAGAAACATTTCAAGGGAAAAATCATGTGGAAGGGAAGGAAGGCCTGTTTCTTAATGATGTTCAGGACATGTTTGTTTTAAAGCACCAGACGAATTTACTGAGTAAGCTCTGCTAAAGCCTCTGTCTTCAAATAAATCACTGAAGGACATTAAGTGGTGTGCCTGAGGGTTACCATTCTTATAGTACTGTGTGTAATACTAGCATCAGCTGTATAGACAGGAAACCTGATACTCTGGGTAAGTGACTGTCAGGGCCAATGCCTGGGTCACTGAAATGCCCTGGCTAATATCCACTACTTGCTGAATCCCGGCCTTGACCTTGCCCACTGATGTATTGTTCCCAAGCAGGAAAGGGGGAGCTGTTTCAAAACTGTACTACTTCTTACCCTGTGGATTTTGACAGGTGGATTTTCCTGTAAGGGATACATGGGAAAATAAATCAATGTTTAATACCATTTGTAATTTGTAGGCATTTTTCTTTTAAAAACACGGGCAGAATCACTTTAGTATAGTTCTTGTTTTAGAGTTAGGATCTTAGATTAGATTTGAGTGTTTACTGACTTAAAATTGTTCTAGCAATTTTGGTGATAGCATGACATGGAGTCTGAAATATCAGGTGGACAGTCTGAACACAGACTTTGCAGCTGGACACAGGATGTAAGAGAACCTGCATTCAAAAATCAGTCTGGCTCCATCTACTGATTTAATTTTCTTCTCATTTCTCTCCAATAGTTCTATATTAATTAGTGCAACCAGAGTTCTGTTGGTAAGAAATCTTTTCACTTCCAGCATAGTTGTATTTATGGCCTGTGTCAAGGCTTGTTTTAACTTAACCTGAATAGTTTTTGCCTCACTCAAGCTTATTTTAGACAATAATCCTTTTCCCTTGAAACTTTGGCTAGAATTGCCATAGATTTATTTCTATTAAACTGGACAGATTATAGCTGACCTAAAACTAACACTTCTAACTTGTAAAGCACATCAAGTAGTTTTTCTACATTTCACTTTAAGGATCTGTAAGATGAGTTTATAGTTGAAGATGGTCTAAAATGCTTAGAGAAGCACAAAGAAACTGTTTAACAAAAAGATCAGCAAAAGGAGTGGAGGGCAGGACTGAACTCTGATGGATTCAAGGCATCAGTATTTCAAATTGGTGGGATACTGCAATACATTGCAGACATTTCTGAAAACAAAATCTAATATCTTCCTCGAGCAAAAGACAACAAACCTTGCAGTAGATGCTCATCTGTCAGTAGACAAGAACAGAAGAAATGCTATCATGAACATGCCAGGTAACTTCCCATACTGCAAAAGAGAGACAATGTGCCCTCTCTGAAAACAGCTGATAATGCAGCTTGAAAAATCAAAGCTATTTTTCCAGTTCCATCATCTCATGCAGGTGCCAAAAGCACACTCAGGAACAGAGATTTATGGAGGAGTACTCTCAGAACAATGGAAAGAGCAGCTGCTCGGGATGCTGGTCACCTACTGCAGCTCTAACACAGATCAGAACTGATAATGTACATGGATATATGCAGATGCAGACCCTTACAAGAAAATCACTAGCAAGAGCCAGCAGGAATGTAACTGCTGACCAGAACAGTCAAGATGCAGCTTAAGTAGCTTTGGGCAAAGCTCTAAAAAGGGCTGGATTTATCCAGGCATGTTGAGTGCCTACCCCTGCTCTTTATTTTTGCCAGGTCCATTTTATGTGCTTTATTTAGTGGATGTCTAACTTCAAGCTTCTCTTTTGCTGCTGTTTTCTTTCTTTTTTTTTTTTAACAGAAATAAAAATTAAATTTCACAGAAAGGGCAGATTGACCCAGCCATGCTCTTTACAGCATTAACTCATGCACTTGAGTGGGGTCTGGAATAAAATTCTGGGCAGTATTCAGTTGTCTAAACATAGGTCTCTGGTGCTGTTAGAGATGTCCCAGGGTAAGCTGCCTGCTGCCCATCAGACACGAGTGGTCTCCTGTGGGCCTGCACCCATGAATGTGGTGTGGATGTTTCACATACCTGAGAGCATCACCAGTGGATACTGGAGGTGGGCTACACAATCACACCAGAGTTTTTCCAGACATTTTCTTATGCTTCACATATATTTAATTATGTTCACAAAAATGCACTGGAGAAAAATGAGGTTTTAAAAAGAATGACATAAACTAGTTCCATGTGCAACAATCTGAGCTTTCCTCTCTACCAAGCAGGCGAGCACCAGCAGACCCTCTGCCTGGTTTCCTACAGATTTACATCTCCTGACTGGCTCATTTTGGTGCCTTTACCACCTACTGCAGCTGAACCAATTCCTGTGATGGACACAGGCATAATGACCTATCACTGTGTGGATTCTTTGGTGTCTTATAAGGGTTGACCTCATGCCTCGGTCTTTTGTTCAGGGGATTTCTAATATAGTCTCTCTCTTAAGATTTTCAAGAAACATAACAGGCACTATTAGTTTTGAGATTAACAACCTGCTGGTAAATTAATCTAAAATTATCCAGTGGATTCAAGTGTTTTTAGCTAGGGTGACAGATACATACATACTGCATTCCTCTACATCCTCTTGCATTCTGTTTCTTCAGGAAGCCAACCCCCAAACAATCCATAATATCCCAAAGGTAAGGACAGAAACACCAGAAAACCAAATAGACAAGTCAGAACAATTGAAACCCCATCACAGATAGGAAGCTATGGAACCTGTTGAGATTTCTCGGTTCTCACTATGCACAGTTATTGAGTCACCAGTTCAAAGACCTTCAAGGAGTCCAGTCTCACGCTAATGAACCAGTTCTCTTCCAGCTTAGCACAGCTAGAGTTAGAGCTGTCAGGATTGGTTTAGGCAGAGCTGATCTTGCTGTAGGCAATGGATAAGTGAGCTGACACCTCAAGGTGCCTTCCAGTTCTATGATTTTCTGTCTTTCTCTTTTGTGTGGAGAGGAAAAATTTGTTTTCTCTGTCTACCAGGAAATATCCCAAACCATGGAGTCGCCTTGGTAGCATAAGAAACAACAATACAAGGGTGTGCACCTCGTTAGTTAAACTGTACCTAATACACTAGGATCACAGAAGACAGCTTCTGGCAAATCAACACCTACATGATTAATTTTTTATCAACACACACATATCCAAGATTAATTATTTATCCTGGCAGAAGTCTTTAATGAGCTATAATGCAACTGGAATCCAAGATTAACTAGACTAACAGTAATGGATGGAGGAAAAAAGGACATGTTGTCTTAGATCTTATGATTAAAACCTTCTAGTACATCACACATTGTCAGGATAACATCTTGTTAAGCAGAACAAACTCTGAACTCCCACCAAAAGCTATACTCTTAATGACAGCCCAAACCTCATCATTCATTTCAAGCATTTCTGTCTGTTAAGAATAAAACACAAGAACAAACATGGGAGTAGGCTGCTGTATTTTAATTCTGATCTACTGCTATAGATGGACTGAAAACCTAATGCTTTGTACTTCATCAATAGTCTGAGTTACTAAGACAGATGTTGCCAGTCGTAAAGATTTTTTTCACCCTATCACAGTGGTTCCTTGGGCCCCTTTGACCTGGGTCAATTTTTCTGGATCACAGCAGAAGGTATGAGCACAACCAACTCAAACTATTCTATGATTCTATAATTGTCACAGCCTTCTACCACTAGATAAGGTGTATTATTCTTAAATAAAAATAATAATGTCACCTTATTTAAACCTTTGCATTCCAATAGAAAGTATATCTTCCCCTTGTGTCAGCTAACAATGCAGTCGAGACTGGAATCAACACCAAGAGAGAGGAGGACAAGCCAGTTCAGTGGTAGCATCCAGCCTGCCTGACAAGCAACATCTGCCTCACCCATGGCAAAGAGCCTGGAGAAACATATCACACATCTCAGAGCTGTGGATGAGAGAGCTCTCTGAGTTAGCAGGCAGAAGATCGCTCCTCTGCCAGGAGCCTCCAGCTCTGCCATGGGATGGATGAGGGCCTTGGTGCCTCGTGATCTGTGGTGCCTCGTGCTCATGTTAGCCAGCTTGGTGTGGGGCTGCAAACTTTCCTGGGGGATAAAAGGTTGGCCTGCTCAGAAAGCTCCAGACCGCCAACCAGAAAGGGCAGAAAAGCAGATAAAACTCATTTCATTTCAGTGTGAGGGTGCACCCATAAGAAAACCTTTCAAATATTAGAGCTCTTTAATATAGCGGAGAAGCAAAAAAAACAAAGTTAATTGCTGGTAGGCAGGGTCAGGTCTCATCTAACTGGGAAAGGCCATTCAGAGTGAGGATATCTCATCATTAGTGGATGGTGTGCTCACCATCTCCTATCATCCTTGCATCAGAGTAAGAGGTTCTTCTGTAAGCTCTCCAGTAAAATTCAAATAATTGGGCTCAATTATTCAGGTAGGAATTTATGTGAAATGTGAAAGCTTTTAGTACACAGGTGAGAGCGTACATATTGAGTCTTGTGTCTGGAAAACCCATCTCGCACTGGGGTGAGTTGTGGGAGGGGGGCTTAAAATCGGAAATTGGATTTTAAGAGTCTCAAACCACGACAATGGGCACTAACATTTAAAACCAAACAGAAGCAAACAGCTGCAGCACGTTGCAGCAGGGCAATATCAGAAAGCACCAGGGTTTGTGCTGTGGTAATAAAGAGGTGGGGTTGACAAACACCTTTTTGACGTATCAGTTAGCAAGTGCTACCTTGAGACAGCATGTGTCCTTTTGACCACAAGGTTCCTTCTTTTCCTAGTTTGTAAAACATACCTGTCATTTTTGTCCTGTCATATTTTTTTTTGTTTGAGCATTTTTCTCAACCACGTTTTTGTCAACCACAATATGCAACTGGAAAATTGCCATCTGCCTCCTTGCCTGCTCAGAGAATGGTATCAGTCTCTCCGAATGCTATCCACCATCTGCTGGCCAGGCTGTCACTCTCCCAAATCCTTGCAGCTGTTTTATGTCTAACAGCTGTATGACAGCAACATCCTGGCTTGTTCCTGACAGTCTATTTGCTATAAAGATCAAAACAATTTCTATATGAATCTATACTGGATGATACAATATATGTAAGTCTTATGGATTAAACTTCATTACTCAACAGCCTTTGCAATGACTCTGTGACTCTTTCTAAACCGAGAGGTGCAAACCCTGTTTTCTATATCTGAGACTAAACCTACAGTGACAATGAGATCCTAATAGAATTAATCACATTTACTTTTTCCTATTACAAACAAATGGCAACAGTGAAGGTAATGCTCTGACAGTTAAACTGCAAAATTAAAACCATCTTTCTCCTACAATGTCCCTCCTGTTTCTAGTAGTTGTTAATATATCATATTACATCTCATAATACTTGATGACTAATTTTTTATCCAATTTATTCATGCTCATCACCATGACAGAGAAGTCCACAATTAAGAGAAAAAAATAAGTTTGGCGTGGTTCTCTCATGGCTGAATTTTATACTGCCCAGTTTTAAATGCTTCTAAACATTTCTGTAGCTGGTGGAACACCTTAATACGGAGTACTCTTAAAATCAGAGTTAGCTACCAGGGCACCATGCAGTGGGAATGCCAGTGTTTCAAAACTGCAGTTTTTATTTCTAGAGGGTTCAAGCCAGATACTTAAATACAGATACCTTTGAGACGTGTGAGCACACCCAGCACCTGCATGGGGCTGGCAGAGGGGACATGGGGTTGACAAGGGCCTGACTCACCTGGTGGAGCAGCTGAAGCCAAGGCAGGAAAGGATGCTAGAAATCTTCAAAGACACCATGCCTATGGATAGTCATGATTCATGCCTCACTTCACTTCCTTTTAATACTTACCTTGCAAATGGAAGCCATAAAAAAAGCAAACAAATGGCTTTATTCACCTTGGACAAATCTAGTATTTCAAGTCTCTGTTATGCTGGGGCAGACTTGTCTACTATTATTTTATTGACCATAATACCTGGTTGGGAAACACTTGGAAACTGGCATATTTTGGCTCTTTTTCAGCTGAGATACCAAATCCCTGGCTCAAGTGTTCTTATGTCCTACTAAAAATTTTACACTCATTACTTTAACTAAGACTTGTGATGAGTTCTGGTAGGTTAACCGTGATGAAACTGAAGTAAATTCTTGTGTATGCCAGTGTGAAAGCTAACATGACTTAAGTATACCTAGAGAGGGCTGAAATACTTGGGCACAATCTTTGGGAACATCATGCTGACTCTTTCATGTATTTTAAAGCTCTATTATTTACAAGGAGAATAACTTGAAGGATGTTGCACCCCATCAGGGAAGCCCCAAGATGACATGCTTCTCCCCTTGGCCCTTTACTGTTTCTAAAATATTCCTCTGCAATATGCATTACCTAAACACCATCTATATATTCATAGACACATGAAGGGCTGTTACTATGCAGATATGTATGTTTAGTGTCCAAAAAAGCAACTGTGCTCATGAAACTTGGAGATTTCTGTGTCTAACAACTTTCTACATCACAGGAAGGAGGTGGAGGAAGTTTCAAGATACATTTAGGTCAGCTGAGTCACCTAAAGCAGCAGTAATCGATCCATTGCTTCAGCCAGTAGTCATAGTTAACATAAAGGCAGAGTAATTTTTCTGGATAGCAACTGTTGAAAATTTTATGTTATTTTGAAAATGGCTGAGTTCTTGTTTGACATAAGTAGCTAGAACTGTTGGGCTGCAAGTTGAACCTTATCTAAACCGTATGGCTGTGTTGTTTAAGTCAAAGATGGATTATAGTGGAACCTGGAGGTGATAATCTGATCATTCATAATAGTAAAGATGGATTGTAGTGAAACTTGAACAACCTGGACATTAATAATAGTTAGAATAGACAAACCTAGCAGCTTAAATTTTACTGAAAAATTAATAGCTGGAGTGGACAGCCACAGATTGTGGTATATGAGCTGTACCAACCATATTACAACATGGATTACAGAACTGACCAAAACCAATATGAAGATGACCATGTGGCAACCACGTGGTAATGAAACAGTGAACCAATAAAGAGGGACAAGACCCCAGACCATAATATTACCACTGGTCTGGACTATTGCATGAGGAATGGGGAGTTTAGATTGTGAGGGTTTAATTGCCCAATGGGTTTCTTTGTTCAGGGTCCCTCTTTTGAGGCATCTAAGCTTGAGCTACCAGATATCATAACTGATTTGTGCCAATAAACCTATCCAGTGGAGATGAGAGTCTAGTGACAAAAATTTCCTAAACAGTAACAACAGAACTTAGTAGAGTATACTAAAACTGTTGTATACAGAGAAGAGCATTAGAGTCCAGATACTTCGGAATTTTTTATATTTTTGTAAAATATAATTCCTTGACCTATTTACATCATGTAAAACACAAATGTAATGACTGATATTTCAGATGGGTTCTTTTTTTTTTTGCCACAAATGCATCATAATTTTTTCATGTGTTAACACCTACTACAGCAGCATTCACAGGACAGCCTCAGACCTAAAAGGAGCAGCAAATATCCTGGGTAAAAAGGGACCATGGGAATGAAAAGAATCTGCTACAGCTCTTCCCCAGTGCTGAGTGGCTGAACAAGAAGTTATTTCTGTCTTCTGCTGACTGTGGGCTTATGGCCAGGGACCAAACAAGAATCGACTGTCACTGAACACTGGTCTGCCAGGGGAAGCAACAAAGAGCAATTGTTGGGCTTCGTGATGAGATAATAAAATCACGCTGTGGTAATACTTGTACTAAGGAAACATTTCTACAAGGGCAGTTATGTCCATAGGAAACAGAGAAGTCCCTGTGATGTTTGTGACCTAATGCCCAAGAGGACTCCTCAGGCGAATATGTTCTCCATGTTATACTTACGTTTTTACCTTAAAGTTCTCAAACCACAACAACCTGCCATCCCCTTCATATATTACAGAGCCCTCCCTGGCAGAAGGTTTAGGTTGCTTTAGTGAGAAGATGAAACTCAAAGGTATGCCAGAGAATCTCTAAAAATGGCTAAACTAAAACCAAAGAACTCACCATCCCCAGACTAACTAAAATCACAGAATAATGCATAAAGAGTCTTCATGTATTTTTGAGAGACAGAAGGTGAAAAAAAATTGCACCATTTCACATAAGTAAAAATCCACCAAACTTTCCAAATCATATAACAAAAACCATTGCTGCTATTCCCAAAATGTCCCCAAACCATCCTCCTTATAGCAGAGCAGCAACCCAGATTTTCAGGTGGATTGACTTTTAATATTAAGGACAGCAGAAGCATAGATAAGCTTAATGCGAGACTGAAAATAAATAAAATAATTAGAGAACTTAAATCTCTAGGGATGTGCCATCAAAAACACTGCTTGATTGTAGAAAAAAGAACCAGACTGAGTTCAGAGATCAAAAAGGATTTGGAACTGTGCAGATTTCAAGCTATAATGTTGCATTAGGTGCAGTTGGGAACTCAGCTTCTAACAGTTGGTGTTGGCTGGAAAATTTTTACTGAAAGCATTTTTTTCAGTCAAATTTGATTTTTTGTTCAAATTAACATGTTCAGAAAGATGCTAATTGTGATGAAAGCTCCATTTTAAAATGACATAGCTGAAAAGTTCCATTTTAACATCCACATAGTGGAACGTTTCACTGAAGAATGCTTAGCTTTCAATGAAAACTTCATTTAATAATGACATTACAAAAAAAAGAAGTTTTAAAACTTAAATCCATTTAAGCAAGTAAAATATCTCATTTGATATAGATGATCAATTTTATATTTCTTGCAGCAGAAGCTATTGATAAGAATTTCACTTCTGAAATTTCAAAGCAGATGAAATTTTGGAGAGATGTGTTATTCAACAGAATGAAACAACCCATTTTTACCCAGCCAGTAGTGCCAGTATTGACCACAAAAGAGGAGCTGCCCCTGTGCATTGCAGTGCCTCCCAAAGCCACCATAATCCAACAGCAACAGGTGCCCTTTTCATCCTTCATAAAAAAAGTGCTTACTGGCTCATCTGCTGACAAACTGGTGGTCCCTATGGCTGGTTTTCGTATATCCTCTGTGAGTTTGTAAGACTTGCTCTGGAGGTTTAGAAAACACAATGCATAAGACACTCATGAGCCTACGGTTGCAAAATATGAGATTAGGAGAAAGAACAAACTGCAGCTGAAAACTCTTTTATTTTATTTTCAGGCTGTTCCAGAAGTGGTTCTCTGACACGGGTGCTAGTAGTTCTCCAAGATTACCTGTAACATCCCAGTAACAACTGAATGGTGCAATTCCCAGATGAGTCATGGAATTCTCTTTCAACATGGGCTCACACATCTTCCCAACGTAGCCTACAGCACAACTCTGTTGTACTGCACCTACATCCAAGGCTACCTAGTCCAGCATGGAGCTCGTGCACCTGCTGAACCTGCCTGAGATGCAGTGCTGTGATCACTCCTACCACAGACAGACTCTGGCTGGCTAGTTTAAACCTGAGTTGAGTACACTTGCTCTACACTGCATTCAGTGGACATTCAGTCCATTGAAAGGCTCTCCAGGGCCAGGACCCTCAGGAGACACCTGCCAACAACCCTGTGAAGTGTGATTACGTGGGCACCTGGGGCTTCGCCTTGTTTCCTATGCACTGGTAGGTTGCTAAACTGCTCCCTTCTCTCCCCTTATCCAAACAGCCAGTCAGCAAAAAGATGGTGTCAAGATGGGACCATCCACCCATACACAGGGAGACAAAAAGCTCCTTGGATTAGTAACTGGAGCTTTGTGCAAATGGTATGTATGGGTTCTCTTGCTCAGTCGGCCAAAGAAAATGTCCTGCAGAACTGGTCCACAAGCACCAGATCCTTGGCATCTTTCAAGGCCTTGCTGACTTTGAATTAAAAAACAGTCACATGACAAAGTATTATAAATCTTAGAGAAACTAATGTCACATTAGCCTGTATCAGCAATTAGGCTGTCTTCTATTGATATAAACTGTAAAATTACAGGTTTTCAGCATTCAAGGAGAAAATGCATTGCTGACTAAATATTGCTTTTATCCATTGGTTTTAAAATTGGAGCTAAAACCCCTCAGCTTATTCAGCACAAGCTACTTAACTTTCAGAGGGACCAATCATTCACTGCTATCACACACAAGCTTTTGACAATCATGTTTTTTTGAGGTTAAATGTCATTATTCAGACACACAAATGTTAGCCAATATTATCTCAGTCAAAATTCATATACTAATTTAATGTAGTAAATCCTGACACCTGGATTTTAATCAGGCCCTTCTGCAAGCACCACACTTTGAGATTACTCCTGTCCCTACTGTTCTGTGATAAACAGCCAGATTTTCAAAGTATTGGCCTTTGGGACAGGAATGTTTTCATATTTATTTAAGGAATTATTTTAGCATTCAAAATGTTCCAATACAAATTTTCTAAATTAACTAAAATTTGTTTTCCCATGACATCCAACACATCACTTCTTTTTATCAAAATGAGTGTGCTGCCCTGTTTAACTAAGCCACAAGGAACATTAAAACACTTAGGACCTGTGTGTTATAATAATTTCATTATTCATGTACTGCAATGAAGCAACGTTACCAGCTACGCACAAGTTTACCACACAGACTTAAAGCTGAGGTTTTAACTTTTGAGGTTAAATCTTCACTTGCAGCTGTATTAATGCCATTTAAAGTGAAAATTGACAAAAATAAACCCAGGAAATTGTTGCATTCTTGACAATCCAAATTAAATAACTACTTACATGTGAACTGCCCATTTTTGCTTAGCCTGAATATGGAAGACACAACTCTTCTGCTCTTCAGTAAAACAAGCATGCAGATGGAATAGTCAACTTTTACTACAGCAGCTAAATCCTACCCAACCCTGGGTTAATCAATAACTTATGACTATTTAAATTCTAGTCATTGCAAGGTGGGGTGTATTCACTATTACCTGGTGGCTTTATTATCCCCACTATCAAATGTCATATCCTGTTGTGTCATGGAGCTGACTGGTTTCTCTAAGGAAAATCAGGATTTCACAGTGTAAGCCTCAATATCATACATACTAATTTATCTATTTGTTATTACAATGATTTAAAACATAAAACTATTGTACCACCCAACAGTAACCTTCCAAACATTTTAGAAAGAAGGATGCCTCCTTTGAAGAGATCATATTGGATCTTATGGGATTTAAGGGTATTTAATATGTCATTGAGGACCTCAGCTCCTACAAAATATTTTGAACAGAATCTCACTGTTTTTATTTGGTTTATGTGGTCAGGTTTTGGTAGTGGGGAGTTTCAGGGGCATCCCTGTGACAAGAGACCAGGGGTTGCCCCCATGCTGGACAGAGACAGAGCCAGTGACTCCAAAATGGACCCACCCAAGGACAAAGTTAAGCCTTGTCAATGATGCTGGTGGTGTGGTAATATATTTAACAAAGGGTAAAAAATGCTGGGCAGCAGCTGTGAGAGAGGAATGAGAAAAACCTGAAAGAAACAGCCCTGCAGACACCCAGGTTGATGAGGAAGGAGGGGAGGAGGTGCTCCAGATGCCAGAGCTGAGATTCCCCGGCAGCTGGTGGTGCAGCCCACAGTGAAGCAGCTGTGCCACCAAAGCCCATGGAGCTCCACGGTGGAGCAGAGATCCACCTGCAGCCCGTGGGGAACCTCACATGGGAGCAGGTGGGTGTGCCCTGGGGGAAGCTGCAGGCTGTGGAAAGCCCTTGTTGGAGCAGGCCAGGAATGATAGCCTGGAGTGGAGTGGAGCCCACACAGGGGCAGGTTTTCTGGCAGGATCTGAGACCCTGTGGAGAACCCACACTAGAGCATGGAAAGAGCATGAGGAGGAAGAAGTGGCAGAGACAAAGTATTATGGACTAACTGAAACCACCATTCCCCATTCCCCTGCACCGCTCGGGGAAAAGAGGTGGACAAGGTGGAAATGAAGGAGCGAAGTTGAGCCTAGGAAGAAAGGTGGGGGCAAAGAGGTCTTTTTACTTTTGTCTTTGCTTCTCACTCTTCTACTCTATTTTTAATTGGCAATAAAATAAACTAATTTCCCTAAGTCAAGCCTGTTTTGCCCATGACAGTAAATGGTGAATATTGCCCCTGTCTTTATCTCAACCCATAAGCTTTTTTGCCTAATTTTTTTCCCCTTGTCCTTTTGAGAATGGGGAGTGAGAGGGCAGCTTTGTGGACAACTGACAGCCAGCCAAGGTCCTCCTTTAGACCTCAGGTAAGATACCCAGAGAAAAATAAGAGACCAAAACAAGTACACTTGAATTTATAGCAGTTCAGGGAAAAAACCTATGTGATTCTGTAAAAAGTAAGCAAAAGAAAATCACTGTGTTACTGAAAGTACAGTAAAAATTCTAGGTTTAAAATAGTTTGACATACCTTCTGCAAAGACCTTATTACCATTCAAACACACTTAAAAACAAATGATCACCTTTGATTATGGTGTTCAAACACAAGCAATGCAAAAATCAAATGCAAGTATGAAAAAATGATTCAATGATCTTGGTAACATACTGCATGTTCAAAGTCTTTAATGAACTGGGAACTACCCACTTCTTTCAGAATATTTTTGGGAATAAAGCCACCCCAACTGACATTAAAGAATATACTACAGTTTGAGAGAAAGCAACCGAAAGGTTTCTCTGCAACTGAGTATGAGAGCACTCATAAGCTGAAATACAGACTGGCATTCCTACTGCTTTTACTGGTTGTGAATGAAATACAGCAGCCCAGAAGGTGTGACTCATTAAGGATTTAAAACAAACAGCAGATTGAGTCCTACTATACCATGCTGTGCATGCAAATGGTCTGTCTAAACATGCAAATGCGGTATCAGTAGGAAAACTGTGTTACTCTCACTGATAAATGTGGTTGACTTATGTTATGCTTACGTTCTGAAAGTTTAAAAGTTTGTACAATTAGCACAAATTAAGGATTGTATGGTACTTTTCAGCTTTGTAAGTAACAGGGCTGACTCCCTGAAGAAGACATGAGGACCTGTGGGTGACATACCCCAGGCAATGACATGGGGGCATTCTGAGAATTCAAAAAGATGAAAAGGAGATGAAATATTATCTCAGGTGCAAAATGCCACACACTGCAGTGTGTAACTGTTAACTGATAACATTGCCACTGGAGATTATTGCTGGCAGCCACCAAGCTACTCTTTATTCTAAAGGTAACCGCAGAATTGTTTGCAGCTGATGGGTCTTAACTGAGACTAAATGGAAGAGGCAATGAAAATCTTCACTCTAGTAAAGTAAGTGAAATAGTAAAGCATCAATGTAGTAACAGGTCAGAACTAAGTGAAGCTGAGCTTTGCCCTTCTTGCAGAGGGTACAAAGCAGTGGGTGGTAGCAGTGTGCCCTCATGGATGGGCAGTGGGATGGTGCTTTGTCTGCAAGAAGAGGCAGAACTTTCCCTGGAGAGACAGACATCTGGATTTCTGTGACAGAGAAATACAGCTTCTGGATTACATCAGAGGCAACAGAATTAATGCCTTCACCAACCTTGGCCACAGCATTGGAATGAGCTGTGAAATAGCTCTTACAGGCCTGGCATTCTTGTTCAACTCTGCTGACTTTTTGTGAACTTCTGTGAGACTGAGAATTTTCAGAAAGTAAAGACAACCACAAGAATTCTGGACAGTATTTGGGGATTTATCCAGACCAGACAAATCGGGCAGAGGGTTGACCAGAGACTGATCAGGCACTATCAGGGACCAAAATATTTACAAAGGTTTGCAAAGACATTCACTAACAGGGATGAGATGCAGGAAGGACTGAAGCTTTCAAATGTTCACTTTGGAGAGGAATTTAAGGGCTTGAAAAATGGAGTGGAAGTCCTAGATAAAAAATTTAGCCAGTCAATAAACTCGGCTAAAACCAGGCATTTACAATGAAATTGTCTCCAGTTGGAAGTCAGTGCCCTTGAAGGAAATCACTGGTTATGCAAAAAACCACTATTTCTAAGGAAAATTCCCTGCAAACTCTTCAATCTAGGGATCTGATAAACAGTTGTCCATCTGAATAGGCAGCTCAGGGGTGCTGCACAAGTCACTGACAAGAAAGAGTCAAAAGTCATTTTGGAGCACAAATGTTCTTCCCATGCTGGTGAGGGTGGCGTGCAGCTGGTCAGGCCAGTCAGGACCAGAAGGAATGCGAGTAAGAGATCGCAGTACAGCTGCTCAGTTCAGAGGAGTTTAGCTCAGCTCACTCTTTCAGAGCACTACATTTTACTGGCAGGCCCCCACCAGTCCAAAGAGCTTGTTGAGCACACTGAAAATCAACTTCTGTCTCAGGAAATAAAGGAAGTGACTAGAGGAAGCCAAGATGCTACTTCTGTTTTTAAACAAGGAGGAACTGGTTGAAAATCCAGAAAAGGAAGGCAGTTTGTTTGAAAGTGGTAATGACACACAGAGTTATCTTGTTGCAAGGAAAAAGCACAGAAGACCTGGAATAAGGAAAAAAGTATACTTTTGAAAAGTCAGTGAACAAAAAGTCTTTTGATAAGGTGACTTCAAGAACGAAGGCTGCTGAGAGAAACTGGAAGCAAATATATTAAAACCCAAGAAGCAAATTTTCTCTATATGAAGAAAAGACAGGAAGTATAGTAAGAAAAATGTGTAGCAATAAGATTACTTCTGCCAGAAATTAATGCCTTTGAGTAAGTAGTCTTATGTATCAACCTGAAGAGGGGAAAAAAACCAGTCATTATATATAGTCAACAGCACATAGAAATCTCTACACCAGAGTTGATTTCCTGTGACCACTAATGCAGGTCAGGGAAAGTCATAAACAACTGCAAAAGGCTACACATAGTGCCTGTGTTCCAGGATAAATCTGTTCATTGTTGCAAATGCCTGAAAGGTCAGCTGGAGAAACTGTAAATTATGCAACATCCTACACACATATATCTACATCTATAATCTATATCTATCTCTGAGGAGCAGACCTGGGAGTACATGTGGTTTTAATGATATCCTAAGGTTTGGAAAAAAGGATCAGCAATCTGATCCTCAGTGCTTACTGCATTTTACACACATGATTTAAAAACCATGTGATTATAACTTCAAAGACCTCAGTTGAAGGTGCAAGAGGTCAGACTGTTTTATCTGTGACCTTCATTTAGAATGTGAATTTGAATCAATTGTCTGCAAATTCTCAAACTCATTAATAAATACAGAACAATTCTGTTGCATGGCACCTTTCCTGGTAATAAATTAAAATCCTGTTAAAAATCAAGTACTTTCACTGTTCATTTCTAATCATGGCTCTGCTCAATAATGCTGCCTTTTTGAAAATCTACCGTGTCAATAGCTTCTACTTGTTTTGATTTTTCTTCCCTTCTGCCAGTGCTATAACTGCAAAGCCTGAGGCAGCTGATAGGAATACAATAGAATAGGAATACTGCCTACATTACTGTTATTTTGAGCACCTTAATTTTTAGCTTGGGGATTCTCACATATGCATCTAACTAAAAGTACTATTCAGGTGCTGGTGCCCCAAACAAGATACTTTATCTGAGAACCACCCAAGAAAAAAATTGTCCTGACCTATTTAGAGGTGTGTCTTCATTGCTGATATCAAAAGCAAACAGACAGTACCAGCTAACAACCCGTACCATCTGGTTTATGTGGAATGAGCAAGGCTAACAGGGTTTCTTATTGTCTTCTCACAGTTTATTTATAAACCATTGTGGGGTGTGACACAGAAGGGCTCCTAAGAAACCTGACAACTGACTTTAAAAGAATTGGAGGATGAGGTCAGATTTGCAGGCTGTGACTGTTCCTGGACTGGATTCTGTTGGTGATATGAGCATGGAGGCCTTATCATAGATTGTGGAGGCCATGTGAGTTGCTCCTCAGCTGCAGGGATCTCTCTGTATGGCATGTCCTCTGGCTGAGGCTTCATGTCTCTGCAGTTACACCTAAGTGAGATCCTGAAGATACCAGTGATGCTGAAGAACTGGGTCCAAAGTTCCCTGGGGACCTACTCGAAGACAACAGAGCACTGAGTTTCTTTCTGTTGCTGCTGATCCCCTTTCAGCTGCCACCACTGCTCCAAGGTTATTACCCAGCATGCAGGGTAACAGCTTTAAAAAACAAATGGCACAGGAAATCAGGGCCTCACTTGCTTTGTTTTTTTTCTTCTTATACATAAAATTATCCACTAAAATGCTGTGTAGGGTTAAAAATATAGTGCCCTTCCCCCCATCAGTAATTCCCCGACCATAAGAAAATGCTTCTGCCTGGAAATTGGCACTGATTTTGACATAGGTTAAGACTAAAAATGACTCACAAGAACCCAGAGCCTAAGATCAGGAGAGGCACCTGCCGCTGTTTTATTTGAAGCAGCTTCCTCGGTGACACTAATCCACTCGCTCAGTGGTACACACAGGATGGGCTCTGCTGGCATTCAGGGCTGGAAGCCCTCAGCCCTCCCTGTGCACACCACATATCGGGGCACACTCAGCTGGGGCAGCCCAGGGCCACGGCTCAGCAAAATGATCTTCCTCATTCAGTCCATTCCACGCTAGAACAGGCTGCCCAGGGAGGTGGCGGAGTCACCGTCCCTGGAGGACATTATGGAAAGCGGCACTCAGTGCCGTGGTCTGGTTAACAAGGTGATATCCGGTCACAAGCTGGACTCGATGATCTCAGAGGTCTTTGCCAACCTAATTGATCCTGTGATTCCATGCTGTGGAATGCTCCTTTGTGCCCCTGCTCTGAGCTGTTCCCCGCGTCTGCCCGGGCGTGCCGCGAGCTGCACCAGGAGGGAACTGCTGTTAAGCCGAACCAAGCAGGCAACAGGGGCATTTCCGGCTTGGAGCCGTTCCCGGTCGGTGCCAGCCCGCAGCCAAGGTGAGCAATCGCCTCTCCAACACACGGCACCGCGTCCCAGCCCTCCCTCCCCTCCCTCCCGGGTCACCGCGACCCGCCGCGGAACTGCGCGCACGGCGCTTCCGGGGGCCGGGCCGCGGCGGCAGCGGGAGGCGGCGGTGCGGCAGGGCAGGGCCGGGCAGGGCAGGGCGGCCCGCCGGAGCGGCTCCTCCCCGGGCCGGAGCGCCTCCCGGCGCGGCGCCCCGCGGCGCGCCTGCTCGCCATGAACATCGAACGTGGAGTTCCAATCGCCACAAACTACCCCTGGGCCCGGCTGCCCGCCAGCGTCAGCAGGTGCGGGCGGCCGAGCGCCGGCCCGGGCAGCGGCGGCTGGACACGGCGGGGCTCGGCCCTGCCGGCCCCGGGGGAAGGCGGGCGGGCCCCCGGGGCCATGGGGTGACTGCGGGATGGGGGAGGGCGGCTGTGCGAAGGGGGGATATGGGCGGCGGTGTGGGGCTCTCTGTGGGGAGGGGGGTTGCGAGGAGGGTGTGGGGCTTTCCGTGGGGACAGCGGGGTGTGAGGAGGGTGGGGGGCCCGCATATGCAGAGCGAGGTGATTGGGGGTGTGCAGGGCCCCCCTGTGTGGAGAGGGGTGTGTGTGGGGGGTGTATGTGTGTGTGTGTGTGTGTGGTGCCTCTGGAGAAAACGGGATAAGAAAGCGGTGTGGGCTCTGTGTGCGAGGAGCGGGGTGTATGTGTGTGTATATATGGCCTCGGGGAGAGGAGGGGTACGTAGGGGTGCCTTGGGAGATGTCAGGGTGCCAGAGGGAGATGTAGGGTACCCGCTGAGCTTTTGCAGATGGAAAAACGGGAGTTGGGTGTCCCTTCTCCAACCCGTGGTTGTGTGAGCCGAACCAGGACAGGTGTCCTCGGAGGCTTGTGCAGCGCCGTGTTTCGGTAGCCAAGGAGGTCTGTGCTGCGAATGGCTCCTAGAAAACAAAACCTCATGAAATTTTGATTGCCTGGATTTAATGGGGCTCCGATAGCAGAGGGAAGGTAGTGTGACCAGGTGAGAGGAGGTTCTTGTCTCCAAAGTCTTATGCTGCTTGAAAGGAGATGCTGTTAAACAATTAATTCCTTCTCTTGCACAGAGGAAGGATGGAGAGGATGAGTAGTGGTTGCAGGCCTCGAGTAATTTAATTCCTTGAGTTTGAGATTTCAGGGGCAGTAGGAGTGGAATGAATGATGCTTTCTCTTTACTTGCCTAGCATGAGTGCCATAATCTTGGCTGTGTGATTCAGGATAGAAAATATACCAGTGTTTAATGTTTTATTTACTTCAGTGTAGCTTCTGGAATCCTGTTTTGTTTACTTCAGTGTTAACATAGTCCTTAATATTTTTGTACTTTGAGCAAATACTTAGATCCTTCTTTGGATATTTATTCAGTTACAGATATCAGAGGTTGCTTTTCTAATAGCTGATTCTGCAGTTTGTGTGCAACTTTCTTGTTTATCCCATATATGCAGTAAAGTACCTTTTCATCAGAGGATCTCTTCTAGTGTAAGCATCAGTGAGGGAACCAGGAGAGGAAAGAGGAAAACCAAACAACCCAAATGACTTGATGCAGAGTAGACAAGTAATTTAAAGAATATTGAGGGGACAGTTTTTGAAGTAAGGCATTTGAAGCATAAACCAAAGTTCTCTTTTTATCTTCTTTCCTGATAGTCAAGTAATGTGCTGTGCTTGTTCCTTAATCTTGTGACCTAGGATCACTTGATTGCTTCACTTCCGTGAAGCTGCAGCTTGAGCAGTTTCACTATGTTATTTTTGGGGGATTATAAGCTTCTTGGGTGTAACAGTGGAAGCTTCACGTGCCATTCACTATGCTTGGTTTTTGCTACACTAATTCTGGGTAATTCTTCAAGGCTGAAAGATGCTGAATGCTTGGAAGATGTTTGATGCATCATGTGCTTGGTTTGAAAATCAGATGCTCCCTTTTTTATCACAGTGGTATTAGGGAAAAAAATATCTGAAGATGATGGCTTAAATCTGAATCTTGTGTAGAAACCTGTTTAAAGATATTTTTGAACTCCTACAGAGACTAAAGATACTGTCACTGTTGAACTGGGAGCTCACTGAGCAATGACAAATACCTGCATAGGTTTCCTCACGAGACACTGCAGTGGTTTAACTAAAAGGGGGTTTGTGCAAGTCAGTTAAAAGGTTTTTATGTTTTCAAGGGTCTTGGAAACTCCCAGAGGGAATATGAAAGGCAAGTTGTACTCTACAGCATCCGCAATCAGTTACGATACCGGAATAACTTAGGTGAGTAAAGGAGCAAAGTAACTTCTAATTGCTGTCCTGTCCTTCTGTGTGGAAGCTTGTCTTTACTGTAAAAAAGGCAAGAACAAGCCTGTTTCAAAGGTCCTCCCTTCCTTAAAATTAAATACTATTAAATAATAAAACATCAAGAAAAATCTTGACTTTTGAGTCCATTTGGCAACTTTTCTAGCAAAGCACTCTTGAAGGTTACTGAGTTGCCAAGTGGAACTGTATTCCTGCTGTAGTTCTGCTGCCATTTTCCAAGAAATTAAGAGATGTTAAGAGACCATTTGACTTGTAAAGCCTGTCACTAGATGAGATGCAGTGACCCTGACTCACATTGACTGTTGGCTATGACTCGTTTGCAGAACTTCAATTTACTTCGCACTGACTGCATCCATTTGTCTTCACCAAGTAGATAATAGTTTCACTAATTAAAAGAGAATTTTCTACAGCCTTCATGAGTTCTATCTCAATGGGCCACTTCCTGGTAACCCATTAGATAAATCTGCCCTGTTTTGGTGTCATCTCTAACAGCTCTGAGACTACTTGTATCCTATGTAGGAATTTTTGGGTGCTGAATGCCTTGCACTACTGCTTTATTTTGCTCCTAGTTTTCTGTCAATTGCCATTATGCTGTTTTTAATCCTTTTGTTGTAACACTTTTTTATTTTTTTTTAAATCGAACATCATAGAGCAGTGCAACTTTTTCTCCCCTTTTAGTTAAGCACGTCAAGAAAGATGAACGTAAATATTATGAAGAACTGTTAAAATACAGTCGAGATCATCTCATGTTGTACCCTTATCATTTGTCTGACATCATGGTGAAAGGTCTGAGGGTAACACCATTTTCCTATTACACAGGCATAATGGAGGTGAGTGCAGAACTGTGGTGAGAGTGTGTTTTTGTTGTTCTCTGTCTAGAGATGTTGGTAATGGCCCTGTAATGCATACAAGTTTGTTTGGTTTTGTGTAGGGTCTTCTAAGAAGTAAGGAGACAGTAAGGAAAGTTTCCAGAGAACTACTTGTACCTGCATTTTTTTTTGTTTCTGCCCCATTAGCCTTTAAAGAGCTGGACTTTGTCATGTGGAGCTGGGGTGGGACTCACTCTGAGACCAGACTTTCTCTTTTGATGCTTGAGATTTATGAGTCTTCACTTCAATCTGTAAAAGGAATACCCCATTTTTTCAGATTAATAAAACAAAGAGAATCACCATTTTAAAAACCCAGAACTTTGAATGTTTTTTAATTTTTTTTTTCAAAAAGGACACTTAACCATATTAGAAGCTTTTTGAAAAGCCTGAAGCAGATCTGTTTTTATGAGAACAAAAATGGTTCTGTTTTCTATCAGCACTCTGGCAACCTTCTTTTATTTTTGTTGGATATTATGAATGTTTTTATGTTATTGTGTGTATAGTGATTGCAGACATAATGGATTAGTTGTTTGTTTATTCTGTTATTAGTTAGAAATTTTGTGTGCTTGTTTTTTTGTGAAGAGAGATACAGGATTTTGTGTATTAGTCTTTCAGTCAGCTTTTTTCTTTGCAAAGGTAACTTTAAACAGAAGTCTCACTTTTTATGTATTTAACTTATTGTGTAATGATTAATCAAATGATTGGCAAGTTTGAGGTAACTGACTTTAATAGACCTGTTTAAATTTCATTTAGTTCTTAAAATAAAAAGGACAGGCAGGTTTTTAGTCCTGCTTTTCTGCAACAATTTCTTCTTGCAAACTAAAAGTTTTCTTATCTTTTTAAGGATATAATGAATAGTGAAAAAAGCTATGATTCTTTACCCAACTTCACTGCAGCTGATTGTAAGTATTACCTACTTGCATTACTGCTTTCAGTGAGCTGGAAATAAGGAGCTTCTGAAAATGAATTTGCAGGCATCTGTTTGCTTGAACATCAGCATGTGAATGAAGGTGTAGAGGCGTTTTAATAGTGATATTGAGGAGTGTGTACTCTTCATCCAGCAAAATGAGCTGCTGGTCCTTTTCTAGTGTGTTTTTTGGCACATGTTGGGCTGAAGACATTAGCAAGTCACTGAGAGGCTGTCACACTCCTGTGAAGTGGCATGTGAATTAAGTGGAATGTGAATTAAGGGATGATGTACCAGAAAAGAGAGGGAAGAGAATCTGGTATTTTATGACACTCATGGATGTGTCAGATGTTTTATTTATTACACTGTTCTGGTATGAGATGGGGAGATTAAGAAAGCAAAAACCTTGAACCTGGTGGAGGAGAACAGAATAAGATCAACAGCCTACTAAAAAGTCTTATAGAGCAAAGTGTAAACTGCTGGCACAGGGATGGTGTTAATCAAACCTGCCACTGAAAAGTTACCTATAGTTAAAGACTTAACTCCTCACCTTTGGTATATATGTATAAAGTTGTCTTTAAGGATAGTGTATGGTCAGGTGAGGAGTAACCTGTAGATTTTGGAAAGAGTTGGTTTTGTTTTTAAAAGGGTATTGTCAATTAACTACTGGTTTGCCTCTATGTAATGTTCACAGATAAAACTTCGTTCTTCAGCACCACTAGTGTTAGTCAGGAGTATGAAGAGAGGAATGATTTCCCTCTTTTTGTTTGATTTCTCTCCCCCACCAACAATTGTTATCTTAGCACAGCTGCAAATTAGTGACTGCAGTATAATTAAGTTAAACTTCTTCAATTACATTTTATCATAAAAGCTAGTGTCAAACCAGAAAGTTGGAGTTAAAACTAAAGAATAGTTTTCTAATATCTGTTCATCATTTCTTATTGGCTGAAGGCTAAAGATTATAGAAGTAAACTTTGATTCAGTTTAACTCAACTATATCTTAATCATCTTCCTTAGAAGCTTAAGCAGCCTTTTGTGCTCTAATTCTTAGAGTTCTAATCCAGTGTCTGGTATGGGCTTTGGAGGAAAACCTATAACTATTAATTTGAAACTGTTGATGTGAGCGTAGGAAAAAAGGATTATTCCCTGCTACCCTGTGACTTGAGTGATAGGGGATTTCTTCTTTTTTTTTTTTTTTCCTAACCTGTACACAGTGAATGAATGGGTATGGATTATGAGATTAATTTAGCTCCTATAACTATCCTTTTATTTTGGATAAGAGTAATTAAAATATTATTATGTAATGAGTTCTGATTCTTTAAAGAATGTTTAAGATATCTTCAGCTTAAACATGTCTCAAGAGAAATAAAACCTTACTTATTTTTCAGGTCTAAGACTTCTTGGCATAGGAAGAAACCAGTATATTGATCTAATGAACCAATGTAGGTCTTCAAAAGTAAGTTTGTCTTTGACTTTCCCTCCCTTTACCCTCCCCCTCCTTGGATGTAAACAGAACATGTGGAAAACATTGTGATGGCTGTTGATAGAAGGAGGGCCTTTAGTTTGCAGCAGTTCGTTCCTTTCTTCAGGGAACTCCTAAGTGCTCTTGAAGTAGCTTCACAGTCCTTCAACTGAAAGTGAGCTTACCAAAACATGCAGCTGATAGTGAACTGAAAAGTAATGGCAGTGAAATGCAAGAGAGGGTACTCAGGTCTATAAATAAACAGTGTCCTCCAGTTTTTCTTTCTTGGACTGACATTCTCTGTACATGTTTAGCACTGAGCTTATTGAGACTGTTGGGGTACTTTGTCCTTAAAAGTAAATAAAATATGTTTGTAAAATGTGTTTTTAAAATCACTGAACTTCTTTAAAATATCCTGTTTGTATACTTTTTTTGCTGTGCTCTCTTACCTGTTCACATTAGAAAACATCATAGTTAAAATTTGGATTTGATCCTAATATGTCGGAATAGTGTGCGTTTTAATTAGTGACACCTACAATATGGATGAGTTTATGGGAAGATTTAACAATATCAGATGTAAATAATTTTTTTTCCTTCCCATTTCCATGTGATTTGAGAGAGAAGGGAAACTTTTACTAAATGACAGAGCTAATAGTATGTTTGTGTCTTGTGTGTCTCCAGTCTGTGAATGTAATGTACTTTAAAATGGATATTTATACAGATCAGTTTCTATAAAGGCTGTCTGTGCATGTGAAGTGCTCTTTATTACTATCTCAAATGGACTGTACCACTGCAGAAATTTTTCAGAAGGAAAACTGCTCATGATCTGTTACCCATGAAGCCTGTGGAGATTGCTATAGAGGCGTGGTGGGTCGTGCAGGCCGGCTACATCACTGAGGATGACATCAAGGTATTGGAGTAGGGGTTGCATCTCTTAAGTGTGGTTGAATAGTGATAGTCCCTGAAAACAAGGGCTTTCTTTTGTGTGGAATACACAAAGATTATGTTGCAGATTTATAGCAACTCTCTTATGGAAATAAAGATTGGAACTAAGGGAGATTGTGATGTTTTCTTTGATGTATTCTGCCCTCTCTCTCTTTTGTACTTTCTGCACTACATACAGTGCTGAGGTGGTTTTGCATCAACCAATCTGTGGTAACTAATGTATGTGATCATATGGTTTGTAGGGAGCAAGCAAAAAAAAATGTTTTCTTAAATTTCATGTTTGAATCCTGACAGGGCAGCTTTGGCTGAATCTTCTCTATAATTAGAATCAGAATGGCAGTGGATTTATTTGACACATATCTTCATTGTTTCTATTCTTGTGTCTGCTTAGTTTTTCACTGTTTGCACATGGAAAACTTATGAGATCACCTAATGTTTCATCCTCATTCTGTTTTCATTCTCACAGTCATCTTTTTACAGTCAGCTAGTCATTTGATCTGGATTTATTTCCTTCTCTAGAAGTGTTTTGTTTAGATTAGCACATATTTTAAGCAGTGATGGAATCTGTTTTTTGGCTACTATTTGGAATGTCTTAGGCAGTGGTTACTTATGTTTTGACATTCCACCAGCCCAGGGAAGTTAACCTGAAGCACTGGGCCTCTTTCTAGAGTGAATCCATTTGTGTGGCTGAACATTTGATTTGCAAGTTTTAAGGAGCAAACCTATTATACTGTGGACTTCACTTGCCAAATTCTTGTGCAATTAATTACTGTTCCTAGAGCATGAATAATTTTGTGTGGGGACAAGCTAAAAAATTTTAAGACTTCAACAGGAACTGCAGTGAATTCTTCTGTGCAAATATTTTGGTTAAGAGCCTGAGTTACTTACTGTATTCTTATATTACTTAAGACTAATTTGAGACTGAAATGTTTGGGGTCTTTTGAGTAGTATTAAGAAAGTTGCATAGACTAATTTCTACAGAAGACTAATATGATTTCTTTTACCTAGATTTGTACTACATCAGAGAAGTCTGCTATTGATAAGATAATTGATTCAGGTCCTCAGCTGGCTGGTTCATTAGACTTCAATGTAGTTCACAGTAAGTTTTTAATGAACATTCCTTTTCTGTTTTTAGATCTTCCTTAGTAATTTTCTGAGAGTAGTGTCTCAAAACTAGGAATAAAAGGGAATGTAGAAAGCTGAAGCAAAAGAAGAGTTGAAGGAGAATATTCAAGAGCTGTACAGACTGCAGTCTAGATTTTGTAAATGATTTAATGGTGAGCAGTTAGCAGCTGTTGTTCTGTTATTGTTTGAGTCAACAAATTCTTTCATTAGAAACTGCCTGTAAAGATTGTGGGGGAAGGGGATGTAGATGACAATGGAAGCTAAAATTAAAAATGTCAGAATTGGTAATCCTGGATGGTTAAACTGCACTCCTTGCTTTTCAAAGGAAAGTCCTTTTTATTTTTCCACTATTTTAACAGCATCAAAATGGGGCTCAAATCTAAGAGGCTGTTTTGATTCCCAGAAGTCTGCAGCTGTTAGTGAAAAACGGTGTGCATACATGTCTTCCCATTTCAGTGTGACAAGTAATAGGTATAGACAAATCATATTAGGCAAGGAAGTAAAAAATTCACAGACAAAATCCTCCTTGAAAAGTCTGCCTGTAAGTGCTTGGCTTACTACAAACACTCAAACCTGCACTGTAGTTCTTTATAAGAAACTGAGGCAGAATTTCACTACCTGTTACTGAGCAGAACAAAACAACTAAAAAAAGGTGAGGTAGGTGAAATTCATGCTCTGGAGGGATCTGAACAGTATAGAGCTTAATAAAATTTGAATTCCAAAATCTCTTCATGATCTTTATATATTGCCTGGTGTTGTTTCTGGAGAGGGTTACAGCTCAGGTTTAGTAGGTTTAGAAAGATCTAATGTATGGAAAAAGAATATACAGACAATTAATGTAATGGAACTGCAGGAAGGATTGTATTTTATGGGGAAAGAGGACTGTTTAGTCCAGACTACGATGCCACCAGTACATTTCAGGTATGTAAATAAGGATATATCAACTATGAGAACTGAATCTGAAGGAGAGACAGTATAAAGCACCTTAAGCATGTTGACGACTTGTAATGGTCCATTGAAGCTGGTTTGTTGATACACATTCTTTTGCTTAGCTGACGTGAATTCGGGTTAGTTGATGGGTTAATGCAGGCATTTTATTTAAGATCTTTATGATGTGATTGAGGGTGGTAATTTAACTAGAGACACTACAGGTGTATAGGCACTTTTTGCAGCTGGGCTGAGCAATGTGTGTGCATGAAACATCCTGACAATTCTACTTCAGGTGTTTTGTAACACTTCACCTGAGGGTTGTTGGTACACCTCACCCCCACCGTGACGAATGTGGTGTAGATGGATTGATCTTGGGTAGCACCAAAGGAACTGTGGACTATAAATTTGGCTTATTTATACTTTGTAATTTGGCTTTATGCTTTACCATTAAAGGATAGCTAATGTTCAAGATGCATCTGGACAATGCTCTCAGGCACATGATTCTTGGGGTGTCCTGTGCAGCACCAGGAGTTGGACTCAGTGATCCTTATTGATCCCTTCCAACTCGGCATATTCTGTGATAGCTGTTACAAAACTTGGACTCTAAAGATAACTATGCTGTGATTTTTTTCCATTCCTCAAAAACTTCTCACTGGCTTATCTTCGCTGCAGAACTCAGTGCTCAAATCAGTTTCAAGTGGGGAAAGTGTAATTTAAGTGTTTACTGTATTATTGTCCTTGTTGTATGGAATGCTCCTCTTTATCTGCTACAACTTTGCTGATGCCTTGTGCTGAAAGGCACCAGAATTTACTTTTGCAGCTGTATAAGCAAGACTTTCTGTAAAGACGTGTGGCAAGGACATGTGAGGACCATCAGAACTGATGTGATTTAGTTTGTATCCTTGCTATCAAGTGTGTGAGTCCTGGCCTGGGTACCCAAATGTAGCCAGCATCAGCTGATAAAGCTAGTTAAGGATAAAACCCTCACTTCTTGACAATGCAGTGATGATGGTGAAAACTAAGTTAACATTTAAGCAGAGATCTGCTCACGTTTGTCAAATGGAACTTCTTTTGCTGTGCTGTCCTGAAAGGACTTGTAGAGCTCAGAGTGTGAGTGAGGAACTCTGGTTTAGGGGGACACCAACACCTCTTCAGTATTATGTGGGGTTTATTGGTCCATGCATTGCAAAGAAATATTCTACTGTGGAGGCTATTAGGAAAAATTACTTTAAAATCTGAATCGGCTGATGGGGAAGTCTGCTTTACATCTTCAGTAGTCTGGAAAATGTTTCTTTTCTTCTAAAACTGTGTCCTTTTATTTATAAAGGTTTGTATAACAAAGGATTTATTTACCTTGATGTACCAATATCTGATGATAGCTGTATAGCAGGTAAGTAAATATTTCATGACTATTATACCTACGTTTTCTCAGTTTAATTTCAGTTATCCTGTAGTTCTTTCTCTTGGAAGCTGCTTGTCTGTGTACATGAGTGTGCTGAAACAAAACATTTGAGCTATGAAACTTTTTCCTGACTAAACGTTTTCAACCATATTAAAACATTGTTTTTATTGTATATAGGATTTTTTCAACTTGAATTTTTTAGGTTATCTTGAACGCATAGTTCGGTAAGATGAGATTCTTTTATGGGAGTCATGGTATGAATTAATAAGTATCCCTCTATAAGTTTGTAATGAAAAGGAAGAATAGCACAGAGAATTGTAGTTACCAAAAAGTCATAGGTTTTTGACTTCTTGCCAGACAGATATAATGTTTTAATAGATACCAGTTCTATTCTTCATGGGTCTTGTTACCTTGATTAGTCATGGACTAAACCATCCCAGCATATGTGTGCCCTTTGGACAAACTCATTATGCTGTGATAGGTCTCAGGGGTTTGTGAATTCAGTATGATCTGCAAAGACATAAATTGTTTGGAACCTGGTCATGCAGAAGTACCAGTCATTGCTGTAGTAGAGATCATTTAAGTGAAAGTCCTCTAAATACAGAAGACTTACTGCTTAGAGAATCACTTTGGGAATCTCAGTTCTGGAGTGTGTGGGTGGGGTGGTGTTTTTGTGTCCTACTGCAAACACAGGCATGATTTTGTCTCCATTGCAGTCATTTTATGTGCTAGACACTGGAAATTATCTCTAGTTGATGAGCTGGAGAGTGCAAGGCTGTGATGTAAGGTAGAGTGGCTTTAGTTTTTATAAGTCAACATGTTGACAAGCGTTACTTTTTTTAAGGAGTGGGAGAATTTTAAATACTGCATATGCTATCTTTAGGCTTTTATTCTTTGTGCCTGGGAAATCCTCAAAATTGCAGGTATAATGAAAATTAAAGAAGTATAAACTTATTTTTCCATTTTAGTGCAGTTTCAGTTTAGTAAAGTAAGTACCAAATTGTAATTTTGAAAGTAATTCTTGTTTCAGTGCCACCACTTGAAGGTTTTGTTATGAACAGAGTGCAAGGTGATTACTTTGAAACACTCCTTTACAAGATATTTGTTTCAATAGATGAACACACTAATGTGGCAGAGGTAAGTAAAACTTAAACTGTGTCAGGGAGATAGGAACACTTGAAAATGGCCCAAAGCACACTGCTAAAAATACTTAAAGCAGAGATATGGATTCATATCAAGTGATTTTGTTTAGAGATACTGCCAGGCTTAAGTCCAACCTGTAGCTTTTATAGTACTTTAAGCTTGGAGGAGTACCTTCAGTTTAGTGAAACAATTCCATCAGGTGGAATGAATTTATTCAAAGGTGACTAAACTAGACTTTTATACAGCTAGAACTGGAACATAGTCTGTTTTGATAGTGTGAAATAAAATTCAAGTAATTTTTTCTTTGGCAGTGAAAGCATGCAGGATGTTGGCTTAAAGCAGGAATGTAACTTTTGCTTAAGGATGGTTTCAGTATGAGAAATACGTTTTCATAAGGTCTTCTCAAAACTTTGTTAATAAACATCTGAAAAATACCCATTAAATATATCCAGGATTTGTTTTCCTCTTTGTGTGTGTTCTGATGTACATGACTAACCTAGAAACGATATACATAACTAACATAGAAATGATATACATGATTAACCTAGAGATTACGCAGTGGAGGATAGCCTCATGTTTCTTTGGCATGCTCTCAAGTGGGACAATTAGGAGATTTCATCCTCTTTTTTTCATCATTTTGATGCAGACAAAACTGCTCCTACCAATACAGGCTGGGTTTAAAAGTAAAGAAAACCAACAGAAAGACACCAGATCCCACAAATGGTGAATTACTCTGCATTGTTAATATTGTATTGCTGACCTGTCCTTTTTTTTTTTTTCAGCTGGCAAACGTGTTAGAGATTGACTTATCTTTAGTAAAGGTATGTGTGTATAATGCATCTGTTGAACTCAATACAGAAAGTTCACTGTCTTGCAGCCTGGTTTCATACAGCAGTTCCTTATTATGTGTTTCTTCAGAATGCTGTGTCCATGTATTGTCGGTTAGGCTTTGCTCATAAAAAAGGCCAAGTAATAAACCTGGATAATCTTCATCCATCGTGGAAGAATGTTCCTTCAGTAAACAGACTGAAGTAAGTGTCTTCACCCTTTCACAGGGCTTATTTTTCTCATTGAAGGGAAAACTTAGAACCAAAATCTGATTGTAAAGCTATTGGTTGCTTTCTTTGACTTATGCAATAACAAATCTCACTTGGCTTTCTAATGTATATAATGGCAAGAACTCTTGGTCCTCTTGTTAATCTGAGAATAAGGAATGGTAATTTAGCCTGTAAGTTCAGTGTACTACATTTGGTGCACTTTTAATTCAATATCTGCTAAGCCATGTAAAATGACTCTTCTACCTGTTTTCTTTGATGCTTATTCAGACTGTGAGAACAAAGTGGATTAGGTTTTTTCGATTGGATTCTTATTCAATGATGGTGATTTGATTTTTCATATCTCTTTCACAATCTGGTATTTTCAAACCCCCAGTAAACTTTTCTGCAGAAGCTAAAGCAGTCTGAGGGATATCAAACTTGACTGGGTTTAGGCCTTAGAAGTGTTGAAAGGCATGTACTGGGTATGCCTGTGCATGGACTAGCACTGGAAGGCAGAGATACTTCTCTGGTGTCACAGTGACCGATAGATGTGGATTTTAATTCACATTAATAGGAGTACTTTGGATCCTCAAAAGATGCTGCTTTCATGGGACAGTGGGGAAAACAGAAGTCCTGTACAGGAAGCTGGGTCATCAGCCACAGATACAGATACCAACAGTCAAGATGATCCAGGTTAGCACTAACAGTAAATTTTAATACATTAGGATCAATTATTTTTATATTTCTAGAGTGGCATAGGCTGTAAAGGGGTGCAGAAACACAGATTATGCAGATTCTTTTTTTCATATGGAATATTCAGTGGGGGAGGTTGTGTCTACTTGGTTTAAAATTCTTTAGCTTCATAGCTTTTTTCTGAAGAAGAAACTGATCTGTAGTGTGGATATAAATTGACAGAAAGATATCAACTTTTGAATTAAGTCAATCAGTTTAGTAGTAATAAGGGAATTCTGTTTTATTTGGTATGGTGATAACTAACTTTTTTCTTTTTTTTTTTTAATTAGATTTGACTTAAACATGATGATACTATTTTTAAATAAAACAAATATGATCATCTGCTTTCTTTTTGTTTTCTCTTAGCTGAAACAGCCAGCGTGAGCAGCCTGAACCTGTCTAGTGGACACACAAAGCGCATTGCCTTCCTGTTCGATTCTACTCTCACTGCCTTTTTAATGATGGGAAATCTTTCACCAGTATGTCTAAATTCTTCAGTGTATTATGCCAAGAATAAATATGCAGAGCTTTAAATTACTTTGATATCAAGATAACACAGCTGTAAATATTTGTAAAAAAGCTTCTGTATTGTTTGTTAAGGATTTTTTTTACTTAATAAAACTTCTCCTTACCAGTCCATTCTCAAAGAATTAAGACAGTTTTGTTTTGTTGTTCCAGAACTTGAAAAGTCATGCAGTCACTATGTTTGAAGTTGGGAAACTGTCAGATGAGAGTCTTGACAGCTTCTTGGTGGAGCTGGAAAAGGTAATCTGTTACATGTTTGCCAAAATGCTTTTTCAACCCTTGAAGTGTTAAAGGGGCCAACTCCCTCCTCACAGTATTTTCATTGTTTAAAACTGCTTATTTAACAATAAGACCAAGAAAATAAGACCTTATCATATTGCTATTCACTGCATGTATACCTCTAGTGACTTTCAAGGACACGCCGTGTATGTGTATGAGTGTGGTGCATCTGGTGAGCAAAGTGAGTTCATGAATTACATTTGCCCAAGTCTGTGTACACACACCTACTTGTTCAATGGATGTCGCTTCCCTTTTAGTAGGGTGTTAATGTTTCTGAAATGCTGCACATCATTTTTGTAGGAAAATTTGACCATTATGTGCTGGAATGCTTAGCCTATACACATTTTAAAGATAATTCTAGAAGGACAACTGTAGAATGGTGTAGGAGGACTGCTGTTAATTGCTGTATCATTTTATACCAGTCAGGTTGACTGAACACTTAAACCCTTTTACCTGAAGACTGAGTCATGGTTCTGATTTATAGAGTTGGTCTTTTGTACTTTTTGACCGTTCCATTAGCATGGCCAAGACTCGCTTTTCATTTAATAGTTGCTGTAGGTCAGCTTTGCATAGAAACTGCAAGGTTGTTACTCAATGAGAAAGCTTTAAAATGCTAATTTGTTCATCTTTCCTTTTGTGTAATTGATGCAACCACCACCATGGATTTATTTTGTTTGCTGTTTAGGTTCAAAGCACAGGTGAAGGGGAAGCACAGCGGTACTTTGATCATGCACTTACACTGAGAAACACGATACTGTTTCTGCGGCATAACAAAGACCTGGGGGCACAAGCTGTACAGCCTGATCAACCAAACAACGGTACTGGGGCAGTTTTGGGAATCCTTCTGAGTTGGTTACTTATCTGCCATGGACCCAGCTTTCTGTCTGTGCTGCTGTTGAAAGCAGTCTGTATCCTGCTTGTTTAACAATATTTTGAAACCAAGGCATCACTTTCTCATCATCCTTTGAGTTTATGTTACTGGATTTGCCTCTTGAATGACAGATTTATTTGCCAAGGCTTAAACTTAACATCCAGGGCAACAGATTAAAGCGTGAGAATGGCAAGAAAAGCTGAACTTGAGAAAGAGATATTCTGTCAAAGACATTTTTCAAGTCTTGAAAGAGAGTGTATTCTTCTAATGGGGCTTTTTTTTTTTTTTTTTGGTTGGTTTGGGTTTTTTTGGTAAATCTTAGCTAATTTCCTCAGTATCTCTGCTTATTTCCTAGATCAGTTAGTTAGAGAGGAACAAACTATAGTTCTGTGTCAGACAACCCTGTATGCCTGGAATTGCTAAAATTATGTACAGAATTATTAAAATTCACCCCAATTATTTAAAACTTCAGTGTGGGAGATGCTGTATTTACAGCTTAGCAGGGGAAAATGGAAAATGTGAAATCACATTTTGTGTTTTGTGTTCCATTCCAAGTGATAATTTAAGAATCTGACATTTTGAACATAGGGTTCCCCTTGGACCTGTTACGATGCGAGAGTTTGCTCGGTTTGGATCCAGCGACCTGCAGCAGAGTTCTCAACAAAAACTATACTCTGCTGGTTTCCATGGCACCACTCACCAATGAAATTCGACCGATTAGTAGCTGCACACCCCAGGTGAAAAAATACTGGGGGATTTCCCCCCCATCTAGTAAAGTATCTTCTTAATAGCTTTGGTTTGGATACATTTGTTAGGTGTTGTCCCTTTTAAAGTGACAAAATCCTTGGCATGTAGAATATTATTGTAATAGATCTAAAAATGTTTAATTGAGGAAAACTGAATATTTAGTAAATAAACTTTGTTGAATTTGTGATCAGTTTATCTGTTGAAGTAGAGTCAAGGACAGATATTTTATTCTTGAGTTAGATTCATAGAAAGTACCTTACTGTGAAGAGTCTTTTGTTACTTCACTAAATACTTAGAATATCATCAGTAGAGAGTAATACATTTGTACTCCAATACTGCAAAACTAGATTTATATTTCTTTAAAACTGCTGATTTTTAAATGATATCTGTATGTGTGACAGTTGATTATTAAGTTATTTCTATTTTCTGGAATAATCTCTCTTCAGCACATTGGACCTGCAATACCAGAAGTCAGTTCAGTTTGGTTCAAACTCTATATTTACCACATAACTGGACAAGGACCACCCTCTCTGTTGCTTTCTAAAGGAACACGCCTTCGAAAACTTCCAGACGTTTTTCAGGTAGTCTGTGCATGAATTTATTCTCCCTCCCTTCTCCAAATGTTTCAAAGATATGCTGTATGCTATTTAGGGATAACAGTTGAAGTCAGAGGTACAGTTCATTGTGAATAATGTTCCTTTTTTAGAAGCAAGTTTTATGTAGCATCTTGGCTTGTTTTCTTTTGAGGTCCTGAAAAAGGAATGATACTTATGTCTCTCCCTTTGTCAGAATGTGACTCCAGTATGTTTGATGCCACCTCTTTCAATTTTAGTGTAAAATATGGTACTGCAGTCTTGAATTTGTTTGTTAGTCCATCCCTAGGGTGTGTTACAAAGATGTAGAAGAGCTGTGTGAAAAAGACAGAGATGACTAACATGATCACTTACAGTTTGTCCAAATCTGTGATGAAGACTTTGAAATTCTAGGCTGTAATTCTTCCTGCAGTTTAAATGACAGCATAATTTAATAAAGGTTGCAGTAGGTTGGAAGAAAGGTCTTCCTAGCCCAGTAACCTCTCTCTAACCATGTCTGTAAGTAGGAAGAAGCAGCACAGCATGTAATACTTCCACTTAAGACCATCCTGCTCTCCCACGTGCTCTGGTCTGGAACTTCCTGAGCTGTATGGGATTCTGTGTATGCAGAGATTGTGTCTTGAATTGCTGTCTCTGCAGTGATCAGTTGATCTCCCAAATTCCTTCCATTCTGAATTTTTTAGCATCCATAAGTGCTTTGGCAAGGAGTCCCACAAAGCAGCACAGATGATCAACTTTTGCCTGAAAAACTTCAGGTGTTGCCTTCTCCCATTCTGTCTCTGATATGCTAATAAGGACAAATGTGCCACAAAGGAGTACTGCTGGGTATTCTGTATACTAGACAGATGTAGGTGGGAGTGGCCATGACAACTTTTAAACTTATCAAAAATCAAAAAATCATTGTATCTTGACTTCGATTTGAAATGCCACAGACATTGGGTCTTGTTCCTCACAGTGGAATTTATAAAATAATATTGTTTAACTACAGCTACATTCTGAGTAGATACTTGAGGACCTAAATATACTAGAATGGTACAGAGACCTCCAGAGAGGGAGTGCATACTTTGGCGTACCAACATTGGCAGTCATCTCTAGCACTAGGATTTGTAGATGCATTTTCCATTCCTCAAACCTTTCATGTGTTCCCTTCCCTTTATGATTGCAAAAATTTTGTAGATTACTGGATAAAGTGAATCAAGTCTTCTAGAGCAGAAGGCATTTTGTAAGGCCATTGGTGATGAGTTGATTCAAACTCTAGTGTCATTAGCTGAAACTACCAGTAAATGTGCACTTCTACTAGTAAAAAGCATTCAGTGTAGTAGCCCTGGAAAACTTCAATACTGCTGATAGGACAGGTTTTGATGAACTAAATGATCTCACATTCTGCACTATCACAAACTTATTGCACTTTTTTTTCCTCTGCATGCATGTGTGACTGATTCTCTCTTACTGCTATTTTGTAGTGTCATTTTCTTAGGAAACTGTCAAGATATTTCTAGAAATTTTAGGGAGTTCAATCTTGAAAACTGAGAAACTAGGAAATTACTCAGTGTTGTTGTCTTCCTGTTCCCCATCCCACCCTTGGATAGGTATTTTAGGGATTGATAAGTCTTTTTTCTCTGCTGATAGTGTTAGTTTATCCATCTTTTATTTTGCTTTTAAATTTATGTGGGGTTACTTTAATCTCCTATTTGCTAGGAGACTGCTGTGATGGCCACACAACTCTACAGGAATTGGTGACAGATACTTCTTGTTCAAAATAGCATCTTAACTTTGAGGTTGGCAAACTTCTGTCTTTACCAGGAATATGAGCATAAGTGATCCTTGGTACCGAGTATAACAGTGTGGAGCTGCAATTACCTTTGATAACTTCTGAGTTGTAACAATATGCTAATGCATAACTCTAGTATTTCACTTTATGTGCTTAGCTAGTTCATTACTACTATAAATACTCCTAATTTTCTCTTCCAGGGTTATGATCGCTTACTAATAACGTCTTGGGGTCACGACCCAGGAGTAGTTCCTACTTCAAATGTGCTGACAATGTTGAATGATGCTTTAACACATTCTGCTGTTCTAATTCAGGTACAGAGTGCTCTGTATAAATGATGAAAACCTGCATAATTTTTTGAGTTGAGGAGATTAACAATGTAGGAGAGCTACACTTTTGTCAAAAACTGAAAAATATGTTTAACTTGTGTAGCCAGTGCTGCTGTGATTCAGTGGTGGTTAAGATAATGGGTTTTGAACTGAATGCACATTATGCATGTGTTATGGTATTATAGGCAAGCAGAGTTTTCCTAGTTATATGTGGGGGAGATACGTAACTGGAGTGAAAATGAAGAGCCCACAAGTTTTTTAGACAGTGATATGAAGTAACTTATTATGAACTGTTATTCAAGAAATGCACTTTTTCAGAGTGTTTGGTATTTAGCTCATACATACCGTAAAGTATGAGCAAAAAATGGTGTTTATCACAAACAGCAGAATAGATTGGGGTTTTGCATTTGGGAGAAGTAAAATAGCTTTCTCTTCACTTTCTTTCATTTAGACAAACTCTCAGAATTAATCATTCAAATAAATAGATGTTTAATATTGTAACAAACATAAAATTACACATTCTCAGAGGCCAACTTGTGAGCAGCCTGTGACTGCATAAAAATGTTCTGTACATAGGGGTGGAAACTCCATTTTGCTCCAGAAGTGCTCAACCTTTTTCAAATGCTTTTTTAACCAGTTATTGGAGAGAAAAACAGCTTCTCTTCACTGAAGTTTAACTTCATGGTGTTTACTCATGTGCATTTTAAGGGGAAAGGTGTGGTACTTTATTTCAGCTAAACAAGAGCCTTAATGTATAAATATTTCCGTTTGTTTGTTTCATCAGCTTGGCTGGTTCTCCTTAAAAGGGAGCACAGGTAGGACTAAGCTGAGCTGATGAGTATTTTTTCTGTTCCTAATTTAATTTCTTGATGTTCAGGGGCATGGCATGCATGGAATGGGAGAAACAATGCACATACCTTTCCCATTTGATGAAGCTGAGCAACAGGGAGGTAACTGATTGTCTTTAATGCAATTTCTACACTACGTTACACATCTGTTGCACATTATCTTGAGCAGTAAGGTTGCAATAATCCTTTTAATACAAATTTTGTTGAGCTTCTGAGTCAGATGAGAAAATGGAAATGGTTGACAACTCTGTACTGAGCTTAGAGATACCATCTTCTTTCTATCTTCTCTGACCTAACTAGGATGAGTTTTCTGGTCTCTCTTCTCTCCTAAGACATATATAAAGCAATAACTTCCACAAACACTTTCAAATCTTTCTTTGTGCATACTAGATTATTAGCGTATTTATTAAGTACATAAATAAATCTTCCAATTATTTAAGCTACCACTTAGAAGAATCTGGGACAGCTAGAAATAAAGCTAACTTCCTAATTTAGTTTTTACTAGGTTCAAAATTAGTTACTTTTATATTCGCTCTCTCTGACACGTCTGTTTTTTCATCTAGCATTAAGTTTGAAGAAATCCTGCATCTCTTAAGTTCTGACATGAATAAGTCAGTGTTTAAACTCCTTGTTAACTTCTAGTACTGTATTCTAATTCTTCAGAATTTCAGATATGTGAAACATATATCTTGCATTAATTTGTCATAGAAGACTCTGGCACTGAAAGAGCTGGACATCTGATTCCTAGCTGAACCTTGCCACCTCTGCTGTCTGAATATACACAAGAGAGAGATTGTCTTCTGTTTGTATTTTTCTTTCTCCTTGGCTCTGTTACTGTACTATAAAATACCAATTAGCACCTGGTGTTATTCCAGATCTAACAATGTCATCACTAAGATGGAGCATTACAAGAGAGAAAAATCCAAATAAAAAACTTACCATGGCCTACAGCTGAACGACATGGTTATGTGGGAGGCTTCTTATAACATAAGCTGGAATATGTTTTGTTTCCTACTAGACTTCTCTCGTGTGAACATGGGCATTCATACGGCTTTAAAAATATTGAGAAACAAAGTGGACTTGCAGCATTTTTGTGGCTATGTCACAATGTTGAATCCTTCAAGTCAACGTGCTAACAGAAAGCTGAGTGATACTTCTGATGGAAGAGGTTGGTTACCAATAATTTCTCTTTTGTCTGCATCCCCTTAATTTCACATATAATCACTTGAGCAAAAGTGAACAAAGGATTAAATTCCTTGATTTGTAACTCTACAAAATACTGTCCGACACAGATACGAACCTGTTTTGAGTGTAGATCTATTGGCAGTAGGCTTTCTAATTTTTCTTTGAGACTAGCTCAGAAATACCAAATACAGACCGAAAAATCACTGAAATAGAACAGTCAACAGAAGAAAAAAGAATACTCTTTAAAATATTAAAAATAAATTGTGTCATTTTTCTATTCCAGAACATAATCTTTTGTAAGTGTTGAGGTTCCCTAAATAACTCTTTAGGCCTAAAATTAGTCAGGCCCTATGTTTCTCCATATCCCTTCCTCCAGTTTTATGGCTGTTTAGTCCTTGGGCAAAGGTAGCTAAACTTATATTCATGTACATGTTTATTTAAGAGTTTACTTTTCCTTTAGGAGAGACTGAACTAACTTTAGGATCTGATGTAAATGGGAGCACAGAATCATTTGAGATGGTAATAGAAGAAACCTCAGTGGATTCTGCAGTCAAGCAAAGCCTTGAAGGTGAAAACATGACAAATGGCTTATACTAAACATTTTCAGTCCAGTTGATTGATTATTGTCTGGGACAAGTGCAATGCTAACTTCCTCTTTAGATTCCCTTAAATATTTGAGCAGTTCAGTAAATGAGCTGTCTGAAAAAGTATGAAATGTCTGGTGGATCCTGATCTAAGATAGCTGATTCTGGGGTCAACATTCTTGCTTTTTCTTACAGTTTGGTTATCTCTTGTTTTTCTTTCTGAAGTACCCACAAATGAACTGGAATGGGTTCCACTGGAATTATGCTTTGGCATTCCACTATTCAGCTCTGAATTGAATCAGAAGGTCTGCAGAAAAATCGCCACTCATGGATTATGTAGAAAAGAAAGGTGAGCTGTAAGTTATCAGCTGCAGGTTTAACAGGTGGTATGTGTTATGTCTGGAGCTTCTGCAAGAACAGATACCCACAATTTAATGACTATAAAGCAGACCTGAGCTGTGTTTCAGCTCAGTTCTAGTATGTAAGGGCGTTGGGTTTTGGGTCCTAGATATGTAGAACTAGTCCTTAGTTGTGGTAAGATTAGACGTTTTTACAGTTTCTCTTAGGCAAAAATTAATTCTTTGTTGTAAGCTGTCTGCGAGCAGATCAGGAAAAAAGTAAATTTGGGTTCCTTCCTACACATTTTCCCTTCCTAGCCTAGTACAGGCTTTTTTTCCTCCTCTAAAGTGTTCTGGAGTGCAGGAGGAAAGCTTGCTGGTGATGCTTTGATGTAAAATGCATTTAGTTCTTGTGGAAATTTTCAAGTATTTGTATCATACTTGATAAATTTAGTCATGGCTTATGATCAAGCTGTCTAATGCTTTTTACTGGAGCTTTTTTTTTATGAAGGAGTATACTTTCAGCAATGGGATTTCTGGGTTTCTTTCCTTTGGGTTTTTTTGTAGATTATTTTTGTGGGTTTGTTGTTTTTTTTTTCCTAAGGCATGGTTCTGGAGACCAAAAATGAGGCTGCTTGAAAATATGGCTTAAGGATTTTATTCTAGTAAATCCTCTGCTTTTTAACAGAGTGTCACTAATGTAACTTAAAAGTCATGTTACCAGACTGTCCTAGATAAGAATGAGACATGATAATGTCTAATATATTAATGTCTTATGTAAAATGGTATTTCTCAATTGCAACGATTCCACTTTATGCAGTGTAAATGATAGGGAAAATAGCATTTACCTGACTAGTCTCAAGAGCAGATAAGTCGAGCACCTCTTCAGTGATGACAGAATTACCAAGCCTTCTGTGTGAAATCTTTTAACTTTGTCATGTGATGTTAGGTACTACTAGAGTTATTTGGGATCAAGTTACTATGGGGATACTTCAGTAAAAATTTGTGCACCTTGAACATTGCTTCTTTTCTTTTTTTTTACAGCCTTCAAAAACTCTTACATTCCAGTAGAAAGCTGTCTCTTCAGGTCCTTAATTTTGTTCATTCATTCCAGGTAAGGAGCAGTAATCCAGATGTTAATCCTTCTGTATGGTCTGTCATCCCTTTCTGCCCTCTTACTTGCCTTTCTTTAGTGTATGGAAACATATATGGTTTGTTTTATTTGCTTTTTCTTTAAATGGTAACTGCATTAAGAGCACTATCAACCTAAAATGTTGCTGGCAGCAAAAAAAAAAAGTACTTCCCTATCCCTTTCCTAGCCTGATTTAATACTTGACTCAATTCTGTTGTGGTTGCTCCTAGACCTTGGTGTTCAATGAGTATAAATATGTAATAAATATGTAAAACTACATCCTCTGGGAGGATTTTTCAAGAGTTTAGATAGAGAATAGGGTCTTGTGTAGCAAGCCAAGAGGAATCTGCCAGGTCTGCAGCCTGCTCTAATTCTGCATGCGAGTGTATCCAAGCAAGGCATGTCCACCCGTAACATGGACTCTGCTTAGCTGCTCTGTCTTATGGCACTTTCCTGTAAAATTCTTATCTTTTCAGTAAGGTAACAAATTTGCAGGTTACTTAACCAGGGATGGATAGTGTGATCCTGGAATTGTGTCCTGATAAGAATGTTGATGATTCCTAGTAGGTTTGAAGCCCTCGTCTGTCAGTCTCAAGGGACTCCTGCCCTAATGTGTTAGGTGTTATGTCTGAGATAACACTTTTCTAGCTGATGATCACAGAGTTAAAAAAAACGTGCTGAAGTGAATTTTAAGATGAGCAAACCAAACTTCTGGGAAATAATACCCCAGTGTACGATCAAGTTGTTGCCTCCAAATACTTGTGTACATCTTAGCATGGTATGGGATAAATAGCAGTTCAAAAGATGTCCTGAAGATTTTAGAGCTTTCAATTCATTTTTTTCTAGGTCTTAATTTTTAAGCCTCAGAGTTCCCTGAAGGTTCCTTGGAAGCCAAATAATATATGCACAGGTGCAGCTGAGGCAACTGTATGCTTATTTAATTTTGTTTATTTTGTTTTTACTTCCATAATTATTTGGAATTTACTGGATTAAAGTAACATACTTCAGAAACTTGAAGTGTATTTGCAGATTAGATTAGCCTGTCATATTTTTCCTATTAAGTCTTTCATTTGTTTTTAAGACATGGTTTTCTTCCTTTTGCTTTTAGGAAGGTATTTCAACACTGGATCAGCTCCATGATGCTGGTTCTTCAAGTTCACTTTTGCAGCCAATTTCTGCAGACGTGGGTGTTCCTCTTCCTGCCAAGAATCTCATGTTCAAGGAAGGTGTATTATCCGAATGGAACGGATGGGCCCCTTCCTCAGTTTTTTTCAACCACACTTAAGGAACAAGTCAAACAGAGGTTCTTGTGCATTGATCACTAAATGCCTTTCTTCTATTATGGTTAATTCCTAGTGCCAACCACTAAGAAGTTGTACTGCTGCTGCAGCATAACCTATGTAAAACTAGTGTTACAAAAATGTGTTGTGTTGCAGTATTGGGGAAGTACTTAAACTGTCTAGAACTTGTTACTCATTACTGCATATCTTGCTGCAACAGAGAGCTTTTTAGCTGTCAGCACTATTTTTATCTCGAGACAATCTTTCTTTTATAATTAAACATGCCCTTTCTAGGCTTTCTGATGATTGTTAAATTTCTATGCTGTCACCACAAAATTGCAATAGTAGTTTTCTATGTTCGTTACTCAGACATGAATTCTGTTTAGTTTTGTACTGTATTACTGAAAATCTTTCTGTATAAAAGTAAGAGATTTGTCTCTTCCTCTGAAAGCTCAGTGATACCAAGTGATTAAAAAAAAAGTATCATGGTGATATGGGGCATTAAGAATTGTTGAATTCAGCTTAACAGTGGGATCTTGACAAATCAGTACAATGGCAAGAGGAGACTGAGTTAGTGCAGACTCAAAGTCCTGCTGATGACCTAAGGCCACTTTGAAGATGCTGCACTTTCATCTCTGGCAGAATTTGATGGAGGTATGGAATTGGGAAAGGTCTGAGGTGGTCATCTCTGTTTGTAGAGTTAATAGTGATAATGGACTCATCCTGCTCTTTGTATGAAACCAGGAACGTATGAGATTTGATCACACTGGGAGTTAGTCTGCTGTAACTTGAAGCTGTTGATGATTTCTGTTTGTGGGCAAACTCTTGTTGTCATAAGTTGAGTTTAAGGGGTATAACTAGTTCTGTCTTATTGATTAACGTTTGAAAGAACAGAGCTCTTGATTTTTCATGTCAGTCATTAGCAAAGAAAGGTAACAGCAGAGGATGTATAGGCAGAGACTTCTCTGAATCTGTGTTCCTTGAACCATTAACTATTGATTATGACAAAAACTAACAGTAAGCTGTTTCAGCTAAAATCATGTTCTAGCTCTGTTTGTAGGGGATGATTTTATGTAACATGATTTTACTTTGTTTATATTAGGTAATAACTTCTTGCCAGCTTAAAAAAGTCTGTCCCGTTTAGCACACAAGGAGAACAAGAGAATGTAGTATGTTAAGACTTCTTTGCCAAGTCCCTTCTTTACTAGAGCTGCCTTGTTTTAAATAGTCATAATTAAAAATGGGACTTAACCGTCCTGTCATTACTAGCCTGCAATACATAATGGGCCAAGGATCTGTGGTACAGATGATGCTGGACAGCAGCAAGGAGGAAAATGGCAACATTTGGGTTTGTATCCTGTTCTGCATGGCTATAAGAAAAATCAGGACAGAAGCTGGAAAAGGACAAATGCACCACAATAGGATAGTGCAGTGACTTCAGTTACAACTGTGAAAATTCCATTCTCTTTCCTTTGCTTTATGTACATTCCTAGTGTAAGCGTAGGACTTGTGCTCTAAAAAACTGGAAGTCTGTAGTACTTCGGTTTACTCAGTGCTGCTTTCTTACATCTGTTTTTTTCTGGAATTTTACCAACAACAGCTGAACTTACTATTCTGCATATATTACAGTTACATTATCCATATGAAGTTGATGATTTATACTACAGTGACTTCTGTACTGGACATGCATATTCTCCATAGTGGTTTTTAAGTTGCCTTATTTCCTTCAAATGAAATGGAGGAGGAATTGGATGTCAGCCTGCTAGAAATGGCAAACATTTACTGTGAGAACTGTTACAGGGAGATTAAGCCAATACCTAGCACTGCAGAGTAATTAAGCAGTAGGTGATGGCTTACACTTTCAGGACTATAGATGTTACTTTAAGTGCTACAGTAAGCTGCAGTAGGTGAGCTAGTTTGCTGTTTTGTATTGAATTTTGCCATGCACTGTCTATACTAGTATGTAAAGTGATGATAGTGCCAGTTTTATGGAAGTTTGAAAATAGATGAAAACTTATTGTTCTCACTGCATATTCTTCAGTGTTGCTAAGTGAAGGATGCCCTTTGTTATTTAGGTGGTCTAAAGTAAAGTTTCTAAATAAAAGTAGAGTTGTTTAATACCCATAAGTCTTCTGGTGAGAATTCCAGATATGTTTCAGTTTTTTAGAACTCAAGCCACTCTAATTTAGGGGCTTCAACTCTAGTTTAGAGCTTAAATATTCAAGTCTGCATATCTGAAGTTTACTGAATAGATTGCAACCAAAGAAGTCCACTGAAATACCTGAAACTCTACTACAGCACCAGTGCTTGGGATGGTCAAGAGGCTTCAAACTATGTGACTTTTGTTTTAAATATGGTGTAAAAACCCAAAAGATCTCAAAGATCTTCATACCAAAAGAATCTATTTTATATTGTATTGCAAATAAAAACAAATAAAATCAATTTCTTTTCTTCAGGTAGTTTTATTGACTGTGGAGAAAATCATATGCATTACACATTGTAAACCTGTTTTAAGTTTCTGTTTCAGCAAGCTTTTTAATTTGCAGAAGAAAGCTTGGCTTTGTGCTCTGACACAACCTAAGTAGTATTGAAGCCAGATGGATATACCTGAAGATGTTCAGGAGCCAGTTAGGAAGTGTGTTATGTTTGTTTTCAGTTTTTTTGATCATGACTTATTATTGCACAGTTCTTTTTTTCTTTTCCTTCATTGTTCTCAAATTTTCCCTTACTTTCTTGTTCAGTGTTTCAAATGTTTTGTATTTTGAAAGTTTTAAAGTACAACTGTAACTGAATACAGTTGTGCTCTTCTAGTGTGACATTGTTAATATTATAAATTGAATTGTACAAAGTCTGTGTTCAATTAAATTATTGACACATGTAACAAATGTTTACAAATAAACTGTGGTGTAGGTCAAACCATGTGCAGAATCCTTCTCATGCAGTAGTTTTATTCTTGGACACAGCACTAAAATATCACTCTGTCAGTATAGTGCTCAAGCCACCAAATGTCATCAAAGTATCTTAACCTCTGAGGAGAAGGGAAAGTACCAGATGATGATGTCTGCTTTACCTCCTTCAGCCACAATCTATACTTGTAATATTGGATACTGGATATTTGAAGGCACTTGTGGTGTCTTATCTGTTTGCTTTGGTTAAAGACATTTTTGACTGGGAACTTGGAAGAAACGAGTCCAAAATCGTTTATATGAAGTAATGCAGGCTGAGGATTCATTTTAGCAGTATAACTGTAATGTGTGATGACAATATAAAAAAGAAATACAGACCGAGATGGTGAAAGATCCCTAATAACCTCCTCCTTGTGTTTAAATCTTCCTTTATTCTATCCTGGATTTTCTTGAGAATGTGTATGTAACTACCTTTTTCTCTTATTGTTTTTTCTCCTCTTCCCTTGATCCCAAGTCTGTTTGTTCCCCTTGAAAACTCCTAATCCATGTGCCTACCTTTGTCATCACAACAGTGCTGAAGGCTCCTTTTGGACCACAGATGAAATGTATCTGGTTTTATTGCTCAGCACTTGAAATTAATCCTCCCCCCCCATCCTCTGGTACAAAGCCAGGCTTCTTAATGCTTCTTGAAAAGGGTGACTGATAATCAAGATCAGTTGCCTAGGAGCTACTTGGTGCAAGATGCCTTTTGGAAATGGGCCTTCTGGTGAGCTGGAACAGGGCAGGCCGTACGAGTTGGACGGGGCACGGAACATAAAGTAGTTCTGGAGCTGCAGTGATGTGCACAGCTCAGGGTTCCACCTTGCACACAGCACTGAGTGATGTGGCACCATGTGCTCAGCTGTGTGAACTTGAGTAGCTGCTCTCAGCAGCACAGGCTGTGGGGCTGCAGGGAACTCCTCATGTTCTGAGCCTTTTGATTCTGCAGAGCTGCATGGAAGTGAATCAAAAGTGCCACTGAGAGTAGAGTGATGGAGACACTAGTTTACAACAGCTTTTATATATTAAATATATATATTCAACTGGGGGAAAGAAAAAGAAAAAGAAATGAGAAGAACCTAATGATGAGAAGGGGGCAGGAATAATAGTCTAGAAAAAATGTTGGGAGAAGGGAAGCATCTGTTCAACCTGTTATGTCCTAGAGTTCACTCTTAGCAGAATAGAGAAAAGGAAACACAGCTCTTAATTACAAGTCCTCAGGCACCATTCCTATACCACCCCCCCAAAAAAAAAAAAATGGAAAGAAGCTAGGCACAGAAATGAGAAGTTCCAAGGGTGTGAGCAGACTGGGAAGTAGAAGTGGAACTGGAAAGTACTCTCATGGCTTATTTTTTCATCTTTCTGAGCTTCAAGCAGCATGAATTGGCCTGGATTGTATGTTCACTGGATGTATAAAAAAAACCCAACAACTGTTCAAAAAATGCACGAGGTATTACTCCAGTCATTTGTAAATAAAATCAGATCAAGTAGCTGTCATACTCTGAAGCCATATGTTTGTTTAATTGTACTGCACAGTGTGAGTTATGTAATAGGACTAAACCAGAGAGAGGTTTCTAGACACAGAAGTGTCTTGCCCTGTAGGTGTCAGCACTTCTCTTGCTATTGTCCTGACTTCTAGCAATAGGCAGCATCAGGAAAAAACAGTGGATTTGGGTTTTTGTTTTTGTTCTTTTTTAATTAAAAGTATTATTCAAGTGCATGTTGTTTGCTAGTGAGCACTACTGAAGTAAGGCAGTTTATGTAATTAACAGGCAGGACTCTTCTTACTGTATAAAGAGGCTTAGGAAAATAAACTTGGTTAAAATGTTACTTACAGGATATCACGTAGCTGTTTATAAACCTATCTAAACAAGAGGACTAAGCCTTTGGCAAATACTTATATGAATAACATTCATCAGTTGTAATGAGCTTGCTGATTCCATGTGCATTGCCATATGTGACAGCATCTCTTGGGTTAAGCATTAGCTTCAGGTTGGCAGAGTTCTGACTTGAAACAGTCATGGACCTCGGGATGGGACATAGGACTTTGTTACTTCTTACATGCAACTGGTTCATATTCACGTTTGTTTGTGTGCTGTAAACCAACAAGGGCAGGCTTACTGTACCCGAGCTTTCCTAGTATTGGAGTCCAGATCTGGAAAGGTGACTCAGCTCTGAGTAAATGTGTGTGACTCGAGTGTCTGAGCAACCTGGAGAACCTGGGTCTGACACACCTTAGAAGCAGGAGAAGGAATGTGATTTTTCCCAGTGCTGTTTACATGAGATTTATTTTATAATTGTGGTTTGAAGGATGGTAGAGTGAATTGAAACATTTTTTTAATGCACAGCAAGAAAACTGACATGGAGCATCTTCTCCCTTGGACTTGGTCCTCTGCCAGCTGCCTGGCAAATCTGATGGTGTTAGTGTAGCCATTTGATTCAGAAATACATTTGGGATTTGTATTTGGAAGACTGATGAAGCTCAGTTTTGTAGCATTCCTTGCATTTCTTGCTCTCCATTGATCCTGGCCAGCAATTTGTGTAGGCTGTCTCTGTGTTTCTGACCTTGTGAATTACTGAAGAGCTCTTCTGCTTGGCACTTGGCTTCCACTGCAGTCCAAGAAAGTATTATGAGCTGAATTTCAAAATGGCGGTTTCTAAATTACTAGTTTCTTTGGCTAAGAAGTGTGCTTTTGTTGGCTCAAATGCTTCATTAGATGAAAATTTCTTGCCTTCTTCCTAGAGAGTTGATGTTACAGCTAAGCAGAATGTGTCGCAAGGGGACTGAATAGATTTATCCAAAGGTTTATCCATGGTAACACACATGTGATAATATTTCAGAAAGGGGAAGGAGATATTGCATTTTCATCCCTACTCTTCAGTGTGGACGCATCTGAAATCCATTATCAAACATATGGCAGGATCTATAATTGAAGTGCTCTGTGAGTTTGTCTTCAGGCTGCCTTTACAGGAGATGAAGGTGCCATGAGATTTGAGCAATGCAAGATAAAATAAAATAGAGCCAGTTCCTCTGAACAGGATGGTCTGGAGATTATCTTTTGGCTTGAGTTCATGCATTGAAATATTTATTTATGTCAAGTCTGCAGACTGAGTTGGTGAAGCCAGCAGCTCCTAGGGAGGTCCCTAAGCTTGTTTTCAGTGAGGTGGGTTGGGCAAAGCCAACTTGCCCTGTGCAGAGCCAGCAGCAGTGAAGAGCTTCGCCGTGGCTACAAAATACACCCACAAGGCTACACAAACACATGGAGCGTTTACCTCTGCTCATGAGTGAGGGAGGCATGTTCCTGTGACAAAGGACATGCCTGTGTGAAGCTGCATGTGGACACCTTGTCTGCAAGCCTAGTGTAAACTTGTGTTTTAGACCAGCGAAATTGGAACATTTTACAAGTAGTCTTGGATAGGAAGTGCTGATTTGCTGAAAGGAAACTACGTGGGCCCGAGATGCCAGTATGTATGCAATGGATCCTTTCTCCCTGTAGCAGAGAGATGTCTGCAGGGCACTCACTCCCTGCTCTGAACCAGGTGTACCATTACTCTGAAGTGGTATGTTCTTTTTTGCTGTCACTAGTATGATTCATATAAATAGCTGCATATTGTGGAATGAAACTCCAGCCAGCAATTAAAAAAAAAAAAAAATGTCCCACGTAGGAGAATTGTTTATAGTCCTGGCTCTGAGTTGGGCAGAACAGCTGCTTCATTTATCAAGGGAAAAATCTAGCTACTGCTTTCTTAGGCTGCAAAACAAACTGTTACTTTTTTTAATAAACTGATTTTTAACTCCCAGTCAGTGGGGCTGATGTGCTGCTGATACTGGAAAAGCACCAATTGCTGCCTGACAGGGCTTTAATGTGTTGCAAACAGCAAGCAGGGCTTCTCCAGCCCTACAGAGAGCAGCCTTGCATTTAAAAAGTGAGATTAATCTATTGCAGAAAAGTACTGTTGTGTCTGATTCTCATAGGTTAAGAGTTAAGAGCAGCTACCCAGAAGCCCTTGATTTTTAGAAAAATACATTTGTTTTTCTAAACAGGCCCTTTCCCCTCCTTTCTTTATTCATGATTGAATCTCCATCTTCAGAGAGTGGAGGAGCTTGGTGCAAAGGTCTCTGACTGCAGCTCCTGGCTTGGCTTCTTGTTTTTCCTTCTTCTTTGCAGGTGCTCCAGGGCAGAAGTGGCCTCTGGCCATGTGCTGTTGCAGTGTCTGCAGCAGTGGTCCCTCACTGCCCACCGAGGACCCTGGGAGGTATCAGTGCCCTGTGCCTGGCAGCCTGTGAGCTGTATCCCCACCTGGACAATTGCCTTTTCTCAGGAATGACAAGTCTGTCTGACAAGCTGTGCGTGCCTGCAGTTGGTGCATGTACACCCACAGGGCAAACAACATCACTCCCTTTGTGCTTAAAAGGGACACAGCCCAAGCAGACATCCCCAAAAGCAAAGTTCCATCCCTGTGTCCAAGCTGTTTGGACCATGCCACATTAGCAAAGCAGGACTGGATTCCTTGCTGCCCTTGCAGTTGGGGTGGGGGTTGGTGCCAAGCTGGTGACACAGCCTGACAGATTATTTTATGTAATTTGTAGACAGGTGTGCCCTGGGCTCTGGGTTATGCTTTGCTTTTTTGTGGACTAACAGCCAGACTAAGTCAGGTAATATTCTGTGGGAGGAGGGAAGTAGAGAGAGGAAGAAATCATTCTTACTGTGAGGATCTTATTAAACCTTAGAGAAAAAAAATCCAAGAATTTTTAATGCTCTTAATAGATTTCTTTTTGCTTGAATAGAGAACAGCTTAGGTGGATTTCTTAAAATATTTAGATTATAAGCATAGTTTGATTAAACTTATGTGGTCTGCTGCTGACACGTTGCCATGATGGAAAAAAATCTCCCCTTCTGAGATCAATTAGTCTGTGCTGAGATCAATTAGCAGCACTGGTGAGATGATTCAAGGGAAGGAGCCTGACACTGGGGTGCTTCTGGGCTCTTAGGAGGGCTGTGGGGAAGGAAGAGTAGAAACAGATGGTACCACGCAACTGAGGGGACTCGCAGGAATTTTATTGCTATTGCTGCTGCATTGGCATGCCAGGACTGCTGGGCCAGCACTGCCTTTGCAGATCTCTCCACTCCATTTCCTCTGGCCATGCTGTCAAACCCATGATTTACCCAGTGTTGGTATTCCAGCACATAACAGCTCTCTGGGAAGGGTTTTTCCCCCATGACAGAGCTGCACCGTGTCTGTCAGCCAAGGCTCCCGCCTGTGCCTCACAGCTCCCCTTCCCACTCACAGAGCCTTTACTGTGCTGGACAAGAAGAGATGTGTCCCAAACTGCTCCTGAGCATCTTGTGGTCCTGTCATCTCATGTGGCCTCAAAAAGATCTGGGCAGGGACCTGTGGTTGGAAGGGACAGCAGGGCCACTGGACAGCCGTGGCCACTGGTGTGTTTAATAACCAGTAGAGAGGACATCACATTTGGAAAGGTTGCTCTGTGTACAAGAAAAATGAAAAGATCAGTGTTGTCAGAAGCCTTGCAAAGTTTTAGAAGGAGGTTTATATGCAGAGGAAAAAATGCAGCAAGCTTTTTTTTAATGCTGTGGACTCCTTTTAATTTGTAATGTTGTATCTTTCCAATCATAATCACTATAAAGGTTAATTTTTCTGGAGCAGGGAATTGAATGGCATATCAGAAGAGGGTGATTATTCTTGAAAGAGGAGACATCATTCTGGAATAGGGTTATTTTTAATCTGGGATTAGGTGCTCTCATGGGGCATTACACTGGCATACCTGAGCTACCTGGTAACTCTGCTGGAGCACTGCTTGTCCCCTCCTCTGTCCTCACTTTGTTTTACAGACTTCATCTGCCTAAAGTTTGCTTTGTCATACATTATGGTCCCTGAGGTTTAAAAATAGAGCTAATTTAATAGCAAGCTTCAAACTGCCAATCCATCTTTACTTGAACATGAAGGGAAAAATGTCAGAAAAGGTTCAAGTGCTTCAAAGAAGTCATCAGATGATTTTACCTGTCAAAGAAGGGATTTTTTAGTCATCATGTATGGCTGGTAAAGACTAATTATCCTCTGGGGTCAGGCTTAGCTTGGAAAAGGAAAAAGATTTTACAGAACTGGGCTCCCACCTCCAAACTAGCATTGGCTCCTGCAGATAAACATATTGAAACATACTGACATATGGGATGAACCAGCCCCCTCTGCCTCCCAGCCCCAGTTTCTCAGCAAACTTCTGCCCCAGGGAGATCTGCAGGGGTTGGACACCCTGCAATTTGCTCACTGTGCAAAGCTGCTCTGCAGGGACCCATCTCTGTGCAGAGTCTGGTCCAATTCAACCTGATGTAAGGGATCATTAAGAAGGCAGCTCCAGCTTCTGGGCTCACCTGGTTGTAAGTCAAAACAATGAAGTGGCTGAAATGGAAACCACTGGGGGTTTGGAGGTAGAGGGTTTGTGGACAATGTGACCGCAGGTGACTTCTGGAGTTGAAATGTGCATGGGCTGAGCATATTTGTGTTCTGTTCCTTCACATTTTATAGTATTTTCTCTAAAAAAAAGTTTAAAAGAGGAGGTGAGGGAATGGCATATGACACAAAGTGTCCCTGGGTATCACTTCCCACTTGGGAATATTTCCTGGAGGGTTTGGACTTTTTATAGCAGCTCCAGCGAGCCAGTTTCCTGTCTTCACTTCTCAGACACTTGACATGTGCATACAGCAGGGAAATGGAAAGGTTTCCTCTTAGGTTTCATCAAATTCCTAGTGGAATTTGTAAATCCCCATTCTGAGCATGGTTTATATATATTTAAAATGTCCACTGTGAGGATATATATCTATGGTCCTGTAAGGAGATATCTAATGGTCACCTGGCTTCAAAAGTCAGTCCCAGGAAAGTGCTTTCTCAAATTATTTTGTGCTATAGAGCAATTCCAGCAAATTTTACCCCTTCAAAATGGTCAAAATTAGCAATTGTGGAATCCTGTGCAATTCTTTCCTGCCCTGATACGAATGATTGGCACTGGTGTTTTATACTGGGGATAAATTAGATTAATTTTCTGACTTATTGCTTTGCAAAAAAATGGAAATGTTGTCCCCAGAGTGGGTTTACTTTTTCATGCCATGAGTAGGGGGGAGCTGTAGTGCTGCCTTTGGAAACTTACTGCTTTGGAGCAAACTTCCTTGCAGTGGATTAGTTTAAAAAGGCTGTGGAAGTTGATGCTGGTTATTTTCAGGAGGAAAGATGTCATTACCAAGTGTGGAATGAATCTCTCGGTCTTTTTAAAGAAGCTTGCTAAGCTGGACAGGAACATAAGCAATGTGAGTGTAAAGAGGAGGGGTGATATGGGTCTGATGTGATCTTGCATAGCTTGGGTGAGTGTGGAGCCCTGATGCTCTGATGCCCTCAAGACTTCGCAGTGATTTGTTTTATCTCAGCAGGCTGAGATGCATTAGGAACAGGCCATACCCTTCCCTTGGAGGGACACTTTGGTTTGTTTTCAGGGTGTCAAACCTGACTCCCAGGCAAGAGGCAGAGCTAAGCACTTTGCACATAGTCTGGGATCACAGGGTGCTGAGTGAGAGGCAGTGGCATGCTTTACAGCCCCTCTTTGCTCCCCGCTACCTTCACAGGTAAAGAACAACTGGTTAAACTGGGCACAGGAACTCAACTCTTGACATTAGCACTGCTGCCAGCTCCCACCAACCTATCCAAGTTGTTTCTCTGCCTCTTTTTTCATCAGTGAGATGCAAATCCAGTGTCACTGGCCTCGCTGAGGGTCCATGAGGACTCACTGCCATCTCCCCTGCAAAACCCTTTGTGCTACAAGAGCACTTCTGGTCCTGCAAGTGCAGCAGAGGGAGCCTGACTGAGTTAGTTCTGTGCTTGCTCTTCTGAGGACTCTACAGTGTGGCTGGGACTTGCTGGGTCCACAAGCCAGCTGTGCTGAGCTCCCTTCTGCCAGGGTTAAGCTGCAAGAAAGCCACTAGCTTAAACTGAGCTTATCTTAGGTCTTTGCTGGGGAAATCACAGATTCAGTTTCCTTCCATCAGAGGACTTCAGCAAGGCAGCAGGTGGGAAGGCTGAGCTGAGGGGCTTAGCAGTATGTCTGAGCACCCTCACCTATTTAATGCCAATCTAATATGCTTAACACAGAGCTCATCAGGGCTAGCTGGGGTAAGGTACAGCCAGCAGGTGACTGCAGTGATATTTCATCCTGTTGTTTATCTGCTCTTGCATTGCCTGACTGATAACACACCCGAGTGCTGTGGGCGTAACAAACACGGCCCTTTGCAGGTGCTTTCTCATTTTGCCACCCCTGAGCTGCATTGCATTGTAATGTAGTCTTGCACATCCCAGTTATGACTGTGAAAGGGAATGCAGAAATATGGATGTTCAAGCTACAGTTCATTACCCTCACTTTTCTGCATCTCTGTTGTGTTAACTGTGAGCTACAGTGGGATGAAAGAAGAGCCAGAGAATTGTTGGCTTTAGATACTTAGAAATTGGAGGAGTTTTGTGGTGCTGAAGGGGACAGGCTTAGTGTCTGTCCCTAGGATGTCCCCAGTCCCACACATACAGTCCGGGAATCATGCCCTTGAATTTCATAGCAGTGCCTATAGCTGTCTGTGTCCAATCCTGATCTAGATGCTGATGTTTCTGTAGGTAATGAATGTAGTCAGCAGCATCCCAGTAAGCTTTTTATCTCCATCTCCAAACAAATCTAAATTCCCATGTAATGATGAAGCCATTGTGCTAATTACAGCTGTGGGGAAAGGTTATCCCCATCTGCCAACAGCGCATCCACATTGCTGAGACACAGGTCAGACTCACAGAGAATTAATTTTTGCTGCTGATCTATATTTAATCAGAGTAGCAGTTCTAGTATTTATTATTATAACAGCACAGACACCCTCTGTTAACTCATATTGTATTGCTCTATCTGTCACATGTGTACTTGAGGCTTCAGTGCTCAGCGGCTTCTCAGGCAGCGTGAGGCTGCCTGTGCGTGGGTGATGTGGGGAGTGGGCTCAGGGCAGAGACTGCAGTTTTGAGGGAAGGAAAGAATGCTTAAACCAAATGAAAATGGATGAAGGTCTTCTGAGGTTTGGGACATCTTATTAATACTTAGAAATAGAGCTCTTAGCTCTGAAAGTTACAGAACCATGCTGTGCATCAAGGCATTTTGCTGCAAGCTTATCTTTGCTCTCAATGGGACAGAAGACAATGACTGTGACTGCATTATGCCATTTTACTTTTAAATAGAAATAGGTAGGCCACCAGTGACTTTGTTATAAACAATATAGATCCCTTCTTACTAATAATTTTTAAAAAAATATGCTTCACCCATGAAAGTGGCATTTTTAAGGAGTAAAGGTCAGGGTCAGTAAAGTCTTGCAGCTGACACTGTGATGTTTGCATGGTACCTGAGGAACACATCACTGCTGCTCTAGAATTGATGGGGACCTTTTCCCCTTGACTTTCCACTTCCCTGGGTTATTGCCAGAGCTCTTGCCAGGGCTTGAGTCAGCAGAAGGTCAAATGCAGGTGAATGGAGGGAGATGCCTCAGGAGGTATTCCAGCTTTGCTCTGCCTCTGTGCTGGGCTGTGTCTACACCAAGCCCCAAGCCTAAAAGGAATGAATTTGTTGTAGATTTGCAAACTTGACTGAACTTACAACTTTAATTGCCCAGAAAGCTACTGGAAGGTTGTTCTGCATCCTGCATGGCAGGGACAGCCTCGTCTTTGATGTGAAGAGCTCCTATGCAACGTTGCCTGCTGCTGCTGAAACCTGAGGGTCTAATGGATAGTTCTGTGTGCCTGGTAGGGAAAGTGTGTGTGTATCTATGTAACATGTGTATATAGTACCATACGTGTTTCTTTCTTCTGTACCCTCTCTCCCTGCTCTAAAATGTGTCTCCCTGTCAAGTGCCTCTGGAGAAAATGCTCTCAGGTGAGTCTATGTGAGAAATGTAGAAAAGCCTCCTACCTTATCCTGCTGTCAGAGACCCTCCTGGAGGCACCCACATCTGTTTCTGTTACATGCTTTTAAGAGACAGATCTTAAGTATATAAATTCATAGCAAACAATCATCTTTGTTCCACTTAGTAAGTTGATTAAAACTCCTACATTGAAATGCTGAAGAGCAAAGAAGAAACCAGAGGTGTTAGTGAATAGATTGGAGCTAATTAAAATCTAAATCTGGTAATAGCAGAACTTTCTGTGCTAGGTACTGCCTCTTTTCAAGGCAGATGATCAAGGCATGAATCTCATGAAGTGACTAAAATTGGCCAAAGTGGTCGTTGTTCTGCATGCTATGAGAGATGCAACATTTACATTTCCAGCTGGCATAAGTCTTCCCAACCTAAAAAAAGTCACAAAATATTAAAACAACACCTGTGTTGAGGAATTTTTCCCTTTGATTGTAGAATCAGCAGTTTATGCTCAGATCATGGGCCAGAAGTAGATATACTAAAACACAAAGATAAGCGTTGAGCACAAGGCTCCAGGAGGAAACTCTGAAGTTCTTCTTATCTGTGGCATCTATTATGCAGTAAGAAAACTTTCTGAAACTTTCAGCAATAAAAAATGTTTAATTGTATCACAATCATCGAAGACAATAAAACATCACAGTCCAGATCCTTCTTCTCTTAATTTCAAAGAACACAAATTATTTTAAGGAAATGGAAAACTGACTGTTGACAGTAATCTTTTCTTTCCCCAGTACCCCAGAACTTTCTCTTGCAAGCACTTTAAATACCTTGCACAGTCAATAAAAATTATTATTATAACAATTTATGGTGGTTCAGCAGTGAAAGACACAAGTGAGCATTTTACTGAGTGTGACTGTAATGGTACGAAATATGGGATTATGCTTGGGAAAAAAAAAAAAGAGAAAAATTGTGATTATGTCTGTGTGACATTCTTAAAATGGCAGGTTAGGGAGACACCCTTTGAGCTTTTAAATAGACTTGGCTGAAAGCACTCAGGAAGGCAGCAAGGAGGTTACCAAAACTGAGCTGAGGTTCTCCAGGCTGAAGAGCTATGTGAACACTTAAAGCATGAAACAGATCTGAAACACTCATCTGAATATGAGACTGAGGATGATACATTCAGGAACAATATTTTGTTATTATAGTTTGAAAGCTTACCATAGCGTCTGCAGACTTCAGCTGAGCTTCATGGCATTTTGCTGTCATATTTAATATCTACTTTTTTGCTGTAAATATTTAACTTCCCAGTGTGATTTTGTGAACTATCTGCCCTGGACTCAACTTGATATTTTCATCAGAACATCTTGATGGCAAACTAATGGGAATAAAAGCCCAACCCAAATATATGAACCATATCATACTATAACAATTTAGATCTTTAGAACCTATTAGCCTGTTGTATACAGGGACTTATTATGGCTTGTGTATTTATTTTATGCACAGGAACACCAGGTGGCGTACTCAGTGTTAACAGGTCTGGGTAGAGTTGCACTTTGGAGAATGTAATGCAAAAAGGATTGGAGGGTTTAGTATTTGTCTGCTAAACAGTTTTATTTAAGTGACTGTCTTCCCCACGGTGTTTAATCCCTGCCTAATAACTGCTGCCCACAGAGCTTTGGCTCTGATGCTTGTGTTGTAGTTCTCTACAAAGTATTCAAGAGCTGTACAGGGTGCTGGGATTTCTGTAAATGGATTTTAGTTATCTGCTCTAAAGAGGTTGAAAAGTCACTGAATTAGACTCTGGAAGAGCTGTTCTTAGTTTTACAGATCATTTGAGTGTGACACTCACTTTTTGCAAAAAGGCGACTACCTGAGCTGAAAGGGAATAAAACAGTTTTTGTACTTTGAATAAAGAAAATAAAAAAAAAATCCAAACAATGTTTTTAAGTTAGACACAAAATTTTTCAATCTTTAGAAGTTTATTGAGCTGTGATTGCAAATCATGCTGGCAGCTCTCTTATGTGTTTGAAGCAGACACTAAGTGCTGAAAACCCAGAAATATTTTTGGGAACTTGAGTTGCAGTCAATGGTCTGCTGGCAACAGTGATACTATTACATTTACTGCCATTGAGTGCTTAGGTGAGAAAGGCCATTTTCAGCACGGAGCTTTTCTGCATATATTTCACTACCTATTTGTCACATCTTGAGCGATGATGTGGCAACGAAAAGCCTTTGTGACAGCTCTATTACCCCTGCTCACAGTGAGGGCTGAGCTATGGCAGTGCCGTGCTCTGTCACTGAGAACTCAGCCCTTGGAAACTGTGATTAAAATATCCCCATGCAGGGCTGTCAATCTCACACAGGGTATTTCAGGTCTAATGTTGTTGTGGCCAGAGAGGAAAGCACGCAGCTTTCCAAATTTCATGTGCCATCAGAAGTGAGGTGTGGGAATGGCAGGGAGTCTGGCAGAGGACGGAGGTGGCAGCCAGCAGGCTTTCCAGCTGGGATAGGGCTGTTCTTTCCCTTGCTCAGTACAGGCAGGGACTGAGACTGCTCCTCTGTAAGAAATAGTGTCTTGTATTTAGTATTCCTCTCGGGGTGATGCCATGTGCTGTTTCCAGTCTCCTACTTTGAGCTCAGTTCCACCCTCACATGCCACAAACAGCACTTGATCTGCAGTGAACCTGGGCTGCTGTCTGCCTTGGGCAAAGCCAAGAAGAAACTAGCTTCTCTGGTGGGTTTTGGTGCAAGACACATGGATGTTTTATTGGCCAAGATGTGTGTGGCCTTTTGCTGGTGTTGTTTTCAATGCTCTTTGGTGTTTTTTAGTGTCACCAGGTGAGAAAGAAGCAGTGGATGGGACAACATCATGTGTGTTTATTATCTAGCCTATGTTTTAATCGTGCTTCCTCTCTTCATAACTCCCTGCTATGGGAATAAAGGCTGAAAAAGTTTTGTAGGAGAAATAAAGTCAGCAGTTTGTGCCTAGGATTATCAGATGTCTCTTTTCAGGGTGCCATGAGCCCTTCTTCAGAGGCAAAAATCACTTTTTCCTTTGATCTTATTTTATTTATTCCAAAATAGGTACAATTTCACTTCTGCCGTCTAAAACTCTGAAGACTGGACAAGTTTTTACATCTGCCTGGCCAGCTATGGAGGAAGAGATCCAGTAGCCATGCCCTGCATATCTTCTGCTGTGCTGCGGGTGTGCTCCTTGGGCCTGGTTTTTGGCAGCTCTTCCTTGGGATGAACACAGACAGTAGGAAAAAATTAATTGTCTGTGTTCTGCTGCTCAAATTTATCTAGAGATTTCACCTTCACTTGATTAAAAAATTTGCAAATTTATCTAGAGATTTCACCCTCTCTTGATTAAAAAATTTGCAAACCAATAAGCAATCCTGTGCAGGAACTTGGATGGCAAAAAGATTCATGCCTGCACCAAGCTCTAATTTGTTTTATCAGTTTCTTCAAAAACAGATAAGAGGTATTTCCTAGAGAAATGGAGCTGATCTTTTTCTACATGAGGTATAAACCAACATTAAATAGAAAATTTATGAGGCAATTTTATCTAAGAAAGGAAAAAAACGCTCATACTAATATCAAAGTACTTATTTACAGGGAGATGTTATGGTTTATGATCATCCGTGAAAGAATCATAATATTTTAAAAAATTCAGGCTGAAGCATCACCCCATTTTCTTTCTGATGCAAACAAGACAGTTAAAGCTGAAGATTTGAGCTGTCGCTTTATTCGAATGACATATTTTTAATAAATAGTTTGCCTGTTGAAAAAATGCAAATGGAACGGGTTGACTATTTCCTGATTTAATCTAAATGTATTCCATTGTGAGATATTCAATCCCAAACTGATCAAGGTTATATTCTTCATCAGCAAAACTGAACTGCTCCTTTCCTTTCAGTCAGTGACACAACATGTGGGACAGCTGTGAGGCTGCTGTGTGTTCCCCCATGGATGGGAACCATGTCCTCAGCTGATGAGAGCTGACCCGGGGAGGCAAAGTGATAAAGTGAGGTTGCAACTGTCTAAGTCAATAGGTTTACGTGTTGGAGGGGTGTCAAGGGCAGAAAGGTTTTAACTCTATGTAATCCCTCAATTTTCTTGGCTTGCTGAGCAGCAGTGCTGTGTCTGTGTGGCTGACACCTGGAACAATGATACTTCAGAATAAGAATTAAAGACCTGGATGAAAATATAAGGACAGAAGTGAAGGGGCATCTGAATTACAGTGGTTCCTACCAGCCTCTTAGGACTGATTAATTCATCAGCTTCATGGTCACATCAGTGTTACGTACTGCATTATAATGGTCACATAATTCCTTTTGTTTTAAAGGAAAAGAACAGAGATCTGTATCATGACTGTGAAGTGAAAAAAGCATTGATTTCCTAATTGTGCCTATTACAAGATTGCTGAAACCAAACCCAGTATGGTAACTGCAATAGCAAGTTCACCAGGAGCAGCCCAGCTAATGTGATCTGCAACAGTAAAAGAGGCAAAGTGTCTTGGCTTTCGGTGTACCAGATTAGTTCCAACAGTAAGACAGGTTGTCCCGAGGACAGCTGGCTTCTGGAGCTTGTAGAAAGGGACAAGAATCTGAACAGCCCCCCTGTAATCCAGAAGGAAACAGTTGGTGACCTACTGAGCTGCTTGGATCCCCACAAGTCTATGGGACCAGATGAGATCCACCCAAGGGTGACAAGGGAGCTGGCGGAAGAGCTCGCCAAGCCTCTCTCCATCATCTACCAACAGTCCTGGCTCACTGAGGAGGTCCCAGTTGATTGGAAGTTGGCAAATGTCACACCAATCCACAAAAAGGGCCGGAGGGAGGACCCAGGAAACTACAGGCCCGTCAGCCTGACCTCAGTACCTGGCAAGGTTATGGAGCAGATCATCCTCAGTGCAATCACACAGCACCTACAGGATGGATAAGGGATCAGACCCAGCCAGCACGGGTTTAGGAAGGGCAGGTCCTGTCTGACCAACCTGATCTCCTTTTATGATCAGGTGACCCGCCTGATGGATGAGAGGAAGGCTGTGGATGTGTCTACCTGGACTTCAGCAAGGCCTTTGACACCGTCTCCCACAGCATTCTCCTGAAAAAGCTGCAGCCCATGGCTTGGACAGGGGCACTCTGTGCTGGGTTAGGAACTGGCTGGAGGGTGGGCCCAGAGAGTGGTGGTGAACGGGGCTGCATCCAATTGGGAGCCGGTCACTAGTGGTGTCCCCCAGGGATCAGTGTTGGGCCCAGTTCTGTTTAATATCTTTATTGATGATTTAGATGAGGGGATTGAGTCCATCATCAGCAGATTTGCAGATGACACCAAGCTGGGGGGGAGTGTCGATCAGCTGGAAGGCAGGAGGGCTCTGCGGAAGGACCTGGATAGGTTGGAGAGTTGGGCTGATTCCAACGGGATGAGGTTCAACAAGGCCAGGTGCCGGGTCCTGCACTTTGGCCACAACAACCCCCTGCAGCAATACAGGCTGGGGACAGAGTGGCTGGAGAGTATTTTTAGACACACAAAATGCACAATGGCCTGCCTTTCTGGCAAATATTTGGTAAAATAGACATTTTTGGGAATGTGCCCTGCTCTGCTGTGGTTAACACTAAATATTTGTCATTGCAAGTTAGAGGACAAAATGGTTGAAATAATAGAATCAGAGAATGGTTTGGATTGAAAAGGACCTTAAAGATAATTTAGTTCCAAACCCCTGCCATGGGCAGGCAAACCTCCAAGACAGGGACAGGATCCACGTACCTGTCTCTAGTGCTGGTTGCAGTAAAGTTTTATCCCACTGTCAGACAAAATGGGAATTTTATTCCTGCTGTATACAAAATAGGAATTTTATTCCTCCCGCATACTTGAATCAGGGTAAAAAAGCCCACAAATGTTGTTGAACTTGCTGCTGCAGTCATTGCAGTATAATGGGACAGATAACACAAACACAAGGTCTAGCTTCAGCTTCTCTGACCTGTATCTATAGGGACCTTTGCAGTCCTGAGTTGTTCAGGCACCTGTTGGCAAGATTCAAGGGTGAATTTATCTTATAAATCCACTGGAGCTTTTAAAACCACAAGAGACTGGGTAACAGAGGGTGAAGTAATTCTGGAAAGAGAGAGGTGGGCAGGCAATGGCTCGATGTTTTTCCAAGCTGTGGATTTGCTTTATGGAAATAGCCTACAGTTAAATAAATCTGGAGAATTGTGCCAGCGAAGGGGGACAGAACTGTGCTTGTTCCAAGAGGGACTAAAGTGCAATGGGAAAGCTCCAGCAACCTAGAAACTGCTTGGGAGTAGCTGACCTGAAAATAAAATAGGAAACACTGACACCATCCCTCAAAGTCTTCCAGGGTGCATTTGCTCTGCATTCAGCACCTGACTGCCTGTTCATGTGCTTTCTGGCATAGTGCCTTCCTGGGCTGCCCCAGGGCTGGGTGAACCTGTGCCATGGCACCCTGGCATCTTAGGGATGAGTTTGGCAGAGATCCGAGATCTGTTTATTTTCTATTTTCATCTGTCTGGAGAACAGGTTTATCTGCTGGCTCCAGGACCCAGCCCAGATTCAGCCCAGCTGAGGGCAGTGAACCCACAGATGCTGCAGTTGCAGGCTGTACCTTGTGTGTGCTGGCTTGGGGAGCCCTCCCTGCCACCCCCTCAATATGTGATTATTTATAGAATGCAGAACAAGTTCAGGAGAGACCAAGACTCATGATTTCTGTCTCTTTTCATTTTTTCCTGAATTCTTAGCATCATGGTTAACAAATCCAGATAGGATGTAGAAGACTCACGTCCCCATTGGGTTGCTCTCAGACAATGACTTAACCTGGTTTTCCCATGTTTTTATAGAAATTTTTAAGGAAATATCTTAGCAGGTGTTGAGTGTCAAGACTATCATGGAAAGCTTCAATTGCTGAACAGGTACTTCAGGAGAAATGCATAGAGATTTTGGAAATAACTGTCATGTCAGGGTTACTGTGAGGGTCATGAGGCACTGAAACATGTTGTTGAGAGAAGTTGTGGATGCCCCATCCCTGGAAGTGTTCCAGGCTGGGTTGGATGGGGCTTTGAGTAACCTGGTCTAATGGAAGGTGTCACCACGTATGGCAAAGGAATCAGAACTAGATGATCTCTAAGTTTCCTTCTAACCTGAACCATTCTGTGACAACTTTATTCAGACTCAGATAAGTGGATATTTGGCTTCTGAATATATATATAAGATATATACAGATATGGGATTGTTTGCAGAATGTGATCTAAGCTATGTGTGTTTCTGATGCTGCAGCTCTGTTTCTGTTGCCAGAAACAGTATCTCTAAGAAATGGGATGGGGCTTCTGCTGCTGCAGCTTTTAATGGAAAAGGGAGAGAGCAGGTATGCTCCAGGCTCTGCTTGCAAAGGGTTCTTTACCAGAAAATGAGCAGTTAAGTGACAAAGGGTTTGGTTATCATTCGTAAAAAGCATCAAGCGTTCTTCCCTCCAATTCTGTTCTGTGTTTGGGTGAAAACATAATGACTGTTAAATGAGCTTTTTTAAATTTTTCATAAAACATGTTAGCTGTGGAAAAGGCAGAGGAGTTAAAATAAAGTCTAGCGTTTTCCCTGCAGACTTTCTTGCAGAGACTCCTACAGATACCGAGGTCTGAAAATCTATGATTCCTAAATGCAGTTACTCATTTTTGCACAAAGAAATTCCTGTGAGTGGCTGTTTTGAGAGAAATCTCACAGATCCTGAATTTTCCTCACTTGCATCTACAGTCATTTTTACCCAAAACAACCCAATCTGAAGTTCATTTTCTCAATTTTTCTCCATTTTTCCAAAAATGGGGAATTATTTTTGTGTAAATGTGACAGTTTTTTTAAGTGGTTTTTTTTTCATGAAAGATCAGCTAATTATTTTAAAAGGAACTATACAGAGAAGAGAAGAAGCAAGCTTTTCGGCGCAGCTATGAATTTCTTAGGTGTTCCCATTTCCTGGGTATAAGTGGTTTGATAAACTACTCCTGGATATGAAACCCTCTATGAGAGCAATGTAGGTCTGTGTTTTACAGAGATTTTGCAAATAGCAAAGGCTGTATGTGCTCAAATGCTGCTGTAAATAAGTTATACACAGGTGATTGACAGATGCATTTCCAGTTTTAAGGTTTGCACAGTGCTGCTTGGATTTGTTTTGCACAAATTAAATTTTATTACATCTCAAATTTCTGTTATTTTTTAATTATATTAATATCTAAATTAAAGTTGAAAAGTGTGGCTATCAGCCTACCCAGTAGATCCCCAAACTGATCTAAATGTCTTGAAAAAAAGATTTCAATTCATGTTTACTGAGATGAATGAAAAAAAAAATCTCTTTTCTCTCTGTGCTTTTTCTTATTTATACTCCTAGATGCCTATTTTATCTAGTTTTCAAGTTTCCAGTGTAGTGGATTTTTGCTGTTTAAAATAAAACATTCCCTTTGCAGGCCAACAAACGTGTTTCCAAATCAGAAAGAAAAGTATTTGTCTTTTATGCCTCACTAACCTGTGCTGGTGCAGTGAGGAGGTGGGCTGTTTCAGTGTTGATGCTGGCAGTGTTATCGTGTTCAGTAACTGGACATCTCTGCTGTGACTTATGGCAGTTCAGAATAACAAATATTACCCCTAACTTCATTTTCTGCAGAAAACTGCCACGAAGAAAATGCAGCTTTTTGTGCACCTCTTTGTTTAACAAGGGCTATAATTTTTACGGCATGTGTTTGGTGTGGGAAGACAATTAATGGAGACATATTTCCTCCCATTTGTAAATCAAACCCTCCTAATAAACAATGAGTCAAATCACAGCGAACTTAGTGAGAAACCTCATCTCTCATATGCTCTTTTCTTTGCTGAGTGATGAGTTAAATGTAGTAGCAGCTGCATTTTCCTGTCTCTGTCAGTCCAGACAGAGTTCAGTGGACTGTTGGCTTTAATGTCTCACAGATTGATATAAAATGAGCATAGAAGTGGTTTGTTTTAAAAGAATCATCTACTTTTATTTTATCTTTGCCTTTCATAGTTACTGTATTTTTAGTATAGTTTGAGGCAGTGGTCGTAATGAAGATTCCAAACTTGCACTGTGAAACCAGACTGTGTACTTGGTGCTTGGAGAGGGATGGAATAGTGCACACCATATTCAAACTCCTTTTAGCCCTTGGTTTGGGTTTAAAGCTCTCAGTTAAAGTCCTGGGACCAAAATGCCCTTGTCCATTCTTTGATATCTTGGTAGGGAAAAGATGCTGCCACAAAGGGAGCTCAGAGCCATGTTTCAGCCAGCTCTGTGTAGGTGATTAAAGAACACTATCACCAAATGAGAACAAAATCATGCAGTGTGTGAATGAACAGGATTCTGCTTATTACAATGACCCCTATTAGGGCTCAGCGTCTCCTGGGGAAGATTTTGGGTAATGCAAAGCAAAAGGGCAGTCTGTCCCACATTAGTCCCACTGTTCATGGATCAAAGCCTGGGCTGACTGTTCCCTTGCTGGAGTCTCCAAGAGCTTCAGTGGGGCCCTGCCATGGGGGCACACTGATGCTTCTGGCACTTCCACTTTGCATTGCTTTCTTCTGCAGCTCAGTATGGAGCTGTGGGCTGCCTCATTTGTTCTCCAAAGTGGGAGTTGAGTGTTCTGGGCTCTCTGTATGATCTTATCCACCTCCCATTTTTTTGAGCTCATTTTTTTACTGAATAGAATTCTTTCTTCCAGTTTGTAATTTTGAAAATGAGGGTCTATTTATAGCGTCTATAGGCAGGAACCTATTATAGGTCTGAATAAGTCCTAAGATGATGGCACCCAAATTTTGAGTGGGATCTTTAAGGAGTGATTGCTCTTGCTAAAATGGAGACACTCCCAAACACTTAGCAGTTGCTGAGGCCATTCAGGGAGATGTAAAATACCTGTGTTTGGCCAACAGAAGCAGTATCTTCCTGAGGAAAAGATTTGTGTGACCAGGAAAAAAGGTGTGAAGTGCAAACATGGAGCCAGGAGGTACCTACCAGGGGCAAAGCTGGTGAGATCCACAAAGCTGACTCTGCTGGGTGATGTTTGCCAGCCTTGCCATCTTCTCTGTGCCCAATAAGGGAAGTGAGTCCTCAGAGCCAGAGAAACCATCATCCTGACTTTACATACTGCATTCTGAAGTTGCACCTGAAATCATAACCGTGTAAATACACATTTGTGAAAAGCACAAGGAAAATTCTCATGGCAGTGGCACTGAAATAACAATATGCTTCCTCAAATTTAGCTCTTTGTTCAATATTGATTCACCTGGTCCAGACACACAGCGTAAGGTGGTGTTGACACACCAGCCTACTTGGCAGAACTCCATGTTATAGCCCAATTTTATATTTGTACCTACCCTACCATTTGATACAGGCTGTAGAAACTGCATCACATAATGATATCAATGTGTTGACAATCAAAAGGAAGCCAAGAACTGAAAAATAGCTTTGCTAGGGGAAAAACTGAGTGCCATGGGCCTAACTGTAGATGGGAGTTTGCATTACATAGAGTAATAGAATGGGTTTGGGTTGGACAGGACCTTAGAGATAATCTAGTTCCAACTATCCTCCCATGGTCAGGGACATCTTTCACTAGACCAGGTTGCTCAAAGCCCCATCTCCTTTCCCTTCTCATACTAGGCATGAATAATTTGCAATAATTATGTCAAATTCTCTGATCCCTTAGGACTGCTTTGCATGATGTGTGCGAACTTTAAAAACTACAAACCATCTGGAGTGGAGTGGCCTAACAGGTAAGATTGGGAGTTATTCCTTGATTTCTCAGCCTGTAAATGGTTTTGGTGGATATGTGTATGAGTTTCACTTTGCAGCCAAATCATACTAGAAGTGGAGAGAAGTATTTAAGAAAAGGCTGAGATTCTCAGGTGATATTGTTCTAACAGCTCAGGCTATTAAAAAAACCCCCAAACATAACAAAAAATGCAAAAGGAGACTACAATACTTTGCAAGATCTCTAATGATAAAATCATTATAAAATCAAGATAAACCTGGTCATGGAAATACTTGTGAAAAATTCATAGCATTAAACCTGTCCATATAATGACCTTGTACCTTATCCACTAGGAAAAAACAGCTTTACGCTTGCTACTTCGAAATCCAAAAATGTTATGTATTCATCATTTTCTATAACTGATTTAAGTTACAACTGAGTGAGTAGTTTGCAAGGAACTAATGAGAATGGAACACCATCTGGGATGCCTAAATCGGGGACAAGTTATCAGAAGTGCCAGTGTGGATATTTGTGAAGGCGTTTGCCATGCCCAAAAGTTAACATAATTATTTGGAAGGCTGGTTTGGTTACATATTCAGACCTGAAACAGTTCAAAAAAATTTGACAATTCTGAGGCAGCATTGGTGTTTCCTGGCCCAGTTCAGTCAGTACATGGGCAGAGCTGTTCACAGGGAGAGCCTTTGCCTGCCTATAAAATCAAATGAAGGGGAAAGTGACACTTTATATTGTTAAGTGGGACCACAACTGGGAAATCTTTATCAACAGTATTGGGAGGTATTTTGGGGGCTCTGAATTACAGTGTTTGGGTGACTGGGCATTTTAAGGACTGTAGTACCCCTGCTGGGGGCTGCTCTTCAGACAGTCCCTCCCTGCAGCTGGCCCTCTGCTGTATTTTGGTTTCTGGAGCTGGTCTGCATGGATGTTAGGGCATCAGGAAGAGAGACTGCTGCCTATTGCTGCTGTGATCTCCTGTTTAAGACCTGCATGCAGCTTTGAAGTGGAGCCGTATGAAGACATCGCCATTCTGGTCTCATTCTGGTTTGAGACATCACAGAAGAAAATTAAATAAGGATATAATTTAAAAACTGCTTTACAAATCATCCCACTAATATTATGAAGGCAAAGCAATGCAGATAAAATACATGGAGCAATTCCAAATCCATTAGCAGCGGATATGCTTAGAAACCCCATGCCTATTATGGAAATTTGCGGGCAGGTGTCCATAAATTGATAAAAATGCATACTCCAAGCAATGCTTACAAAGTAGAGGCTGGAATAGTAATTTGGGAACTGTGCAAGGCACTGACAATAACTGTTCTCCCCAACTATACACACAGAATAAAACGTACAAGGCTGGGAAAATCAGAATTAATGGCAAACTAACTTTACAAGGAGAACTGAATGTTTCACATGTGCCTATAGAAGGAATTAAATCTGTTTAATGCACAAATTGGGAAAAAGAAGATAAATCATTGAATAGAATCAGGAGCTCAGTCTGAATCACACCCAAGTGCAAATCATTTCAAAGCTATAGTTGTCTTTGCCTTATCAAGCCTATGCTATGGAACAGGGTCTAAACAAATGAAGAAGCATGTGATGTTACAGGTGCAGTAACTACCTGGTCTTGCAAAAGGGGAGAAGGTATAAAAATAATTCTATGGGTAATGTTAGCTTTACAACAACTTGCTTGTGGAAAATTAGGTTCAGGGTCAACAGGGGACAGTAATAAGACAAACTTTGGAAAGGAGAATGGAATATTACTGTGGGTAATGCTGTGTGAGGTTTTAAAGTACGGAACAGTCCCTCATGCACATGACCAAGCTGTAGAAGCTTGCCTAGAGGTGGGATTTGTATTATGGACACTGCAGAGAAAATTATGTTTCTGTTGAAGTAAAAAAAAAAAACAAAATAGGCATCTGCTGACATATGAGCATGAAAATGTTGCCCACAGGATTTTGGATTCAATTTAAATGAATAAGCTTGTTGTGAATTAAATAAACCAACAGAGCCAAGAAATGCAGTTTTAAAAAAATTTTCTTTTCCTTTTCTAGTGCAACACATCTGAGGAAGCAACTAACTTTATCATATTTTTAATTACAGTTGTGCAGACACAAATGTTTGAATGATTTATACAGAATTGTATCCTAGAGGGAACCCAAAAGATCTATATCTGAGCTGCATGGGAAACTGTAAGAATAAAAATGAGGAGAAGAATTTTATTCAATTCACATGGGAGAAATCTGGCTGTGTAAATTCCAGTCTCCTCATACTATATATAAAACTGAGAAATGGATGCATATGAAGCTGAGATGTCTCTTTGTATGTTCCCTTCAAACCACTGGGAAGTGCGCATTTAAGAACAGTGAGGGATCCAGGTACAAGCCTTTGTAAGCTGCTTTTGATTTTGTTAAGTAAAACAAAGTGAAGGACATGGTTGAAGCTTTTCCTGTGGAGCAGAAGGATAAGATTTCTGTCACACTGCAGATCAGGTCAATCTCGTATATATTTGCACGATGTCCTTTCTACTTGATGCCAGAATCAAATATTGCAGAGTTCTTGGGTAGTGCCAGCTAGTATGGTGTGGTGACCTTGTTTGTAGCAAGACTAGGGTGGCCTGATGTTTTGAACTTGAGGGGAGTATTGAACAGGAGCAATAACCCTCCATGGTGTTGGTTATTAGATATGTCTTCTTGTTATGCTGGTAGGTTTAATCTTAGTACCACAAAACTGAGAAGGACTTTTGGGTCTTTTATTCCACCCTCTTTCCTGGGCCATGGCTGCAAGTGTGAAAACCGAACCTGCCAGGAGAGCTCAGGACATTCCCCTGGTAGATGTCCACACCCACATGAGCTCTCTAGGAGTGTGTTAGGTCAGCTGTCAAAATGCTTCTTTACCTCCATTGATCTAGAGGCTCTAGGTGACTATTTCACATGTAAACATTTAGTCTGCAGACATCTGGAGTTAGGAGAGATGAATCTCACCTCTGTCATCCACGTTAGGCAGATTATGACCAAGCAAACTGTGACTTCCAACACAACTCCTTTCTTAGAGCAGAAGAAAAGTAAGAAATTTGACAGCAGGTTCAACTTCCTCCTTTTATGTTAGTGTTGGCTTGTGCTTGGCTGTCTTCATTTTGTACCATTTTTGTTAGTCGATAAGAAGGGAAATGGATTGATTTGAGCTGGGGGTAAACTGAGAAGTGAAACAAATGAAAGAGAGTTTCTGCCTCTGCAAAAATGACAGTATTCTGGGGACTAATACTGTGTGTTTTTAGAGCAGAATTAAATATATTCCTGCTGTAGAGGCAATCATGTAGCGGGTGGGTTTGAGTGAGAGAAGATACCAGTGTTGTAGGATACCAGTGTTGTTGAATGAGCTACAAAGAGAACAGATCTTTGCCATGTTCGTTTCCTGGCACAGCAAGCCAGGGAGAAAACACGTAGAGCATTTAGGTCTGTCATGTCAGTGAGTCAGTGCTGCAGTTGGTAGAGATGCTGGGGTGAAGTGCTTTGCTCTTCCTTCTCTCTCCTCCCAGTTCAGCTGCTACAGACCAAGAAAATCTGCCTCTTGAAATGGTGGCAGGGCACACTCCTGAGAAACCCTTAGCAGTGTTTCTCAGGAGTGTGCCCTGTCACCATTTCCCAGCAGATATTCCTCTTGCTGCTGTCTCTACTAACTAATTCAGAGAAAAACAGGGAAGACTTGGACCTCCAGGAGACCTCACACCTGAACGACTTCTAGCACAAGGTTTTCCTGGGAAGCTTTGCCCAGGCTATGGTAGGGCAGGGATGGGCTTCAGCCTCCCTTATATGCTCCAGACTTCACACTAGCTTCAATTAGGCAGCATAAGATTTTATCTGTGTGCCTCAAGGGGTTCCTGTTCTGAAAGCAGAGAGAAAGGGGCCATCAAAGTTGGCAGGTTGTAGTTCATTTACATGAGAACTCTTCTTCTGTTCCAGTGCATGGAAAATGTTTTTATAGTGGTTGTGCAGGATGTCTATTCCAAATCTTCTACATCAATAACCATCTTTTCAGGACTGAATTTATTCATAAAAGCCCAGCAACTTTTTCCAAGAAGCATGAACTGCTAGAGAAACCAAAGATTATAGTCTATTAATTGTGAATTTAAAAAACCCCTTTCTTTAAAAACCTACTGTATTTGAGAACCTTGTCCTCTGTGCTCTGAATGGAGTAGTTTTACCCTTAATTTCTTCTGGTATCTCAATATTACACGCTCATGTGCTAAGTAGCAGCAGCTGAACTGCTTCATCTGTAGCTATGTGTCTTATGCAATATGTTTCCACAGTAAGAAACAAGTGATCATCTTTGCCATTCCACTAGAGATTTTAGAGGCCCTAATGTATCCCACCTGTTTGTCTTTTTCAAGCCTCAGTGTCCGAGCTGTAATTTGTCTGGAAGCTGCTCCATGCCCTTGGTGACCTCAGTCACTGTCCTCTGTCCCTTGTCAGTTCCTACTGCCTTCTTTTGGCACAACTGCACAGAATGAATTTTAGACTGCAGAGAGTATAAGAACTAGGAGTGTAGTAAGTGGCATAATACTTTTTGTCACAAAGCAAAGAAATTATAGATGCTTCATCCACAAAAGGGACGCTTGGGCATGGCCACTGCATAAGTAAAATGTCCCTGTAATGAAATCCCAGAGTGAATATTCACAATGAACCTCTTAATTTGTCCTTCTTTCCCCTTTCCTTCTGAAGTGTGTAAGAATCTCTTCCACCTTTGCTTCTGCCTAGGTGGAGCCCTTTTCCTCATTACTTGTTTTTCCATATCTGTCTAGCAATGTGCTTTACACAGACTGCTTCTCCTCAGCATTTCAATACATTACACTGTGTTACTCAAACCCTGCCTTGCAAGCATAGTAGCACTGCTCAAACTAATAATGATAACCATGCAATAAGAACTAGCCACACCTTCTGGCTACTCTCAGATAAACTCTAATCAACTTCCCTTGTCAGAGGCTGAGGAAATACTGATGGGTAAACATTTATGAGTCACAGTGGTTTCTAGAAGACACCTGCTGGGGAAGCAGGAAAAGTACCCAGGGTTATGTAATCCCTCAGCCAGGGAGCTCTCTCCAAAGAGCATTGAACTGTGGGAGATGGGTCCAGACAGATCTACTTTTACCTTTTCCCCCTCCCTATTGAAATTCAACAGTTTTCCATGTTTAATCTTTGGGTCGCTGTTTTGAAAAAAAAAAAGTTCTTCTTGAGTTATTAGAGTCAATTTATACCAACCTAAATCCCACTGTTGGAGGACAGCAGAAACCCCACTGTGTATTTCCAATAGTCAACAATTATCTCTCCTTGAAAAGACTATTTGCGCTTCAAAGTACCCTGCCATTTCTGTGAGGATGTATTAGCCCTAAGATATCAGCACTAAAGCTGATATCTTTCCCTCTTCCTTTCCTTCCTGCAGACAACAGACCTTCCCTACAGTCCCTGCTTTTCAGCTCACAGTTATGTTTTGCAGTCTCCTCTGCCCCCATGATGTTCAAGCAAATCAGACAGACCTCATAGGACTCCTCGATGACACTGAAGTGTCCCTCATCTCACTTTCATTTATTTCATTTCCAAACTTAAGGAAACCAAATCAAATTACTGTCATAATAGTTCTGAGCATGTGTCTCTACACAGAGATTAATACAGTTGAATTTGTCCACTTTAAGCATTAATTCAGAGTACTCCCCTGTGCCTCCTGTGCAGTACAGCCCTCAGTGATCTCCCACAGAGCCAAGAGACTGGTGTCTTTTAGGGAATTAGAAAAATAAAAGTATCTAGGGTGAGATTAATGCCCCTTTAATCTCATAAAGCCTTTTCCAACTCATGCAGAGCAGTGAGGCACAGCTTTGCTGGTCTCCTCTGGACAGGTACACTAGGAAGTGCCATGGAGGGCTGAATCAAGGACAGCTTATACCTGATGGATGTCTGTCACCAAGAGAGATGATTGTCTCACCTTAAGATAGGTCGGTATCCTAAATGTGAAGGAAACTACATAAATTCTACAAAGTCACGATGAGTGGCAGCTATAATATCCACTGAGCTACCTGCACTCCAGAAAAATGCCTGAAATAATTATGAAGTAAAAGTGCTCAACACTGTGAAAGGCAAACTCTCTTCAGTGTGGGAGCTGGACTCAGAATACCTTTAAAAAAAATTGAGTTTACATATTTTGTTTTATTTTAATCAGTTTTCAAAACTGAGCCCTGCAGCATTACCTACTGATAACTAGTGGGTCACACTCAATCCCCCTAATGTGCTGTATCACAATCCAATTGGCACTGTATAAACACGGGCATCTTGTACCATTAGAGATGCAATGGAGCTCAGCCATCCACAAGGGTTGGTAAGTATAACACTGGATCCATAGAACACCAAACATTTCTGGAGCAGTGAAGGGAGACCAAGCAGGATGTCCTGAAGCACCACAGACATCACTGGTTGCCTCAGCTGAGCAGAACTGCTCCCTTTGCATCCTTAGGTCCTCTCCTGTCTCCAGTTGCTGTCTGGATGAGCATTCACCTGGACATACCTATATCCTTCCTCAGAAAACTGCTACAACTTCTTTGTCAGGATAAAAATATAATTGGGTGAAGGAATGAAGAACCGCTCGCCTGATACCTTTAGAGGCCACACAAGGGAACCTGTGAGTCCAGAACAAGTGCTTAAGATTGGGGTTTCATCAGCATCTGAGCCAACCCGATGGCTCCATCTTTCCTCCTGTATTTTCTCTTCTGTTCCCAACCTCACAATGGCTCTTCCTCCTTTCCTCCTGGCTCCAGACTCTCTGGTTCCTCCTGGAAGACAGTTCCAAATTGTCCACTCCTTTGTGGTGGATTAGTAAGTTAAATTGTCTCAGAGAAGTGTTGCTAAAGTTGGCATAACATAAGCATCAGGAAGACGGTTGAGAGCAGAAGAGTGGACTGGTAAAGGGGAGTGATGCTCCCATCCCTTCTCAGCATGACAGAGCTCTTAAATTAAGTCAGATTGTTGTGTGAAAATATAAATGTCTAAACTACATGGTATGAATGTGTCCCTGTGAGTTTCCCTTAGCACCTAGAGCCTCTGTGCTGAGTATCCAAGCACTAAAACAGCTATAAACCCTGAAAAAGCAATTAAGAAAATACTAACAAATGCTGATGCCCTTTGCTGTTTCCCCCTGTCATAAACCATTTTTAGCTAAGATAGAGAGCAGTTTCTGTTTGGAAAGACCCGAATTAACCATCATGGCATAAGACATTTCTCTTGCCAAGAAGACAGGTTTTTCTTTTCTTTCTCATTTGCTCCTCAACACCACTCTTTGGTAACACTTGGACATGAATTGCCAAGGTACTGCACTGAGTAGCAAAATGATTGTATAGGCAATGGACTGCTCAATAAGCCAGGTCCCCTTTTTTGTGCTAATTGTATTCATTATAGCAGTTTCTTTATTCTCGTGTGTTAATGGCTTTATTTAATACATGAAACAGGTTTACTTTTGCAGAACTGTGGAACACAGTGTAGCATGTATATGTTTTTTATATGAGATTAAATGATCAGATAGTTAACACCCTCTGTGTTTGCAGCAGGTTGATGTTGTTAGTTTAATTAGCTTAAGCAAGACATTGCATAAACTATGTCTGTATTTTGTGCTAAAGTTTACATTTCTATTACTTCAAGGATTCATGAAAATGATGCATCGGTTGTATTGCTGGGAGACTGTAAAACATCATTTGCCGTATGAATAATTTTAAAATGTTATACTATTCCTGCAAATTCCCCAGGGAAATAAGGAACTAGAATGATTCCCATATTGCAGCTGCATAAGCTGTAGTTCAGAGAGGATGTATGACTTGTGCAGTCACAGTAACATCATCATCTCTACAGGGAGCAGATTTCATCCTCTACTCATTCTGTAAATCCTGATATACCTGCACACACCATGCCCAGTATCAGAATATAGTATCATAGGACGGGATCACAGGAGAACTGAGCTTGGAAGGGCTTTTTAGTGGTCTCTAGTTCAGCCTCTGCTCAGAGGGTGAGCCATGAGTGCAGACCAGGTTGCTCAGGGCTTGGTCCAACCAGGTTTTGAAAACCTGCAAGGACAGAGGACTCACAACCCCACTGAGCAGCTTTTTCTAAAGCTGGACTATCCTCATCATGAAAACATTTTTTCATATATCCAGGACATATAGGAAGCAATATCTCTGAACCCTGAAGGGAACTAAACTCACAGGACTTTTCTTGTGCCTGTCCACTCCACCATGGAGTGACTGGCTGAGTCATAAGCTGGTTCCACCTGACAGCAGTGGTGGGGAGAATCCACTTGTGGCGGGAGGAGGAAAAAATGTCTCTGTAAAGGAGTACTATGAGCCAAAACCACAGACTTTTTCTAGGCTTCAGTAAGCAGCTAACTGCACTTATACACTTCAGTGCTTTGGGAAACCTTATCTACAATAACCGTCATGAATATAATTAAGTGTTCAAACAGCCTCACCCTACTGTGGCGGATCTCTCGATGGGTGGGTTAATCATAAACACAGGCAGAACCCCTATGGCACCCAAGGGAAGAACAGTGGTGTGTCTGGTGGGTGCTGGATGAGTTGCTGAAGGCCACCTTGACACCGGACAACAGGAAGATATAGGAGATGGAGGAAAAAAAGCCTAGGTAATTTTTTTATATTTTTCTAGAGCACAGGGAGCTTGTCAGAAAAACCCCACAGCAGTGAAAATGTAAGACATTCTGCAGTGATAAAAAATGAAGTTAAGGAATACTGAAAGACTTAAAATTTTAACATTAAGGGTGCTTGCATAAGGGTTTCACTTAAGTCAGCGAGTTTTGCATTATTATTTTCTTTCTTTGGAAGTCTTTAAGGGAAGATCATTAATTCCATTGAACATCAAATGGAAGGAGATGAATGTCTCTGGCAAGCATATTTTCTTGTGGTTTTAGGTGTTTCTTTTTCATTCTGTCCAATGTTTTCTAGAAGTTTTTTCTTCAGGACTACCCTGATTCACACTTGGTGTGCACTGACCTGGCAGTGCGAGTAAGAAAACAGAAATCCCTCAGAGTGCCCCAATACGGGGCCCCGAGGCTTGAATGTACAAGAGTAGTTTCTGTGGCCACATCAGTTGGCCTAACATAACTGATATCTCTCCCTCTAATTTCTGATTCTGCCCTGAAGAAGTACTTAGAAACAGCCTTGTGATACTTCATATGTAGATACATGTTTGTGTCAGTTTATCCAGTGAGAATGTCTTTTGATTTCAATAGGATGCATCTAAGGGCAAAATTTGACACTTAAATCTTTTAATGCTCAGGTGAAGCAGCTGGAAATAATCTAACTTTCCTGAAATTGATCCAATTCGTGAGCTGAGGATTAGCTCTAATTTGTGAAGTGCTTGTTTTTCATAGGGAAAGGTTACTGGCTTTTTGCTGTAAGAGAATGGAATACGTGAGTGTTTGCGACTTTGAGTGTATGTGTGTGGCTGTTCACTGAGAGAGATTGAGACTGAGGGGAGACCTCATCCTACAACTTCCTTGTGAGGGGAAGAGGAGGGGTAGACACTGATGTCTTCTCTGTGGTGACCAGTGACAGGACCCAAGGTAATGGCCTGAAGTTCTGAAGTTGTGTCAGGGGAGGTTTGGGTTGAATATTAGAAAGAGGTTCTTCACCCAGACAGTGGTTGGGTGCTGGAACAGGCTCCTCAGGGAAGTGGTCACAGCACCAAGTCTGACAGAGTTCAAGAGGCATTTGGACAATACTCTCAGGCACCTGATGTGACTCTTGGGGATGGTCCTGTGCAGGGCTAGGGGCTGGACTTGATGATCCTTGTGGGTTCCTTCCAACTCAGCATATTCTTTGATTCTGTGATATCCATGTTTATTCATGTTTCTGTATTTCTGTTCACAGTAAGATTATTTAAATAGAATATCCTGCTTATAATGTATTTTCTTCTTTTTACCTTCTTTTGCAGTAGAGCTGAACATGGTTCGTGTAAGCAAATTTTGCCTTGGCTGTAGTAGACCAAATCCAAAACTTTTTCATGGATTTAGTAGTGTCTTTACAGACTCAGGAAAGTGGAGCTGAGACCAAAGCTTGACCAAAGTGCATAGAGCATTTGCCTTAGAATTTGCAAATTTTAATATTTAATAGAAAATAATTAATAGAAAATAGTTTAATAGTTAATAGAAAATTTTAATAGAAATTTTAATAGTTTATGTAAATAGTAAATAAATTGTAGTGGTTAAATAAATTTAATGTAGTGACAAATTTTAATTTGTACCTTACCTTAAATTCCAGGACAACTGCACAAGTTTTTTTGCGTGTGTGTGAAAAGAAAGCCATGTTTTGTTTCAGTGGTTTGCTTCCCTCATTGAAACAATCTAAGAAAATGTACCTAAAACTAATCTAGTATTAGCTTTGATAAAATTTAGATCAACTTTTTCTATTTCTTCTGCTGAAATGGATTTGTTCTGCTGAGAGATACATGTGATTTTGGAGTCCAAGTCATTTAATGTTCTGTTGTCTGATCCTGCAGAGGACAGAAATCTCCATCAGATGTCTGGGTTGTTGGATTAGTCTCTGCACCAGAGAGTTCCCAGGTTCAGGGTTCTTAAAATTGACTTTTAACAGTTTATTAGCTTTGGAAAGTGGTAATAGTTTGTTTTTCATGGATTAGATGTATCTCATTTGAGTTGATGTTGTTGATTTTTAAGAAACCCTAGCTTTAACAATGCAAAATGTTGTAAACAAGCAGTGATAAAACACTTGAGAATTTGAATTGTTCATAGGAAAACATGAACTAGAACAATTACATGAATCCAATCTAAAAAATATTAATACCAATTTCTTCTGGGTCCTTTGCTAAGGTTGCTCTTTTTGATGTCAATGGATTTTTACTTTGAGGATGCTGAAGTATTTCATTCAGTCCGTGGTCTGATTTTCTTATATGCTGCTATTGTAACTTCAGAACTGAACCTGGTTTCTCTGGCTGATAAGGAAATATGGGTAATATTATTGCTGACATTCTGCTAATTGTTATTGATTTTGTCCCAGATGCAGTTCTGGGAGAGCTCTGGAGAAATAAGGAATTGCTTTAGAATTTACATCAGTGTACCTCACTGCAGGATTTAATCCACTAAAAATAAATGATGTAACTTCAGCTATTTACTAAGGTGTAAATGACCAATTTTTTAAAAAATGCACGATTATTACAGATTTGTCCAAAAGTCACTTTACAGTTGAATACAAAGCACAGTTGTTCCTACTTGTATAAGACGATCGATTTAAATTAGATACAAGGAAGAAGTTTTTTACAATGAGGATGGTAAAACAGGTTGCCAAGAGAGGTTGTGGATGCCCCATCCCTGAAAACGTTCAAAGTCAGGTTGAACAGGGCTCTGAGCAACCTGATCTACTTGAAGACGTCCCTGCTTATTGTAGGTGGGTTGGATGAGACAGCCTTTAAAAGTCCCTTCCAATTAAAACTGTTCTGTGACTCTATAGCTCTGTATACTTTGGGTATTCAGAGCTGAGGTGCAGCTGTGCTGTGCGCAGTGCTGGAAGGCAAGACAGGTGTCTCAAGGCAGCTTTGGTCTGTGGCAGGCACAGGAAGCTTGTCAGAAAAACCACACAAGTGCAAGGAAGGAGCTGGTCCTCCCCTCAGCAAGTTCTGGGCAGCTGCAAGAGACATCTGACTGTGCTTATCTGTTTTGGAGGAGGGTTTGGGCTTCTCTGTAAGCACTCAAGGAATTGTAATCCCTCCTTTTTGTGTCCTGTGCTTTGGGCTGTCACCTGTACCACTGCTGAGGGAAGGGCAAGGGGAGAATTCTCTCATGAGCTACGTGGGGAGCATTTTGCTCTCATCAACCCATTAGTAAATAGGACATACTGCTTTTAATTTTCTGGTAGTTCATTATACAGCAGGGCCTCTTCATCACATGTCACCTCCTCCTCTGGAGGCAAAAATCTTTCCCTTCTGGCCAGTCCGTGATCAATTCCATGGGTTGGGTGGTTGTGTGCTCATCTTTAAAATGAATCTGTGCTTGCCCTTGCAAAAATCTTTAAAATCCTCAGAAGAAAGACTTTCTAGTTATTATCACATAGATATTTCTGCTGCATTACTGAGGAATACCTTTAAAACACACAAAATTAAGTGTGTTCTGAAAAGGTCTTATCACAGTAGAAAGGCAATAGGAGACTGGGTGGGATTTTTTGGATTAATTTGAGGTATTATTTAGGATCCAGGCCGCTTGATGTCTTTGAGGAAAGTGTTCCTTCTGAAAACAATTCACATAACACCAGATAAGCCTTTGGAGCTAAATGCTCTCAGGAAGAGCCTGTCTGTCTCCACTGGTCTGCTGGGAGAGTCCTGCATGCTAATATGCGGTGAGACCAGACCCTCCCTCCCTCAATCCCAGCAACAGTGAACATGGTGGGTGACCTTTATTTCAAGTTTGGAACTACACTCCTATTCACTACAGCTCAGCAGCTCTGTTAGGGAACGCAGCTCAAGGAAAAGCAAGTCATTTGAGCTAGGAAGAAAAGGTTTTTTAAATAGTGGATATGGAAAATTACTTCAGTGATGTATTACTTTTCTCCTTGAGTCATCTGAATACCCTCAGCAAGTTTGCAGAAGACACAAAGCTGAGTGGTACAGCTGATTTACTTGAGGGAAGAGATTCCACCCAGAGGGACAGGCTTGTGGAGTGGGTCCATGTGAACCTCATGAGGTTCACAAGGCCAAGTGCAAAGTCCAGTACATGAGCTGGGGCAATCACCAATATCAATATATTGCAGAATGAATGGATTGAGAGCAGCCCTGAGGAGAAAGACTTAGGAATCCTGGTGCAAGAAAAACTGGACATCAGTTGGTAATGTGTCCTTGCAGTCCAGAAAGCCAATTGTGTCCTGTATTGCATCAAAAGAAACATGGCCATCAGGTGATTATTTCCCTCTTCTGTGCTCTTGTGAGACCCCACCTGGAGTCCCCTGCCACCACTGCATCCAACTCTGGGGACCCAAGCACAAGAAAGACATGGACCTGTTGGAGGTCCAGGTCCAGAGGAGAGTCACAAACATGATCAGAGGGCTGGACCACATCTCCTGTGAAGAAAAGCTGAGAGAGTTGAGGTTGTTCAGCCTGTAGAAGGGTTTAGGGACACATTATTGCAGCCCCCCAATATATAGAGGGCACTTACAGAATAACAGAGAAAGACGTTTTACCAGGGTTTGTAGTGACAGGAGAAGGGGCAATGGTTTTAAACTGAAAGAGGGTAGGTTTAGATTAGACATAAGGAAGAATTTTTTTATAATGAGGGTGGTGGGACACTGGAACAGGTTGTCCAGAGAAGTGTGGATGCCCCAACCCAGGAAGAGTTCAAGACCAGGTTGGATGGGGCTTGGAGCAACCTGGTCTAGTGAAAGGTGTCCCTGCCTGGGGGGTGTGGGGCCGTGGGATGGACAATTTTCAAAGGTCTCTTCCAACCTAAACTAATCTGTAATTCTATAAAGAGAAGATTAATTATTTCTCTGTTTATATACAAAGGGGCATATTAGTCATTCCTACAACAATCTTTCTTCATATAATAATCTGTATCTTCTTTCATGTTTGTTTGCTTTTCTTCTTTATTAGATCGAGTAAAATATGAACGAAATTTGATGCAGACCCAATCCTTCACAAAAGCAGCCCTTTTTATGTAGAGGTAGGCTTCTTGCCAGACTCCACAGACAGCTATTTTTGACCAGGCTTTTCCATCTCTGATACTAACAAGGCTTATGACAATTGCTGCAGCTTGGTTGCTTTCAAACACCTTGAGAAATACTGCAATAACCAAAAATACTTGGTTCAACCAAATGTGCTTATTGTTGACAAAGTGTGAATCATACCCCTGAACAGCAAACTCCTCTGAGTTGCACCTTGTGAAGGGAGGCTGCTCTCAGGGACATTGATGAGACACAAATATTGAGACATAAAGATGTTTACTGTAGACATTAATAGTGCTCTAGACATTTTAAACAGACTTTATTTGAACAGCTTCTCTCCAACAACTGTAAAATGAAGGAGCAAAATTAATGAATGATGTTATGTTGATGGCTATGATAAAAGGTGAGGAGGAAGATATTTTTCCAGAACTTTCAGGCCCCTCCTCTGAAAGATACAACTTGTTTCGAAATAAAGGGTGATTTTGTGGAAAGTCTATGATGGTCACATACTTTCTTTTTACAAGTTTGGGTTTGCTGATAGCAAATGGAAACTTAATTGCTGCAACACCAGAGAAGTCCTATTTCCAGTCCAGTTTAAAGGCATTTGGCAGCACCAGTGTGAAGCACGTTGTCCTGATTTCAGCTGGGATATGGTTATTTTTCTCCCTAGTAGCTTGTATAGTGCTGTATTTTGGATTTAGAATGAGAACAATGTTGGTAACACACTGATGTTTTAGTTGTTGCTGAGCAGTGCTTACACTCAGTCAAGACAGCTTTTCATGCTGTCCCACCAGTGAGGAGGCTGGGTGTGTGCAGAAAGCTGGGATTTGACTGGCACAGTTGTCCTCACACTCTACAAGTAATTCTTCAAGGTATTATTATTTTTTTCTCTCTCTCACAACTAGTTCAGGACTGGAGAAGAAAGGAGTTTATTTGGCCTGGCAGGGTACAGGCTATGCAAAGTGAAAAACAAATCGCCCAGCAATGATTGCTGTCTGGACTTGGACACAATTATTGCACCAGCTATTTCATAAAATGCTCACTTTAAACTCAATATCTATAGAAAGACCGAAGGCAGCATCTACTCTTCTGGCTTTCAAAAGATATGTCTGTTATGAAGATAATCCTCTAAAATCATACTGAAGATTAAATTGAAAGTTTTGCAGAACATGAGGTTATTCTGGAACATATGACTGGTAAACTCTAGCATTTCACAGCCCCACTGAACCAGAAATAAATGAGTCCTTTGCACTTTAAGATAAGCAGGATATTCATCCTGTTTCAAGAAATGTCAGAAACACAAGCTACTGGCCTCTTCATAGAGGCACATCTTTTACTTTGGTCAACAAGTATCTTTGTACTTTTTTGGACTGGGACTGAAGAAGGCACAATAAGAACAGATTTATAAGGAAGGATGGATTTAAAAAGGAAAGAGATCTAATGATGGTGATGTGGGATCACAAGGACACAAGAAGTGAAAAAGTGTTGTCAGGACACGGGAAATGCAAAAATCCTTACTTTAATCATTGACAGTTGTAAACAGAGAACTATATTATGTGTTCAAGAATTGGCAGTAGCTTTTGGTAAAACTCTGGGAGGGCAATGTACATCCCTTATGCTACACATATGCCCATCAGGGCCCTTGCAGGTGCCTCTTGCTACTGTACCTCTGTACTTATCTAGGTAAGGTGAGCTACAACCTTTCTGAGGCTGGAACAAAAAGTCAGCTCCATGCCAGGTGTAGTGATTTCTGAGCTGCTTTGTGCTCACACCTTTTTGTTTGTGGAAACCAACCTGCTTGTCTTCCTGAACTGTGTTTGAACCTCATGTCTGCTTGGTAGAGAATCTCACTCTGTGTGTGATAAACTCAGATGCTGAGCACTTTCCACAGCAAACAATCTGTTTTTGTTCTTGTACCAGAAAGGATTTATTTGGGATTAATACTTCCCTGCTGAACAGTCAGTCATTACATTCCAGAGTAAACAATGTTCTGATAAAACAGAAGCAGCTTTGCAAATGTCACTGCTTAATTGGCCTTCACAGTATATTTTACAGCATCACTGGGAGGTGATGAACCTTGGGATGGGTTGTAGTTTTGGGTCGAGTCCTGCTAGCTGTAGTGAACAGAAGGCAGAGTCTTGCTTCCCCATCAGAGCACATGAGAACCTTTGGGACTGATAGAGTTTGGTACAAAATAGGGCAGCCCTAAGTATGTTTCATATGCATGGCCCAGGCAGCCTTTGATGACTAGGAATGCAAGGAGGGAGAGGACTTAAACCACCATGACTTAATTCATACCTTCACAGGAGACTTGGGATTTGACTTGGGATTTATGATGGCATCCAAACCATACATAATCTTGTGCACCAAGTCCACCCAAATGGGATTTATGATTCCTTTCCTTTTTTCTAGCTCTGCAGTAATTTGCTGACAAACCATGCCAGTGGTCTTTGCTAAGTTAAGGACTAAGTATTTTGGGAGTACTGTAAAATAACAAGCCCCTTGGGGAGAATTAGGTTGCACAGCTGAGTTGCAAAACATGGGCCGGAATGCTGAGACCTGGCACAGACTGTGAAGGGTTGAACCACTGCCTGTGAGAAATGGCTCAGCAAGGGATACTTGTCTACCTAGCTTCACGGGACAAAGCTTGGTCAGGAGCAGTTCTTCCCAGAACGAAGCCCCAGGCTTGTTTTAACACCCACAAGGCACTAAGTGAGGTACCAAGACTAATTACAGGCAGATTACAGGCCCCTCCTGGCTGACCTGGCAGTGAGGCTGCTCTCTGCCTTTTCAGCTGAGCAGGTCTCTTTTGCAGACCAGCACAGATCCAAGTCTGTCACTGATGCTTCATTACTTCTGTAGATAGAGTAGGTTTTTAAGACCCTGCAAAGGTAGAACCAAAGGCATTAGCAGGGGTCTGAGTCAGTTTGTGCTGCCTGAGTCACGTTGCTGCCTGAACACATTGCTGTAGAAGCAGGGAGGTGGAAGGGGAAGCAAGGGCACAGAAACCTGCCCACAGCTGCTTGGCTGCCTTGAGCAAAGTTGGGATTACAATTCAGAGCTCCTGAGTACCACTCCCTCTGCACTTCAGTATGTCTTATCTTCCTAAAATAAAAACTTCTGGTGCAGCAAGTGCTAAAAGATTGACTTAGAGATGGTATCACAACTCTGATGTCCTTCTGGGTAGGGCACTGAATGTAATACTTCACTTCCACAAAGCATTTATTATATTTTTCAAATTTTAAATATTTCCCTTTACATCAAAGCACTCATCTGCTCAATATTAGGAAGAAATACACTCACCAAGGGTAACCCAACAGCACTGGCCCACACCACCCAGGTCTTGCAGCAGTCAGCATGTCCTGGCTCTCCATCCCTGTCTGAACACCCTGCAGCACTCTCCCCAAAGCTGTAGGAAGTATTGGAAAAATGCTCCTGCTATGATCCTGTACAGTCACTTCCATATCTGCAATTCTTTTGGCCCATGATCAGCTTTTCAGCATCTCTTCACAGAAGTCAAATCCTACTCTTTATACTTGGCTCTATCAAACCTCTTTACTTATTTTCAGCTGGATCATTAGCTAGATGCTTCTGTGTAGCGTTTAACACATGGATTCTTCCCTTAAAAATTACAGCAATCCCATTTAGAGGGTCATCCAGTTACTGAGAGAACACAACACACCAATTTATACCTGCTGAGGAGACAGCCTATTTAAGCTTCTCAGTTTTTCTAACCAAGTATCAATTTCTCTCAAATAAGGCTGTTCCAATGCTTTGATGACTCCCTGGCAGCAGTTGATTTATGCTTCAGGTTCTCTGACTTGCCACAAAATGAATTACAATCTGTTTATAGCTGCTTGATTTTGGCAACAACATGCCTGGTTTGGGACCCTTTAGAGTCATAGAATGGTTTGGCTTGGAAGAGACCTTTAAAGGTCATCCAGTCCTACCCCCTGGCCATAGACATCTTCAGAAAGATCAGGTTGCTCAGGGCTTTGTCCAGCGTGACCTTGAATGTTTCCAAGGAACAGGGCATCTACCACCTGGCTCAGTGGGGCAAAAGTCACCAAGTCCCTCAGGGTTTCAAAGGTGATTGAGAACAATATTCTACACCCATTAAAGGAACTGAACACAAAACATGTGAATCACTAAGTGCCTAGGGTAGTTGTGAGGAACCATTTTATCTAAGCCTTAGAGGCACCAGCCCATCTCTATAAACACTAGTTTTGATCAGAAAACTTCTCAAAAAACACTTAAGTCTCCTGATGCTCTTCCCATGGGACAGGTAAATGTTTTAAATCTATTAACTGAACAGACCACTCAAAGCTATATAACTTTGGATGTGCCAGGAACGAGGCTGGAAATAGACTCTACATCTTGACTTTTTTCTTATCCCTTCCCTTCCCCTGAAGGCTGGGCTTAGCCCAGGTCTGGTCTACTTTTTATGACAATAGAGAGGCTGAGTCACTTTTTTAACATATTGACTATTGAAAACCTCTCCTTATGTAAGCTTTCTGTTTCTTGACACTCCTAAGTATCCTATAACTTGATGCTGGGCACAACCCCCACCTTGTTTTATCAGGCAGCTCAGAGAAACACCCTCTCTGTAAATACATGGGAGTTACTGTTCAGCCTAAGATTCATAAAATGAACAGCCTAGCACTTCTGTCCACCTGTTCCTGTGGCACAGAGCAATCCATTGGGCGGAGGGATTACTGCCCTGTGCTGCCTTGCACAGCAGGCACAAAGGCACTGGCATTGTGGCTAGTGGGTTGATGCCCTCAGCTGGTCAGGGGTGTTTCTGATGGATGGCAATGGGAGATACAAAGCTGACCTTTGAGTAGGGCAGGAAAAAATTTAACAAATATTGCCACTGATGGATTTACTGAGAGAGGGGAGAAAAGAGGCACGGCTCAGGAAAATGTTGCCCCTCAGACAGTGATTTATGGTGTGTTATGTGATCATTTCTGGTGTGTTAGATGATCTGTGGTGGACAGCTGGTGAAGGCAGGGTACCCATGGGGCTGTTTGCTGCTGCTTTCCTGTGTTAACACCACAGCTGGAAGCAGCCCCCTTTATTTTACACCAATTTTAGTGGGATGCTGTTAATCATCTGCTGAAGAAAGCTTCACTTTTGGCTACCGCAACCCTGAAGCCCGTTATCCCAATCCTGGACACTGTTCTCCTCGTCCAGCATTTCCTGTGTGACATAGCAACAGCTGGAATTATTCTGGTGACATTTTTCACTGTCCTTGATAAGATGGCAGATAGAGGCCTGGACTCCACTCTCTTTGGGCCAGGGTATGTGCACAGCGTGAAGAGCTTTTAGTTTCTCTAGCAAAGGCTGAGGGGAATGGAATTATCAGTACATTGATAGGAAATACAGATCATACAGATAGGAAATATCACACAGTCTGATTTCAGTAATTCAGTACCTATCTTTATATGGCAGCCATGACTTTTCTAGTGAGTAATAAGAAATGGAAAAGGTAGTCCCTTGAAGAACACTCTCCACTGTACCAAGTGCTCTGCAAACATGGTTTGATCTCAGTGTCTGTATAGACACAAACACAGAGTCTGCTTCTGCCTTACTTGTCGCACAGCAGCTCTGGGAACAGGAATTTCAGGAAACACAAGCAGAAGTTGCAAGTGGAACATGGTCCTCCCCATCTATAAGAAGAGGAGATACCACCCTCACAGGCTTTCCTTGCTGTTACAGTACTTAGTTACACAACAGTCAGTGGGACTTCTAGCCAGCCTTGCCAGTCTGGAGGCACATGGACTGAGGAGCAGTGTACATGTTTACATTTGCTTAAAAAAGCCCTGTTGGCAGCTCAAGGCAGGCATCCCATATGGCCTGGAGGCTGATTTACACCTCTTTACACATTAAGACTTAACTGTTCGATTTCCTAAGTCTGAAAACATTTCCTATAGAAAATAAAGCAGTCAAGACACACATATTCTCTACTTTACCCTTTTTCCCAACAGTGTCTCTTCTTTTAATCAAGACTTGGTTTTGTTACCATTTCAAAATGTAAAAGAAAAGAAAGGCAAGAAAAGAAAAGGGAAAGAAGGAAGGAGAAAAAGAATGGTAAAAAAAAGAGTGAAAGAGAACAAAAGAGAGAGAGAACAAGGGAGAGAAGGAAGGAAAGAAAGGCTGGAAGAAAGAAAGAAAGAAAAGAAGGAAGAAAGAAAGAAAAGAAAGAAAAGAAAGAAAGAGAAAGAAAAGAAAGAAAAAGAAAGAAAGAAAAAAGAAAGAAAGAAAGAAAGAAAGAAAAAGAGAGACTCAATTGGGTCAAGACAGCTACTGAAAGTCATCTGAACTTTTTTTTTGAGTACTAATTGAGTCCTCAATGTAGAGCCACCGTTTCCAGCTGAGCAAAGGGGATGTTTATTGGATTATTTCAGACCACATGGGAAGCTTTGTCCAGTTAGAAGAAAAGCTGTTTGGGACCTGGATGGTGCAGGTGGCTTGCAGCCCGGCAGAGAGTCTCTCTGGAGAGTCAAGGAGAGTTTGGTTTCCTGCCAAGATGCTGGTGAGCAAAACTGATATCCACTGGTGGGTACTTAAGTGCCTAGGACTGACTCTCCCTGACAGCTTTTTCCTGCAGAGCTGCCAGTTCAGCTTACTTGATCACAATTTTTAGGGCAGGGTAGTGGAACCATTCTGTACACGTCGTGAATAGTTTCTCAATTCAGCCCTGCAGAAGAGATTTTTTTTTTTATTTTCCTTTTTCTTTTTTTTTCCATGTTACCAGACTCTGAGTGACCCCTCCCCTGAGAGGGCTCACTGACTTCTCACAGTGTTTAGAAATTCATCTAGGAACCAAGAGCTTTAAAACCTCACTTTGGTGAATGTGCTTTGAAGTGGCAGCATTGTGTGACATGTCCCAAGGGGCCACACTGTTCTGCTGTTGGCCAAGTCTGTCTGGACTAGGTGTGCTGCTGTGTGCTATTATTCCTGTTGATCTTCCCTTCCTTAGTGTAGCTCAAGCTTTTTAAAGAAAAAGTTATTAAGCCTCTTAAGGGAATTAGACAGCTAAATCAATAGTAACTGCCTGGGACATAGGCATGATCTCACCCAAAACTAAAGCATGAGCTGTTGGTAATTTCTGTTATTATTGTTTTTCATGGTGGCTTGATTGTGTAAGAAAAAGAAATTCAAGAAGAGCACTCCCAGTAAAAGTCAGCATAAGAACTTGGGATTAACTGCAAAATTCAGAAGGATGAATAAAAAGAAAAAGCATTAATTTTCTGCTCCAGTGGAGAAAAGGGAATATTGCACATGCTTTTTAAAGATATAGGATTGTATGAGATATCTGATTTAATTATCATTTCTCCTCTTAGCAGAGCTTTGCCCAGTCACTTGAGTCAAATGAGAGTATAATTGATGCTGGTGAAGGGCAGGACAACTAGGCTGGAATCTTCTTGAACACAGGCAGAGCAAATAAGGCTGACCCACAGAGGCAGCCATCTCCCTAAATTCCCCCAGAAGAAACAAAGGGATGCAGAATTTTGAACCTCATTGATCACTTGGGTTAAGCTGCCTAGTGTAGCTTCATTTCTCTGCATTTTTTGCTCCAGTAAAAGTACTGATGCCTCATGTGCTTCATCATAGCACTTCATCACAGCAGGGAGCTTAATTATGTATTTTGGGAATAATGAATCCCCCTGCTGGGGTTCTGCTGCAGTTCAAATGTTTAATTCCAAAGGTGCCCTTAATGACACGTTCCACCTCATGGTAATATACTGTCCTCTCTAAAGGTCAGTTCCCATGAGACAAGGTTAAGAACAGTGTGAAAATGGCCTTTGGGAAGTGCAGAATAAAAGAGGTCTTGTGCCTCTGTAATTTGTAATCAGCAAGGACTGGACTATGTCCAAGAGGAAATGTCAAGGAAGTATCTGTACATACAACACTGGAGGCATGAATTGTGACTAATGCGATGGTTTATTAATTAAAAATAACACATATTAAGCCTTTTAACTGGGGAGGTGGGAGGAATAGAAGGGAAACCCACAATCCTGAGTCCTGTACTTTGGGCTGCAACAGGGAGAAGTCAGGGAAGGTATGGATGGAGAAAGAGAAAAAATAGAGAAAAAGAAATTATGTTCCTGTTAAAAAATAAGTGGGTGCAAATTTCAAGAATACTTTACATTGACCTTTTTTTCCAGAGAGTGGTTGCTAGGTCTATAGAAAATCCAAATGTTTTTAAGGTGTCTTGATGGGTGTGAAAATCTTGGTGGCCTTTTAGCTCAGAGCTGTTGTTCAAGGGCAGCACTTGGGTCACTGATTGGCTCTTGCAGTTCCCTGCAAAGCAAGAGGAGTTAATGTTTGCAGAGGGGTAAGTCTTTGTTCTTGTTCAGTGTTTACCAAATTGACTAACCAGGCACCACATTTGCCACTAGCAAGAAGTAAACTGTAATGCAGCCTTAAATGCAAATAGGACAAGAGGAAACAGCTCCAAGTGTTGCCAGGGGAGGTTTAGATTGGATATTGCAAAAAATTTCTTCACTGAATGGTTTATCAAGCATTGGAACAGGCTGCCCAGGGAACTGGTTGAGTCACCATCCCTGGAGGTATTTAAAAGACATGTAGATGTGGCACTTAGGGACAGAGTTTAGTGGTGGACTTGGCGTGCTGGATTAACAGTTGGACTTGATGGTCTTGGAGGTCTTTTCCAACCTAAATGGTTCTATAACCTTGGAGAGCCTGTTAAGAAGGTACAAGATAGCAACCGAAAAAAACCCAGCAGGATGGAGACCTCAACAGTGGCATCTCAGGCCCACAGGTACATCCAATATCCTCAGGAAATTCTTCCAAGGTTTGAATTAAATTCAGATAATTATATTTAAAGACTTTTTCTTGAAAGAAAAGAAAATCAACAAGTCCTTTAATGCTTGTTTTAACTGCTCCTGGGAGGTGCGATTATTATTTCTGGTATTTATCTAGTCTATAATGCATTGTGCAGTGTTTAATAATTTCCAGCTGCACAAAGTCATGGGAAGTCTTTCTGAGCTCGGCAGGTAATGGCTCAAGCTCCCTGTGGAGGGGAGGTGCAGGAACCAGAGAAATAATGCCCCTGCGTGTAATAACTGCTTGCTTTATTTTCTGGGCATGGGTTAGTATTTAGTAGATCTGTTACCCAGATCTTGTGCATTGAGATAAGAGAAGTTGTTGACTATTACCACTACAACCTGTTCAGGATGTAGCTTCTTTGCTGTCATGATTCATTATGTAGAAGGATGCTAAATGTGTCAATAACAAGTCATTGATTTTATGCAGAAGGGGCAGGATTTGAAAGAACAAGGCTGTATGTGCCGGGGTAAATGGCCAGTGTTTGCAGAGGTCCCATGCTGTGGTGCTGCTGTCTCTGAAACCTCAGAGTCTGGAGTTTTACATAGTTTGTGGCAGAACTGTGCACAGTTCAAAAGTTCAAATTATATGCTGTTCAGAGTGTGTATTATTATATCTGGTGTATCTTCTTCTGCATATAACGACATCTAGGGAAATAATATTTTTTAATTAAAATGCTGAAAAACATGGAATCAGCTGGGTCAAACCATTAAAGTCTCCTGTAGCCCAGTTTCTGCCTCCAGAGGGGCCAAAGGTAGATACTTGCAAATAGAGTCTGTGAAACAGGTATGAGCAAGGGATCAGGCCCTCAGCAGTTTCACACACTTAGAAAGTTTACAAGCTGGATAGATATCAGACACTCTGTCCACAAGCTCCATAAATATACCTGAAATCTCTTTGACTTCTTCAGCTCAAAAACCTTCCTTGCAACCTGTCTTACGATTTATGTTCTCACTGAAGAACCCTTCATTTGTTCACACCCTCATTTGTTTTAAGCTTGTTGCCTGATAATGTCACTGCGCACTGTGGTTTTGTGGTTTTGGGGACTGAAACTGAGAAAATTCTTTTCTATCCATCTTTTCATGTCACTCATTATTTTATAGCTCACTTTCAAACACTGCTTCAGCTGTGGTTATACAGTACCACAATAAGTAAACTCAGATACCTCTCAAGAACATGATGATCACATGAGACCCTGATAACTGGGGATGAAATCACCTTCCTGTTCAAGTGTGTTCCAAGAATGGATTAGTTTTTTCACTATCAGGCTTTATGCTGGATTAGATATAGTTTTAGTGAAAGGTTATGCTCTGTGCTTTGATCATTCAGACAGAAATGTGATAGTGAACCGATTCCTGATTGAAATCTAGCATGACTACCAGGTTACCCAACCATGCAGAGATTTGACGTTTATGACCAGGGAATAAACAGAACATGAGAAATGCCCTCTGAGGTCAGATCCCATATCAATCTGGCACTGTGCTCTTCTCCAGCAGTGGCAAAAGGAAGTGATATTCAGTGAGAGCACATGAGCCTGGGCAGTTTCTCTGGTTCATTCTCCCCAGCATCCAGAACATTTTTATCATATGTCAGTGGATACATCCCTGTCTGGTCCGTTTAGTATTTTCAGTCTTGTTTTGTTGAGTGCATCCTCATTCTAGTGTTGTGGGTTTTGCTGAGTAACAGACAGCTCTGCTTTCACCTCATTCACCAGTTAAAGTTTACAAATTTTGATCCTATTCCCACTTAGTCATCCATTCTCCAAATGAGGAGTCCCAGCTATTTCAGTCTGTCATAAACTGGCTTCTCCCACCCTTTTTCTGTGCCTCCTCTAACCGCGTTATCTTATTTGAGATGTGGAGACCAAAGTACGTGAAACTTTGACCTGATTTATTCTGTGTCCTGTCTTATGTGGACCCTCTTGTGTAGGTTCACCAGTGCTTTACAGACAAAATAACACTCACTGCTTCTTTCCTTACACCCATCCTGACAATATCCAGAACTGTGTTGACTTTTTTAAACTGATGCTACACAGTGAGCTGCTGACTTCAGAGACCAGCAGTGATGACTCCAGGACCACCTTCTTGTGTTTGATTGCCAGTTCAGTGCTTCTCAGGCATGCTTGATTATTTTTACTCACTGTACCATCTTAAAAATACAGAATATTGTATCTTTTTCAGGCTGAACAGACTCTGCCAGGACCCTCCTTTGATCACACTTAGCAGTGTTTTCTCCACATTGCTGAGTTTTGAGTTCCTTTTGAGAGGAGCAAAGAGAGCAATGAGCTGTAGCCAAAATGCAGTAATTTAGTGGCATATGATGTTCTCTGTCATATTTTTATCTCATTTCTTATGCTTTCTAATGGCTGATTTCGGGCTTTGACTGCTGCAGTGCACGAAACTGAAGTTTTACAGAGAATTATCCTCAAAGACAGCAGAATTTCTTTCCCCAGTAGCTCATTTAGAGCCTGTTCTTGAATGTACAGTTAGTATGTATCATTTGATAATGACCACTGTATTGTCACCTTGCAATTTTGTTTTCTTATCGATGAGATATTAATAGTTGAGACATGTAATCTTGTAGTATCACATAGATGTGAAAAACCCCAAGCTTCAGAACTGATACCTGTGTGTGTGCTACAACTGTTTTTTAAATAGTAACTTCTCATACAGGATTCTGTATTCACTTTCTTGAGGAGCTGAAAATTTTCTGTTGCAAATCCTCGGACCTGTCAAAACAGTGGAACCAGTGGGAAATCAGGAAAAATGGAAACAAGTTAAGACAGCTCATAAGAACTCCAAGCTGTGAAAGAACCACAGTAGAAATAATGGATTTTGGGATAAAGGGAAGCTCATTGCTGAAACAGGATGAAGGGTCTGACAGTATAATGTACGAAGCAACCCGGCACTGGGAAGCAGAATAAATTAAATAAATAAACAGGAAAAATCTTCCCTTAACTTCTGAAATCCTGAGAAAAGAAGGCATGAAATTAGTACATCATTACCCACTTATTAAGATTTTTTTTGCTTTCCATATACCCAAGAACATAGAAGCTATTTTATTCAGCCCTCTTTGATAATTAAATGTAGCGCAATAAATTTCTTGCCGGGATTTCATTTATTATCACAAATGACACACTAGCTTAATAAAAAAATGGTGTTGAATTAACCAGCTCTGCTCATGTGATTGTTTTAGATTGATTAGGCTTTTCATTTTGAAACCCTATCTTTGTATTGTAATTATGTTGTATTCTTTGAAATGAGAGTTTTAAATTATGAGATAATTTACTTTTCCTTTCAATTTCCTTGACTAGTACATTTTGTGGAAGTGATAAAATGAGACATGGTTTTGATTTACTTTTTTTTGCATTTGGAAAGAAAGGATAAAACATTTTTAGAACCTCAAGAATTACGTTCCCTTTGCTTGTGTTTATTTGATGGAAATTAGAACAATCATGTGTAGATAATTATTCACCTTGTGCAATACAGTTTGATCTACTGCAAAACTCCTCAGAAAATGAACTTCTGTTGAAAGAAAACACCCACCAAGCCGCCTTACAAAATGCAAATTACAGATACACCTATTCAATTTCATGTTCATGTGTAAGAAGGCTCAAGGGTTTTTCCTCTTTCTTCAGTTTGTAACACTTCCTCAGTCAAGGCAGTCTCTGTACCCGTAGCTTTACAATCCCGAGGCACTGAAGCTGGCTCAGATTTGAGCTGCACAAACCTTTGATCATCCCTGAACTGCACAATTTTGATGGTTCCAAAAAGTTTGCTGAGACTGCTGCTTCCAGGGAAGAAGGGACTTGGGGGAAAAAAACAGGGCAGTTGCTCCAATAAGGATTTTTCTGCTGCCGGGAGCACATTGGCAGCTCACTCACCATGGCCACGTGAGAACTGGATGGTCTCAGGGGACATGCTGGATAAAACGGGGTTTGTATCTGTGTCTGTCCTCTGTGTTTCCATATCTCACTCCCTGGTTTCATTCCTCTGTGCCCACCAGGAGCACAGCTCACACACCAGTACTAGAAAAGGGCATCCCAAGGCTCAAGGCTATGAAAATAGACCTTGATAAGCATCTTGATCTAATGCAGATTAAGCCCAAGACTGGGTTTTGCTTGAGCAAGAGCTGGAAAGCTGCACTGAGAGGGGGCTCTGTGGAAGGGGACAGAAGGTCTCTCCTCGAGCTACACATGCCTGTATTTAGATGGCTCGGCTTATTCTTCTGACCTTATAACTGATGGAGAAGTGTTTTCTGCCATCATACAGTAAGTGCCTAGAGTGAAGTAGATTACCTGCACTCCAGAGGTGCCCATTTGTCTCTGGATGATGTGTGACCATTCCCACAGCAAGAAGATAGTCTCCTCATACGTCAATTCTCCAAGCACACACACCTCTGAAAGGATTTTACTGGAAGAAGAAACTAAGTCTAAACGACGTGGAGAAACTCCAAGGAAATTCTGAATTAGTAAGGTCACTTGTACTGTCGTACTAACAACCCTGAAGTGCTTTCTTTGCCAACTTTTCTTTAAATTAGACTGTAAATTGCAATTATTGGAAATCTGAGAGAACATTATGCTGTGCAAGAAGTGATCACGAACCCTCTATGATGGTGGGACAATGTAAATGAAAAAGAAAGAGCACAAAAGGATTTTTTTAAAAGCTGGAAACTGCTATGGGTGAATCTTAATGAGAGGAGAATGCAATTTGTGAGTCTTTTTTTCAAAGAGTATGAAAATTGACTCAGAGACCCCATGGACTTGTGGCACTGATAATGGGAAATTAACTTTTGTATTTACAGAGTTCTGGTTCAAATTCACCATGATCTGAGTACAGTCATGTACTCAGCTGTGTTACGGTTGGTGTCCCACTCTTATTTACTATTTATATCAAGGACACCTCAGTGAATCACAATCATAAAATAAAGCCCACATTGTTATTGTACATATGCAGAAGAGAAAAAGTTGTCTAATCTCCAGATTTTTTTACAGTCCCCATGTGAAAGGAGCTGGGAGACTCAGTTCTCTTTGAACTAAGCAATGTTCATGGTTAGCTGAGATGGCTGATTTTTAATTGCTTCTAATCAAGGCACTTACAACAGGAAACCTGTTGGTAGCCTGAAGGAATTCTTTCATCTGCTTCTCTTTGGACATGAAATTTTTTTATTGTGTCTTAAGTTAACTTGCTGGATCCAGAAAGGAAGAAAATCTTGATCTGTATTCCTGCACCATGTAGCATATGGGGGCTGTTGAGTTTGTCAGTACTATCACAACACTAACAATCTCCACCTTCACCACAGGTCCATGATGGGTGAATGACTTCTACACCCCAAGTCCCTCCTGATTTTCCAGGCTCTTGTAGTGCCAAGTTTGTGCCTCACCAATAGCCAGGATGTCCTGGGGGAACATGGGAGGCACTTCCTCACATCTTTGGGGCTTACCTAGAAGTGGCACACAGTTTTATGGCTGGCTTAGGGATAGAGATGGGCAGGAATAACTTTCGGGACATTATCAAATCTGGTGAAACTACACAGAAGACTGAAACCTTCTCTTATTAAAATTTATACCATTTTGGGCAGAGGGGATGGAGTAATTTTTGAGTTTTCAGCAGCTATGTTGAAGATGCAGTGAAGAGAAACAGTTTGTGAAAGTTTGAGGAAAGATTACTTTTTTTCTTCCTTTCAAGAGAGCAAAGTATCTATCACAAAAAGAGTATCCACAGACATTTTTAAGAAGGCTAAATAGTTTTATTAAGCAGCATGGCTGTTACCCATGTGCACAATAGTAGAGTGTATACACTGACACTGGATGAAAAGTAGTTTACATATCAAAGTGATGGAGCCTCTCTGTTGTGAGGGACTGATACCTTCAGTTCCCTGAAAACTTCATTTACTTAGTTTAGACCCTTACAGAGAAGTTTCTCTCTGGCAAATCCCGTGCATAGTGAATGCTACCCTGCCATCTTGGCAAACAAACCCATACTCTTCTTTCCCATAGCCAACCCTTGCAGGTGACTTGTGCTTGCTGCCTCTCTGGTACTGCTGAGGGACACTTCTCTTCATGGTCACAGCTGCCCTTGGTCCAGGGGTGAAGAAGAGCTCAGGTGCATCCTGATGCCCTCCTGTGCCCAAACTTCTGACAGACCAAAAACCTGAGACTGAAATTTACTTCCTAGATTGGCACCACTCAGTTATGGTGAACTTGGCTGTTTCTCTATCTGTCACCCTGTGGCACCCTCTGCAGTTCTGTCTTTAAGCAGTTTCAGTGTTATATAAACATAAGAATCACGTAAGACAGCCCAGTTTCCACATCAGGCTTTATTAGTGGCCATTTCCTCCAGTCACCCTCTGACTCTTGCTTTGCTTGAGCCATGTTCTATCTGGGTATTATATTTCCACTCACACTGTCAAATTTTAGCATTCTTTGGCACACAGAAGTTGTGTGTTTTCTGCTATTGTTCCTGGCATTGCTGACATTCCTCTTGGGTCTGACCAGTAAACTTAATTTGCTTGCTCTGACTACAATTTTTAAACATTATCAGCTTCTCTTTTCAGTTTGCAATATCTTTTCCTCCACAGCCAAATGCACCTTGAGTTTGCAGGTGATTTCAGATGTTTGAGCACTGGTTGCTATCAGGTGTATTCAGCTGGTAGGTGCCTGCTTGTTTTGGCTGGTTGGACTGTGTGCTTCCCCAGGAAAGTTTTTATGCCTACAGCAATTTAGGCAAACAAGTTCTCTGATGACAGTGAAAAAAAAAATGTGCTGAGCATTTGTCACTGCATGCTTCTGGCCAAAAATGCTGCCATTTTACTAAATCCTCTATGTTTGACTCAGTCCCTGGTTTGTTTGCCAGTAGATTTAATAGCACAAAATTCTCGAGCAGCATAGGTTGTATCTCCATCTGGACTATGCAGCATGTTTATTTCCTTGGAAGAACTGTAGTATGAAATCATGACCACAGAGAACTCCTCTCGAACCAATGGAACCAATAGTTGGGAAAATAGTACAGAGCAATGTACTAATAAAAGTGAAGTCCTAGGTGAGTTGAAATACACCACTGCTCACAAATTTGTGTGGGATTCAGTGATTGTTCAGCTCTCAAAAAGAGGTGTAAAGAAATATATTTTCAAAATATAAAGCCATGTAATTTTAACATTTCAAAATTAAATGTTTCAGATATGCTGAAATGTTTTTCTTGACATTTCAAATTGAAAAAAGACCAAATTGCCTGCAAACTGAGCCACGTATTTCACTACTATGTAATACAAAATCTGAACTCAGCAAGCAGTTAAAATCTGCAACAATGGGATTTACATTTTCACCATCAAATAAAGCTAGATGAATAATTTGCAATGACTTTGGATTTCTGAGTATAATTCAGATTGGTCTGGTTAATTCAAAATTTTAAGTCCACAGGCTTTTATTTAATGAAAATAGTCTTTCAGGATCAGTCTGGTTCCATTGATTTCTTATCCCATTTTTATTTTTTTATTTTAGTTGAGACATTCAAAGCCAAGGTTCCATTACTGCCCACTTCTATTCCAACCACAGTCCAGTTTACCATTAAGAAGAACTTTTGTGTATGTTTTCTGTGTTACTGTGGCTTTTTTACTAGGCCTTGATTAGTAAAAAGATGTGCAGACTCTAGGGGTTATTTTTAAATACTGATTCAAGTCTCCAAAAACATTTAAAGACCTGGAAAGCTTGAACTGCATGCTCCAGTGCTCGGAGATTTGATTTCCATGCCCCAACTCCCTCTTGAATGATGAATCATATGCCTTGAAAACACACACTTTGAAAAAGGATGAAAAGATAAGAAAACAATGAAGATAAATTTTCCAAAGTGTAAGGATAACTGTGCTAAATTGCCCTCTTTAATCTCTCAGGGAGGCAGTTGCAGGACAGCTGGCATCTTCCCACCTCTCTTCCAAAATCTTCTGTTGAAAGGAGCTCTCTGGGCACAGCTTTATTGCAGAAAATGGTGTTTCTTTTCCATGTTGCTAAGAATGGATGCTGTGCTGAGCTGGGCTCAGGGGCAAGGGAAGAAGTCCTGTCTTTTTCCCACAGCTTTTCTTCTCTGTCAGTGTATCAACTCCTTCCTTGGCTGTAGGGTATGGCAGAGCAGAAGCTGGAACAGTAGATCAGGTGTGAATTGGAGACTTGAAGTTCTTAGTCTTGTAGTCAGACTTCATTCTGTGCTTGTAAAGTATCAGCACTGTTCAGAACAGTTCTTTTGCAGGACCAGTGCTCCTGGAGCCTGACATGGGGCAAACAAAGAGTTTTGTGGGATGAGGCTGGCTGGCAACCAAGGAGGGACTGGTGGATCTTTGTTGAGAGGAAAATACTGTGTGATGTTTGTAGGGATATTTCATTTCACCTCCTGTTCTCCCTACTTCTTCTATTCACCAAAGAGCTGCAGGACCAATAGAGTAAAATAGGAAAAGGACAACCAGCAGGGACCTCTAAATAGCCAGCCTGGCGCCGTGCTGATGCTGGGAGAGGTGCTTTAGGTGCTTAGCTTGGTAGCTGTACTGCCTCCCATCTCGGGGCCATGGGGGGTTTACCATCAGTTTCCCAAGAAGCAGAACTGCACTGTGGGTCCCTGCTGAATGTCTTGCCATGGTTTACCTCCAATGGCAACCAGCTAAGGCCATGCTTCCCTGCCTGCATCTCACCTTGTGAACACATTGCATTCCTGGATGACTGTGGCAGGCTCCTGGCAGGGATTTGTGGCTAAAACTGAGTTGAAGACAAGCAATATGGAAGACCTAATGAGGCTACAGAGCCACTTTATCCAGGCATGATCTGAAAAAGGACCTCACCGATTTTTAACTGACATGATTGGTTTTAAGATGGTTTGATTCCCAAATGCAGTACAGGAAGGAGGCAGATAAGCCCCACACAGTTGATGCTGGGCAGAAGCATTTCTCTAAAAAAGCTTGAAGAGAAACACTTGTCCAGGCCAGTTCATAGCTTTACTGATGGAAGGGAGTGAGAACTAACTAAATAAAAGGCAAAACTGTTGTGGTGTATGAGCCACTGATAGCATGGGTGTCATCACCAAGGAATTTACACAAACACATTTATGTTTATCTTAATTCAGTGGAAAACTGCTTTTGATCTGGATCCTGTAATTTGTCTTTTATCTCTGGTCTTGTCACAGGCATAAGAACTACATGTGTGGGAAGTCAGTAGATCAGAAACTTATCTTTGATTTACTTTCTTTCCATCTTGTTGCCTTTCTTCAGTCAGAAGTTTCGGCTCTTCTCCTATTATTTTTGCCTGTACATGGGCAAATTTTAAAAATAAACAAAATTAGATGAAGCATAAAATCAGAGCTTTCTCTTGTTTGCTCCCAATAAAAGGAAATTCAGAATATAATGATCTTCCTTGGGAATCAAAACTTCCTCTTAACACCTCCTTGAGTTAAATTAGAGTCCAGCACAGAAAAGGCCTTGAAGAGTCTGCACTGATCAATTTTCTTTACTTTTTCAGAAAGGGGCTGTTTGGTGGCATGAAGCTGAAGAAGAAGAGAAAAGGCGAGAAAGGGTTGACTATTACAAACAAAGATGCACTGGGTAAGGCCTCATAAATCAATATTGCAACTGGGAAGAGCAGGTGGGAGTAAAATAAAACTGTCTGTCTGACTTTTACATTAGAGAGATATTTTCGAAAGTTTTTTTTTCTGCTCTAGAGATGGATAAGTCATTACAGGTGTGTAATTCCTCCAGAAGTTCTTCTTTTAGAAAACTGTGTAGGCCAGGATGGCTGGATGGGCTGGCTCAATAAAGCCATGAACTTTACTTAGTAGCAATTCTCCTCTTAAATGTACAGCAGTTATTTTATTGTATTTTATTTTATTTTGATGTGGGTACACCCATAAGATGCACACATTCTCCTGTTTCTTTCCCTTAACACACCACTGGTTTCCAAACTACGGATACATTCCCCTGCACATCCTACCATTGTCATTTCTCTCCTATCACCACCAATTCACCAGGATCTGTAGTTTAGCAACAATAAAATCTTCACCTTCTATAGTTTTATTTTTGTAGTCTCATGAACTATTTTTGCAGCCCTTGAAGTACAGTGTTGTAATAAACCAGTCACATGTGTCTTGACTGGTGCTTGGGCAGAAACAGGAATGCTTATTTTGTACCATAAGCATTATTAAGCTAAAGGACAATACTTTTAAAAAGCTTATCCTCTGGTCCTTAGAGCAAGAGGTTTGGGTTGTTGGAGTAGAGAAAACTAAAAATCATTTTCTTACTAATTACAAGGCATTCTTCCCAGCTGGGGAGACGTTTTATCTGCTTTAGCCTCAGAGCAAACAATAGAGGCTACTGCAAGCCCATAATCAAACAATGTGCTCTAGGGCAAATAGGATAGGGAGGGCAGTCATGGGAACTTGGTGCTACAGGTGGAAAACTATGGACTTTTCCTCAAGGGCTGAAAACCAGGCTGTGCCTACACAGATACAGAGACAATTTCACCTTCCCTGTGTTCTAGGAAGGCTGGACAAGAGCCGGAGGACAGCTGGGGAGCGTAGATGTTATATGAGATTGCTGGGGGAGGAACCTTTGTGGAGCTGGCTTGTGCCTGCCTGCCTTGCAACAGAAGCGAAGTTGTGTCTGTCTGTACCTCCCTGGTGCTTTGCACAGGAGGGGAGCTGCTACTGCAATCAATGCTGCTCAATACAAACCACTACTTATCTCTAACTGGGACACCCCCCCAAAAAATAAAATATTCAGTTCATGCTGATAAATCCACTGCTCTGCTCCACGTGACCTTTTTGCTAGAAGAAATCAGATGTGAGTTTTACTTTCTTGTTTGTTTTCTTCATCAGATGATCATGATGAAAGTGCAATTCTTCTCCATGACAACCTTGGAAGAAGAGAAGAGGGAGAGGAAGACTCAATAAACAGCAGTGTTCTGTCCGATGTTTTTGGATCCCTAAGCCCAAAGAGGAAAAGGTGCTCTTTCGTGTATCTTATCTAATATTCCTCAAAACACCTTTTCCATCCTTCTCAGGAGTGGTATCGCCCTAGAACAATACATCTGTTGACAGATAATCCATTTACTGATGGCAGTGATCCCTTTACTCCTGCTCTCCCACATGACAGAGTGGGATGTACTTGTCAGCAAAATATTGTCAGCTCAAAGATATTAACAGATGCTATCCAGTGCAGGGAGAGATTGAAATGGATCCTGTGAGTGCCTCAACTGTGCTAATGAACTTTGCTAAAGAAAACAAGCCAGAGGGAACAGCAATCTCTATACCAAAGAGCTTGTGCAGTTGTTTTTTTTCATTCAGGGGAGGAATGGAGTCAGGTTTGATGGGATCAGCAAGTGAAATCACTCCCATGCATGACAGGTATCTGCACTGGTTTGTGTGGATGCCAAACATTTCCCTATTAACAAGTATATGAGAACAAAGGTGGTCTCTGCTGCTGAAATCAAGCCTAACAGTTCACAACAAAGCTACCTGCCATAAACAATACTAGCTTAGTGCTGAGAAGTATTTCCAACGTGTGGTGTGTCCGAGTACCAGCTCTTGCCTAGAAATGCCTAATGACCTGTTTTGTCATTTAAACAGGGCAAAGCTGGTGACTAGAATTCACGAAGAGGAGCTGAAAGCCCAGAACTATCAGGTGAGCAGGGAGTGACAGCCCTTAAGTGCCTCTGAATTCCTCAGGCAGACTGGACCTGAGCCCAGGAATGTGCCTGGTATCCTTGTGCCCCACAGATTGCCATCACTATCATCGAGGCCAGGCAGCTGGTGGGTGAGAACATCGATCCTGTGGTGATCATTGAGATAGGTGATGAGAAAAAGCAAACAACAGTAAAGGAAGGCACAAATGCCCCTTTCTACAATGAGGTAGGTGCTTTCCCTTAAAGAAGACACTTTCTTCAGTGGCTCTGGGTGTACGCTATTATTTAGTAGCCCAAAAGGGGATGAATTAAGTTTGTAGAACCTGCATGTCTGAGGTGGAAGGTCGGTCCAGGGGGTCAAGCACCAGCAACAGCTCTGTTCGGTTTAGTTCTGTTTGCTCTTTCTCTTCTCAAACGCTATCCATCCTGTTCCCCACCCTCTTCAATTAATTCTGCTCAACTCCCACTGCTGTTGCAGTTTTTCAAATTATCTACTTGGGAGCATGGTCTATAGTGCTGCTCACCCTGCCCATTTCCCTTCCTATTATTTCACTGTTTCAGCCTTTCCTTAACATATGCTTGTTCCAGCTGGTGACAAACAAGACCAAAACAACCCCAGAAACCAGAAGTCCTTTGGGTTTCCTTGTACCTCCTGTCCCTTTGACAATACCCTCTAATCTGGGCCATAGCTGACACGAGCTGGGGGCAAGGAAAGGGTTTTGCTGTGTCCACCAGTGCCTTCCCAGCACCCTCAGTGTCTCACTGGGACTCTGTGTGGCAACCCAAAAAGTTGAACCATTCGGCTGACTGCACTGGCTGCCATCACAAGGATGATTCTGATCTGCTGTCACCTTTTCCCACAGTACTTTGTGTTTGATTTTGTTGGACCACAAGTGTTGCTGTTTGACAAAATAATCAACATCTCTGTAAGTACCTGGGAAAACTTAGCACATATTTAAAGGTCATTGTTGTTTAACTTTGTTGTAACTTTGGCTCTAAATGATTCATAATGTAATTAAAAAGAGAAATAATTTTAGGTACCAAGAGTGCTATAAAGTCAGCATGTAGTGTGGGAAAGAAAAAGGATAAAGGAGAGGAAAAAGAGGAGAAGCAGCTGGCAGTGATTTGAAGGAACACAACCCTAAAGGAAGATTTAGTCTGCCTTTTCAAGGACACTCATTGCTGGCTTGGCAATTGACAAGATAGAATGAGAAAATTCAGATTAGCTCACTTTTGTTAGCACGGTCATCATCCCTTTAAATTTCAAGCTGCCACTTGATTCAAATGATTGAGTTGAAATGTCTGCCTTATCTCAATTCCTCAAGTACAACTTGTTTCTAAGTAAACTAGTCAAGGTACTTTATCCTCAGCAGTGGCTCTCGAGCTGTCTGGCACTGCCAGTGGCTGGTTGCCAGTGGCTGGTTGCTGTCAGCACGGGAGTGGGCTCCAAGTGTTCAGTGATGCTTCCACTGCTCCCTGCAAGTAAGGTTCCAGTGAAGCTATGGAGGGACCTTATTGCTCTCTACTATTACCTGAAAGGAGGTTATAGACAGATGGGAGTCGGTCTTTTCTCTGGAGTAATAAGTGATAGGACAAGAGGAAATGCCTCAAGTGTTGCCAGGGGAGTATATTAAAAAAAAAATTCACTGAAAGGGTGGTCAGGCTCTGGAAAAGGCTGCCCAGGGAACTGGTTGAGTCACCATCCCTGGAGGTATTCAAAAGATGTGTAGATGTGGCACTTGCAGACATGGTTTAGTGGTGAACCTGGCAGTGCTAGGTTAACAGTTGGACTTTATGATCTTAAAGGTATTTTCCAACCTTAATGATTCTATGATTCTGTGGCATCTCAGAACAGTCCTGCTGGAAGACACATATGCTTTTGGACTTGGGGCATTAGATAATGATGTGCAGTTTGGAAGTCCAAGTCTATGGAGCCATGTTAATTATCTTGTCTGAGACTCATCACCACATTTAGCAAGGTCTCTGAGGAATTAAAGATCTCACTAGACTCTGGACAATGCTGTATTTGTACTATTTAGAAATACCACAGGCTATGCCCTTCATGAACTGTTTTTTTTTTTTTTTGTTTTGTTTGTTTGGGTTTTTTTGTTTTGTTTTGTTTTGTTTTTGTTTGTTTGTTTTTTGTTTTTTTTTTTTTTCCAAAAGTCCATCCACTTTGCCAGATATTTCTCTGGAAATAAATAGTGAGTTGTTGCTTGAGGAAAGGTTCTTTTTCTCTGAAATGCTTTGTCAGTTTCAAAACTGTACACCAGGAAAGGGTTTCTGCTGATTGTGCTTAACAGAGACAAGCGGTGGTCAGGACCTATAGGGCACATCTTATACTTGCTTTTCTGGGCTGCTAATAGAGTGACTTTTTCCTACAGAATAAAAAGTGTTCATTTACACATGGCCAGCTGGACAACTAGGTTTTCAATGCTGGTAGTAAATTCTCAGTCTGAATCCTAAGGCTCACTTGAAATCCCCTGTATCACATGCACAGCTCACATATATGAAGTTCATACAGGAGGTATCTACAGACCTAATCTCCTCTTATCTCTGAGGACAGAATTTACTACAGGCTGAAAATTACTCCTATTTTGCATGGGAGCAGATGTCTCCTTGCTGCTATGACTCACATCCCAGTGTATGGCCCCTATATGTGTTTCTGACATGGTTCATATGAGCACAGTGCCAAGGCATCAACTCTTGTGTGCTGCTGCTGCTGTTGGGGGACGTGTAGTTATTTTTCTCCAAGATATGGCCAGTCTTTCCAATCTCACATTCTTTTGATAAAGACTCCATATATTCAGTGATGGAGGGGAGAGTGCCATCTTTCTGAGTGTATTGGGGATGGAGGGGAGAGTGCCATCTTTCTGAGTGTATTGGGGATGTGGCAAAATGTGTCACCTTTATCTGCTGTATATCTGCATGGTTTCATCAGGCTCAGCAAACTTATTTGATTTATGCCTGATGAAGGTGCAACACTAAGAAATGAAAGATCCTCTAGATAAAAATGACTTTTAAAAAAACCCCCACAAACAACAACAAACTAACCCAGTGCAGTGCTTATGTGTGGTACCGAAAACAGAGATTCATTACCTTGCAACACAGTTTTGGAGAATGCAATCTCTCAGGGGAATAGAAACAGAGGAATTGTGTGTGCTGGGAGTGAAGGAAACCCTGAGGGATGGAAAGTTTCACAGCACTTGCTTAGCATGAATCTCACTTAAGGAGAAACAAAGGTTGGCAGCCTCCATTACCAGCATTCATGCACTGAATTTGCTTAATCTGTATAAATGAACTTATCTGCATATGAAAGCTCAAGGAAAACAAAGATTAGTGCCCTTGTCCATCAGTTCAGCAGTTAGTGTAGCTGTATCCAAACCCTGCATTTGAGAGGAAAATGAGACTTTCAATTTATCAGCACCTGCTACTTAGTACTGAAATACTGCTGAAGTGAGGAATTACCAAGGACAACTGAGTGTGTTCCCTAAATCACAGAGGCACAGTGGCCCCAGCCCCTTAACAGAGAATGACATTATATTGCAACTGGAAACCTGAATTTTCTGGTGAGTCTTGATGAAAGCATCAGTGATCTTTACTTTGAAATGTATGTCTCCTGCATTTGAGAAATACCCAAAATAAAGTCACATTACAAATCCAGTGCAAAATTGCAGAAGTCTTGTATCCCAATCCAGGAAGTGTAGGTCCAAAGAGAGGGTATGAGGTCTTCCAGATTCCTGACATGCTGTCAGAGGCTTAATTGTTTACTTCCAGTGTTTAGAGTTAGCTTCGGTGGACTTGAATGGGCTTGGTTTCTCTTTGCAATTTGGTCAAGGTGTTCCAGAAAATTCACCCTGCTTTCAGGGGCTTTTCCACAGCCAAGAAATAGATTTCAACCTTTTAAGCTCTTCTGAAAACAGGTGATATACATTTTTTGAGAAATACAGTTCTAGCCTCTGCCTTATCTGTGAAATGAGCCACATACAAGTATTTGAAAATCAGACAAGGAAATAAATAGATCTGGGAATTATGGTAATTGAAAATTATTAATTAAATTTGAATTAAATTAAATTGAATTCATTACTTGGCATGAAGAATAAGGAGACAGACTTGCTGGGGCCTGCTTGCCATCTCATTTACATCTATATTACTCCTCTGATTTCGTTAGTATTGTGGGGGGTAAATCAGAATTGAGTCTCTTGGTTTATGTGCACATTGAAATGTTGCAAAGAAACACCTCAATTCTTTGTCCTCTGAGTGTACTCAGTTCTTACAGCAATTCAGCTATACACAGAAAGTGATAAAATTTCTTCAGTGAAACCAGTTTTACCCCGTGTGTTTACGTTCATTATGATTTATTTAAAACTGCCAGAATAAGTACTATAAGTGCATCTGCTCTGAAGACACATCCATCTAATTGCTACTTTATATAATCCTAGGACCTGGGATGAACCTGTGTGATTCTGCTCAGATGCCACTGTATTGTTTTCTAAATTGGCACAATATTGGGTAGGGAACAAGCAAATGCTTGCTGTACCTTCTGTGGCTATGCGTCCCCAGTTTTGGATGTTGCTGCTTATTACCTCTGAACCAAATGTGATCTTTGTCTCGATTGCTCTTTCTTATGCTGACTGGGAAGAGAGGTAGTGACATTCTTTAACCCTTCTTTAACCTTTTTAACAGGTTATGCACAACAAATTGATTGGGAGTGTGCTGATAGGCTCCTTTAAAGTAGATCTGGGGACAGTGTACAGTCAGCCGGGTAAGTGGTGCATTTTCTGCCTGTTTTGTCTGTTAAATGAGATGTAAAGCAGGGGAGGAGAGGGAGATGTGCTGCTTTTCTGTTTAGATGCTTGTGGTTTATGCCGAGGGACAGACTTAAAAGTTTTTGGAAGTGTTGTGTTTGTATTTGGATAGCAGCCAAACTGTTGGGGGAAAGTTCAACACTGAAAACACTTTGTCAACCTGCTCATTGGTGGGAAGCACTTATCAAGGATGGCTTCTCTTTAAGTGGTCAGAGTGGGCAGTTCTACAAAACCCAACTTCACTCATTTGCTGTAGAGCATCCAAAGCTCTGCTGTGTGTGTTGGGGTAGAAGGAGTGGGAGGAGGGAGAGCAGGATGGAGAGTAGAAGGAATAGTGAGGAGAGCATGAGACAAGTGAAGGAGCAGAAAAGGAGAGTGAAGATGACAAAGAGGTGACCATGGGTCCTCTTGACTTGTCATCTTCAGAGCTGTCCAGTGCTTTCTGAAATTTGAAGCTAAGAAAAGATCATCTATCCCTTTTTTAATGTGTTTTTACAACCAAAACATTCACAAAAAATATACCTTTATTCCATAATTACTCAAGGACCTGGGCTCTTGGTCTTTGGGAAAGAATGCATTTAGGCCACTTGCTGTACATGTCACACAGGTATGACAAAAGCCACCCTTTCTTCAGGGCTCCTGCAACAGTCACTAGAGAGAAATGGCCTATCTGAAGTGAGCAGCTTTTGTCTGTACTCAGACTGTGTTAGTATCTGAATTCTCTCCTGGATCTCCTGCTCACACTTTAGCAGGAAGGTGGTTTCTGAGGGTTGATCTTGAGCTCATATCCCTGTACACTGTGCTCTCTCCTTCCCACTCCTGTATACACCCAGGGTGATGTCCAAGGACTTAATGTAGGATGTTAGGACCTTTCTCAAGGGAGTTGTTGAAGCAGTGCTACATCAAAGGGCTGTTTAGGGTGAATTGTCATGTGCATTTTCCCCCTTGAAAGATGGAGCTGAACCTGCTCCTGGCTACTTCTTCTTCTGGTGGCTGTCCACCTTCTTTCCTCTGTTTCTTAGCTGTCTGCCAGTGTTACACCTGGCCACAGCTCCCAGAAAGGGTTTTGCTGCAGAAGAGTTCTGAGATCATCAGCTGCTGAAATACCACCCAACCTTCCACTGGGCTTTAGTCAATGATCTCAGTAAACATAGATGAAAATGGGCTTTTTTTCTAATGAGCTCTGGATCAATCCTTTGTTTGTCTTTTTTGTCACACAACATTTTGGACCCTCTAGCTGTGCCTGATAAACAAGCACAGTCCTCCTGGAAGTACAAATGTTTGATGTGCCCTTTCTGGGATCGAAGAGGAAAATATTTGCATTTGTTTTGAATTCTCTATTTGAGTGTTTAAGCTTGTCCTTCTTACAGGTCATCAGTTTTGTGACAAGTGGGCGCTTCTCACAGACCCTGCTGACATTAGGACAGGAGCCAAGGGATACCTGAAGTGTGACATCAGTGTAACTGGGAAAGGTGATGCAATACAAGCTACGCAGAAAACAGCTGATACTGAGGAGCAGATTGAAAAGTACTGCAACAGTTTCTTGGGTTATTTTAAACTGCTTTCTTCTTTACTAGATGCCTCAATATGTCCTCTGCCCTCCTTTCTGTCCTTTCCTTGTTAACTCAGCATTACTAGCAGGATAGCATTGTACACCTGGCTGTTCTGATGTGCTCAAAAAGAGTTTTTACAATCCTCTCAACTAAATTGAAAGGCTTGTTAGGGTCACTCCTCTGCAGCTGATAGAATCGGCCAAGTTCTGTGGCTGAGTTTCAAATTATCTCTGACAGAAGATTGATCTGAAACCAATTAAAGATTTCTTAAAACAGTGAACTAAGAAGAAAAAATATGAGGAAAAATTATTCCTTTGCCACTATCAGATATGTATGCGTGGATATTTTTCATATCCTTAGATAAACTCGAGTGCATTATCATTCTCCTTGTAAAACACAGAAGTTCAATGTGGTAAGTATGCTACCAGCATACTTCAAATTTTACTGGGGCAATGCTTCTGGTCAGTGCTAACCTATTGGACCAAGTCTATGGAGAGTCACCAAGATGATGGAGAGATGGAGCAAATGGTCCACAGGGGAAGGTGGTGAATGTTAGTTTCTTGAGCATTAAGAAGAGCAGTCTAAGGGGTATCCTGCACGAAGAGGCCTCTTTTCAGATGAATGAGTAGAAGTATGTAGATGAAGGAGAGGCTTTGGATGCAATTTAGAACAAGGGAATTTCAGAACAGATTTTTTTACCATGAAGATGGTCATGTGTAACAGGGGCCCAGAGAGAGGGGCAAATCTCTGTCCTTGAAGATATTCAGAATTTACTGGACAAGGTCCTGAGCAGTCTGATTTAACTGGACCTGATTCTATATCACACAGACAAGTTTGTCGAGTAATGCTGTATCATTTTCTCATGGTAATGAGAATTTTTTTGGTTTAGATGCAAAAGCAAATTCATACACCTTTTTGTGTCTTCTCAGGATGCATGCTAACTTGAGGTGACAGTACTGTTGGAAAAAATATCACTTCATTGTCTGAGTTTTCAATTTTAAGGAAACAGCTTCTTGTTTTTTCTTTCAGAAACCTCTTGATCCCCAAAGGCTTTCCATCTGAAAGACCATGGGCCAGATTTTATGTGAGAATTTACAAAGCAGAAGGACTTCCGAAGATGAACTCTAGCATCATGGCCAATGTCACCAAAGCGTTCATAGGCGACAGTAAGGACCTTGTGGATCCCTATGTGGTGGTCATGTTTGCAGGTCAAATGGTAATTGGGATCCTCTTGATCACAAAAATAGGCCTTCTTTCCTATTAGCTGTGCTACAGGCAGGTGATTATGCTGATGTCCTTTAACTTATAGTTACATAAATTAAGTAAAACACATATTTCTGCCATCAGAAATTTTTCAGTTCTTAAATTATGCAGGAATAAAGTGATGGAGACACTTAATGCCAGCAGATCTAATATCAGCCTCACAGCAGTAAGTTAGAGGCAGGCAGCAGGAGGGGAAAGAGGATTCCGTAGCACTGTTACTAAAACATGGAGTTACAAGACAGTGATTTACCCAGCATGGTATTAGGTAAGTGCTATGTTCTGGTCTCCCTAGAGTGAAATAAGGAAGCAAGACTGAAATCAGTAAGGATGGTTCAGTCTGGATTTTAGGGCTGTGTATTGATTTCTGAATTACTGTGCTGAAATTCAGAACCCTTGCAGCTTTCTGTGGGTAGAGTAAGCATTGTAGCAGATTGTCTCAGTGCTGCCTCACTTCATTGCTCCCAGAGCAACTTCGACATCAAACGTGGTGTGACTGCTGAGAGGAGCTTCTGACTTTGGTGGAAGAGGAGTGTAGAGGAGGTCCAGGGGCTTGGTTTCTCTGGGGTACATCCATGAAACGTGTGTCAGGGAGTCTTGATTATTGGTGTAAATGAGGAAAGAATCAAACTGGCAATTATTTTAAGCCAGCAATGTTTTCTGTGTGCAAGGAAGCCTTAGGGACAGGTTCAGTCAGTCCTTTCCAGACATTTCAGGCATGAGAACAAGGCCCTTGGTCCTGATTTCATGTTTTGTTGTGAATCCAAATTGCAAAGTGTTACTTCTCAAACTAGTATGGGTTAAAACATTCAAACGCATGAAACCTTCAGGTTCAATAGAGGACTGAAGAATACATAAGAATGAGTCACTGATGTGAGTTTGCACACTGGTGTATAAACTATGGTTTCAGAGGTAGTGTTCGTGGGTTTCCTGATTCAGTTCTCCCCACTGAATGTGAAAGTAGAAGTTCTGCCACAGCCAGCAACTGCATGGATTATGATACAACCCTGACATCTCCTACAGTTTAGGAGGAATAGCTCTAGAACCTATACCTCTAGCATAGGCATTGACCAGAATGTGAGCCAAATAAATGGCTAGATTTTTTGCTAGATAAATTGCCTCGTTTAAGGTGTCCCGTTGGTACATACAGCCTGGCAGAATTAATAAATTTAATCTTTTATGAGACAAACTGCGCTACATCACTGCTACTCAGATATTTCAAAAGCCATTTGAAGATGTGCAATTTGCAGCAGAAATGCCAAAGTCTGTCTTTACAGATATATTTTGTACAAAGGGGCCCTGAAGAGTTTTGTTCTAGGTTCTGATGTGCAGGTAAGAATTCTTTAGCAATAATGTAGTCTTTTGTTAGATATGAAAGGCAAAATAAACAAGCTAATAGAAAAGCCAAAGTACTTTCAAGATAGGATATTTGTGCTTTAAAAATTACTAGAGAGATATTGCTAAGTGCAATCTGTGCTATACTCATTGCCATTCTCTAGACTTCAACCTCTCTGGGGTTAAGTTTGCTGGACTTCCATTTCAGGGCCGGACAACAGTACAAAAGAACTGTGCAGATCCAGTGTGGCAAGAACAGATTATCTTCAAGGAAATGTTTCCTCCACTCTGTCGTAGAGTCAAAATCCAGGTCTGGGATGAAGGCAGCATGAATGATGTGGCTTTAGCCACACACTTCATTGATTTGAAGAAAATATCAAATGAACAGGACGGTGACAAAGGTAAAGGTGAAAATGTTCTAGGATAATGCCCCTAAGGTAAAATCTACTTGCATGGAAACTAGGCACTGGTTAATCCCATTTTAGGAATGTCCAGAGCTCAAGTGTTGGTTCTGAGAGACCTTCTGTTGCTTAATTTGACATAATTGTACACTGTGCTTGTTGTATGGTGGTCTGCCACTGTCTTTCTTGTTAAAGGACTGCTGCATAATTTGGTACCTTCTTTGTGACTGTGGCAATAGTCTACTCTAGTCATTAAGGATGACTAACGTAAGTTTATAGTTCATGTGAGTTTCTGTTGGGCAATAAACACAAAACCTGAAAATCACTGAAAATCAAAGGCAGAGCAGGCTTGTGTTTTTTATCTACCCAGTAAAAGCAAAGTGTTTAGGTAACACTCAGCTGGGTGCTATCACAGCCCAAGGAAATACCATGGACTAGTGTGTTGTCTGCACCTATGTGAAGTGAGGCTCACTCCCTGGAGTCTTTTCACCTGTGTTTGAGTCTACATTTATAACCGTGTTTATGTTGTGTGATCCATGTGTGGAACATGTTCAGTTATCACAGCTCAGCAAAGGCACAGTAACTCCTTAAACCCGCTAATTCAAATGTGTATCCAAGCCCCTAATCAGAAAATAAAAGAAAAATTCGTATAAGCTGAGAAGTGACATGGATGTAGAAATATTTTAGCCTAAAAGAGAAAGCCTTCATTACTCTCCCTTCATGTCCCAGCCCTCAGTCTATAGAAGCAAGCTCTTTTATTCAAGAGATGCAATAGACCTCCTGACCCAGCATGTGTGGTGCAAACACCTTCTGAGAAAGAGCTCCATACCAGAACAGTCCTGGGTTGGGTATTGGCAGAGGCAAAACCATGCTCTGTATGAAGTGGTCCCCACTGCACAGAAATGATATTTGGCTTTTGGTGTGCACGAGGCAAGATTTCTTGGAGCAGACAGTGAGGAGAGCATACTAACACCAAACAGAAATGCCATAAAAGGTACTTTATCTCCAGGGTTTTTGCCTACCTTTGGGCCTGCCTGGATCAATCTCTATGGCTCACCCCGGAACCACAGCCTCATTGATGACCACCAGGAGCTTAATGAAGGTTTTGGAGAAGGGGTTTCCTTCAGGGGACGTCTCTTCATTGAGATTGCTGTGGAAATACTTTCAGGAGGAGCCCGAGAGTCAAAGTTTTCAAGTATTATCAAGGATATCAAGTTGTCATCCAAAGGTAAAGACTTCAAAGCACTTAAAGGAAAAGACAAAACTGAGAAAGCAGGAGAGGATCGAAAGTCAGCTGCTCCTTCAAATAAGATGAACTCAACCGAAGTGGAAGTCGAGCCATTTGATGTACCTTTAGAGGTCAGTATGATGTTAAGAGATTGGTTGTCATGTGTCCCTAAACCTCCAAGGATGACACTGGTACGTGTGTTTGGGTTCAGGCCATATAATACTACTTTTTCTGCTCCCTACAGCATCTCCATGTCTCCATAGTCTTGGGACCTTCCCATAATAGTTCAGCACAAATGGATCATTAATATGTACCTGTAACTCAAAAAACTCTTAAGTAGGACTTGGTGTCCCTAAAACTCAGGTCTCCTGTCCTATTGTTGCTTTTGCACTAGCTGCATCCACACATCCCCTCCAGAAACTTATATGATGCAATATCTGCTAATTGACAGAGAACCAACAGGGGCAGCTGGTACTGATTTCCTGTATTCATTCAAGAAAATTGGTAATTGTCAGTTGAAGTCAGTAGGGAATCACTGACATAGATTTTGTACAAATGCAGAGAGATAGATACAGTCTAGCTTGTTTTACTTTCCTCCTTTAACCCTGCATTGCCAGTGTGGTATTAGATCGATAATCTCTTTAAGAGAGAGTTAATGAAAATTATATGTTCAGTTTCAACTAATGTTAACTGATGTTACTTGCTTAACTTCGCCTGTTGTACAGGGTTACATCATGGGAAGATCTGCACTACAGTGCTTTGGGAAGGTTGTGCAGTTGTGGCAGGGATTTGGGAGCTGAGCCTGTACCTGAGATTTGCTTCTCTGCTCCGTCACATCACTATCTGGGAGCGGCATTGGTGCATACGCAAGCTCTTTTTTTTTTCTTTTACCCAATAAATAGGAAAAAACTCTTCTCATAACCAATTTTCCTCCCACTTCAGTATGTCTACTAGAACTACCTGAAAGGAGGCTGTGGTGAGGTGAGGCCTCTTCTCTGAGGTAACTAGGACAAGGGGAAATGGCATCAAATTCCACCAGAGGAGGTTCAGGTTGGATACCAGGAAAAATGTCTTCAGAGTGGTTAAACATTGGAACAGGTTTCCCAGGGAAGTGGTGGAGTCACCATCCCTGGAAGTGTTCAAAAACCGAGTAGATGTGGTGTTTTGCTATATGGTTGATTGGGCAGGGTGGTGTTTGGTTGAATGTGGCACCTGTCTTGCACAAACTCAATTACTCACATTTGGTGCAGTAACTGAATTAAGTTTATTACAAAGAACACCAGCTTAAATACAGTGTTCAAACTGTAACATGTGATCTTTCCTCTAATGACATTAGAGCACTTCAACATGCATGGGTGAAAGTCCTAGAGAACTACAAGTCCCAGAATGCCTTTCAGCATTCTTCCTGTAATAATAACTGCTACAGTTGGAGGTTGGACTTGATGATCTTGGAGCTCTTTTCCAACCTTAATGATTCTATGTCACTGATCAAAACTTTGGCTCAGTGCTCAAGATACTTGTGTTCTTTACTAGATATGATTCTTGGTCTTTCAACTCCATCTCTACAAGTAAATGGGAGAGGAGCAATTGTTCTTTGGTCTTGAGGCCTAGCCTTGACAAGTGTTCTTCCTTGGCCTGTGCCCTGGAATCTTTGGCATGAGTGCTGGCTGGAGCAGGTCAAGGAGTGTGTTTGTAGAGAAATGGCATGGGTTATCTGCAAGCCAGCTGTGTGAACTTGTGGCCTCGTCTTGCTTTATATACTCGTATAGTTGTAAATTACCTCTGTCCCTCAGTTCTTCTCTGAAGACTGTAAGAAATCTTCCATCATCCCCATATCACCATTGGGGAATCAGAGCTCAAATCAGTCCAGCAGTTTAATTACCTAGGCAGCCTCATCTCCTCGGATGGTAAGATTGACGGAGAGATAGACAACAGGTTAGCAAAGGCATATAGTGCTTTTGGAAAACTCCATAAAAGAGTTTGGCGATAATAAACACTTGAAGAAAAGTACAAAGATCAGTGTTTACAGAGCCATTGTGCTGTCTAGTTTCTTATATGGATCTGAATCATGGGTCATCTACCGCCACCACCTGCGTCTCTTAGAACGCTTCCATCAACGCTGCCTCCGTACAATCCTAAACATCCACTGGTCAGATTATGGGACTAATACATCTGTTCTAGAACAAACAGCAATCACAAGTATTGAAGCCATGTTGCTCAGAACACAGCTGCGTTGAGCAGGACATGTCACCAGGATGAAGGACCACTGCCTCCCTAAGATCCTGCTTTATGGTGAACTTGCCACTGGCTGCTGCAAGAGAGGAGCCCTGAAGAAAAGATACAAGGACTCCCTGAAACAACATCTCAGTCGTGGCCATATTGATCAACATAACTTGTCTACTCTGGCCTCCAATCAGGAGGTCTGGAGACACACCATCTATAACGCTGCTGATGCTTTTGAGAAAGCACGCAGGATCACTCTCGAGGAGAAAAGACAACGCAGAAAGAATCGTGCCTTGCAGAATATACCACCTAAGGAGTCTTTCTGCTGTGCCTTTTGCAACTGGACATGCCTATCTCGTATTGGCCTTTTTAGCCACCAGCGCGCTTGTAACAAACGTGGGTAGAGCCCTTCCCAAATCTTTGTTCATGAAGCCTAGCCATGATTTCCATATAGATTTTCCTATATATGGAAGAAATACATTATTGTGAGTAGCTCAGACACTATGGTCTTAGGCTCTAAAAAAATACTCCAGGTAGAGGAACAAACCCTGCTGTAACACTAACAAACATTAATAGTAGTAATAAGGATTTTTTTCTGCATACTGTGTCTCTGTTTCAAATACAGAATGAGTAAAGGGCAACAACATGATACAGTGATGCTTGATATTCTTTTGGTTTTGACATTCAGCAATATTTCATGCTACAGTAGACACAGTAATTGTATTATAACACTCTGAAAGGAAAAGCAAGAACTGGAGACATTACATATAATGCAAAAAATGTCTCACAGAGCCTCCGAGACAACAGACGCAAATTATCCATCCCCACAGCACAAGTTTATTGACCTATTCCAGCAGCAAAGAAGATATCAAACATTTGCAATTCTTTTTCTTTGCAATGGGCCATAGATGTGTGTGTCATAGTCTCTGAACCTTGACTTTATTAGGCATCCTATGCTCTGGGTTCCATGGTGAAAATAAAAAAGGGGCAGAGAAGATAAAATTACTCTGGAGCTGCAATTTGTTTGTGGTGTTGGCTTTGATATATGATGCTGGTAACCCTTTCACCGAAGACCTATGCCCTTTTACTGTGTAAAACAGAGGTTTTTCAAAATGAAGAAATCATGGACTGTGTCAAGAGCTGTTTCTGCTTTGCAAAAGTGAGGGAAATAAATATTCCTGCACAGCTGATATTTTATTCTCCCCTCACTCTGTTGCAGAAGGATCTTGCCTAGTAGGCTTCGGTTTGCTGGTGTCCATGCTGTGGAATGAGTAGCATTTACATGTGAAAGATCATGGCAGCCAGGGTGTAAATTTGGGGAGAACTCACGCCATAAAATATATCTCCTTTGAACTTAGTCTTGGTTTGGTGCTAATAACTTGCTTTTTACTGACCCAAGGGTGTCAGAGATGTTAACTGGCCTTCCTTGAGAGTCTGTGCCAGGGACAAGCAGATGCTGGGTCTCTGAGAGGTGCAAACAGAGCCTAGCAGATCCTTAAAACTTCACAAAAGGCCATTACACTTTCCAGGGTGTGTTGCTGTGTTGAGACCCTCTCGTTTCCGTGCTTCCAAATTCTGTCAAAAGCTGAAAACAAGATTACTGGGTTACTGTTTTCTGTGCTGTGATGCCAGGAAAGGCAAAGAGCAGAGAACTGCTCATCCCCCCCACCACTGAGGCCCTCCTACCTTTGGACCTGTGGTTTAAAACACAACAGGATAAAAAACCCACAATGGACTGCTTTGTTTCAGTAGGCTTTGGCATACAGCTGCCATCTAAATGTGGACACTAAAAATCTCTGTATCTTACCAGTGTCACTGGGAGATAAATGTCAAAGTCTTGACTCTGAGCAAGGTCAAAGTCTTGATAGTACAAACACATGGGCAGTAGGTTAAAGACATCCAGGGGCAAAGTGGAACTGGATGCATTATGATGGCAGCATTTACTATTGCAATGCAAAGGAAAACTATGGCCACACTCACTTGTTGCTGTTGTACTAAAAGAGTGCCCTTAAACAGCCCTTGAACTGCCACAGATGTATCGTTTGAATGGTGGGATAAGAGTACATGAAGATGCTGAAATACTTTAAACAGTAACAACTCCTGGGGCTGAAGTGAGGGGTAATGGCTTTTACATAATCAGTGTTGATATAATTTGACACTATTGACAAGACCAAAGTCACACAGACATATCAGTTTCTCAGACAAGAGCTGTTACTTCTTCCTACAAAATGTGCCTCATTGACGACCTCCGACTGATAGAACACAACTGCATGAGACTTATAAAGACTTCTTTGTGCTGTACAAAAAAGAGTAGGAAGTAAATGTCAAATTTTCCTCCTTCTTCTCCAATAGATCTATGAAGAAAAATTTGAGGAATTTCTTCTCTTTGGGACATTTTTTGAAGCCACAATGATTGATAGGAAGGTTGGGGACAAACCAATAACTTTTGAGGTTTCTGTTGGTAAGTATATTAAGCTCTTTTCCAAACTAGAGAGGAGATTCAGGAGCAAGGGGTTGAGAGGTGTTACTGATAGCTGTGTCTCAGGGCTCAGGAATCAGCTTCAGAGTAGAGCTTACATTTTAGTTAAACCCTGACCATAATTTTTCTAGATAGCAGTCAAGCTGGGCATACTATTTCCTAGCTGTCTCTATTCCCAAATGCCCTGTATTAATACAAATCCTTTCACCCACTATATACAATAATTTAGCCAGTATTTAGCCTCTTAATCTCTTGGGAGACCAAACTCAGATAATTTACTTCTGTGGTGTCCATTGCAGTTAGTTCCCAGCTGTGAGGGAACCCCTTTGTGGGGAGGATCCCTGGGAACTTTCTTGGCCAACCCCACTGAGCTACATGTGAATCTATGAGTGTGGCATGGGGGTGATTTACAGGCAAGCCTCAAAATGCATGCACAGCTTGTCCTAAGATCCTCCTGTTAAGTCTTCTCCTCCTCCAGTGTAAAGCAGGACTGTACTGCCTGAGGGATCTCCTCATGGTGGAGCTAAATTGTCCCCAGGAGCAGAGAAAATGAAGACATTTTCATGAACAGTGAGTGGATATTTTCAAAGCAAAAGAAATTTCTCTTGAGAGAGAAACTTGAATTGATCTCATCTCCCTTGAGGGGGTTTATCACTGTACCAGACCCACAAAGACTTAAGGGCTCAGAAGCACCCTGGCATTTCCAGTCTTTGTGCTTGTGTACATGACTGTGCTCATGTGTGGCCATGTGTGCAGGGAGAGATGTCTGTGACAAACAGGGCAAGCAATGAGTGATACTGATTCCTGCTGAAACTTAGTAGGAAGCAGAGCTAAGAATCACAAGAAACTCATTTGTATATTTCGGCAAGAAATTATAGTGATTTGTCGGAATTAATACATTATTTACATGAAAGGCTGAACCAAAAGTCCAGATCAGGATGTCCTATGGGGTGATTCAGCACGTCCTTCTCCTGTAGGGAATGTTTCCTGCCTGTCTCAAAATCTGTAGTTATCAGTTTGATGGATGCACCTCTTTCCTAGTGCTGATAATTGCCCTTTAAGGCAAAATCCTATCAGGGAAGATGACTGTATCATTAGCAGAGTTGTCTGGCATTAGGCTTGAAGCTGGGGCCTCAAAGCATTGTTATTACTATCTATGCAACTCTAGTATGCAGAATTTACTTGTCTAAAAATGAGTTTTAGCACTTCTGAGATCAGACTGGAATGATCATCCATATGTTGTAAAGACATACACTTTCTATGTAAATCAGTCCCATATCAGGGCTCCTGAGACTAGAAATGTCACAGCAGTGTTGTTTTTGTTTCTGAATTTCTTTTGCAAAAGCCAGCAATCAGAGGATCATATCTCTTAGTAATGTGATGTGATGTACTAGATATATCACATAGGGTAGGTAAGGAAGCACTGTCCTGGAGTTTGATGTTATTGGTGCCAAGATAACCTGTCAGGACCTTTATAAACCGTGGTGTGGCCAGAATGGCTAATGAACAGGAGGGGTCAAAGATTTTCCATTGGTATGACTGGTCTTTTTTTAAACCTCGTTCATATTTACCACCTCCAAGACAGTCATCTCTGGTAACGCTGTGTCTCTAGGTAACTTTGGAAATATTACTGATGGGGTGTCAGCAGGAGCTGGAGGGAAGAAGAAGACGCGTGATGAAGAAGCAGAAGAAAGTCTTCTGCATGAGGGGGGGGATGACATTTCTCATGACCTTGGAGTACCCCTGATATCTACCACACTCCCTGAGAAACCACTGATCACAGGGGGAAACAGGTGAGGATCTGTTTTTCATATAGGACTCTGGTTCCTACTTTTTATTCCCGTGGGACTCATTGATGAGCCCTGTCAGTATTAGTCTGTGTGAAACTGGGGCTTTCAAATTCTCAATTACATCTTTCACAATAGTAAATTTTCAGTTTCCACTGAAGTGAATGGCTCTGAGCCATTTTATACTCATTTGATCTTGGCCTCATGGGCTTTTGAACCCTTTTTCAAAGGGCTGTGGTACACGAACTGTACATCAGAAAGCTACAGAAAAAATGCAAATTCTCCACTGCCATCCTGGTTTAGGGTGCCATGCTGTGATTACAAGTAACATCCACCCGGTTACCAGCTCCTGAAGCAGAATATCACATGTAAAATATTGAAATCTGATCAAGACAAAGTCAGCTTCCCAGAACACTTTCTAGAGCTAATAATTACAGATAGTTAAATAGCAAGTAGGAACAGAAGTAGGAGGAAATAGTCCTTGAAAAAAGGAATGGAGCAATGGATGATAACATGCAGAACAGTTCTAAATGGCCTTGTTTATAAACAGAAGCGTAAAGCTTTAATTAATTTCAAAGGTGCTAATAAAAAGAAATATTTTCTTTGTTGCTTTGATAGGTAGAACCCCATATTGTTGACTGCCATGACTAGATGGTACCTCTTTCTTTAGAAGGCCAAGCAGTTTACAGATACAAGGACCAGGTGGGAAGTATCAACCTGGATCTGTTTGATTTCTGGACATCTCTGAACTTAAAAAATACTTTCATTCTTTTCTGCAATCAATTGCTCAGTGGGATTAAATAAGAGGTAGTGGAAGAAAATAAGAATGAAAATACCATTGTAGAAAATTTTGTTTCTGCAGAGAAGGGGGAAAAAAGAACGTTTGATAGAAGGATAGCTGCCTCTCCTCATTAACAGAACTGCAGATTTACGTACATGTGGAGGACTATTATCCTCACTGAAAGACTGTGGGACTTTTTAGTTTTTCCCTTAACAAGAATTTAGATTTAAAGAACCATTGTAAAAGAATGTATCAATTCTGATATTTGCTTCTTGGCTCACACCAATACTAACCAAGTTCTCTCATTAAATTTCCCTTTTTCTCAAGTTTATGTAGAATACTGCATCTTTTATTCCCTCCTGTGCTATCTAAAACAGTTTGGCCAGCCATAGTTACCAATTAATGACTTTTTGACTGTCATCTCATAATGGCATCTCACTGGTCTCACCAGTATTAGTATTAATAAGTACTTAATGGGATATCCGATAGTTTAGATAAACTCTGCTTTTTAGGATCATAAATGAACAATGAAAAACAAAAGGAAGAGTCCATTTCGGAGATTAAGACCACTAACTAATAAAAGGAACAGGCAGAACAATAAGACTTCTAAAGCAGACAACATGGAACTGCCAGGAGTTTTCCACATTTATGTCAAAATGTATAGTAAGGATAAGCTAACACTGAAAAAGTTCCCCAAAATTGTTATAGCAGGAATAACAGACATGAGAGTTCAATTGTCTGTGTGAATTATTTCATGGCTATATAATTTTCTTAGTAAATCCAATTAAAAACTCACAATCTCTACGAATTTCAGGTTAAGATGTTCTGTCTCTAGGAGATAGTTGAATTGTTTTTCCCTTTTATAAAAGCACCAAAATTAATGATACCCAAGACCTGGGTAGCTGTGCTATTCACCAAATTCAATGGCTAATGCTCACCTTGCTGTAGATTGTTGAGGAGAAAGGAAATGGGAAATTCTGTCTATCTTTTGATATCACGAAGGGCAGTAAAATGAAGTTGTACAGGAGATATTAATCTTTTTAAACAGAAAAACTTATTACATAAACCTCTTGAGGATGTGTGGAAGTTAGGAGTTATTGCTCAAGGGTGGCGAGGGATTTGGTTTCTGTGGGCTTGGCTTAGTGATCAAACACATGTGGCCAGTTCTATCTGAAATGCCTTAGAGTAGCTGAGAACATAAAGCAGTTTATAAACATTCATAGGCATTAAAAAATTCTCCAGTGTCCCACCATTAGTACAGAAAATGGTGAGACCTCTAGTATTAAGTCCAGTTTGGCTTCTGCCAAGGAACATCAATCTCCACAAGCTATTGCTTCTGAAAAAGAGCATGTTGTAAAAGCAACATGGTGTTGAGGCTGCCATTGTTCTCCCACTGTGCAGTGTGTGGAGCCATTCCTTTTCAAGAGGTGATCAGATATTAATATTTGCTCCTTTTTCCCTTGTGGCTTCCCACCATTGATATTCCATAGCTTTTGTGCATGCCTCTTTGCCTGGCTTTTCTCCCACCCTGGAAAGCACTAAAATTAGATCCACTGACTTCAAACTTTTTCTCTTCAGGGATCTCACAGGTAGCATAAGTGATATTTGTGTTGGCTCTCCCCAGTATTTGCTGGTTAACGCATGTGAACACATCCTGTTGTGTCTTCAGTTTCTGTGCTGTGAGAGCACCAAACAATTTTTCTTTTCTGTGCTTCCCCTTGAACTGCTCCCTCACCTTCATGATCTGCTCAGTACTTTGTTTCCACAGGAACTACCAGTACCTGCCATATGATGAGAGGAAGCCCTGTGTCTGTGTCAAGAGCTACTGGGGCAACCAGACCTTTCGTCTATACTCTTCCAACACCCTTGAGAAAATGGCAGATCACCTGGTAAGTGGCAACTATCCTCCCAGGCTCATGTATTCAGCAAAGTATGGCAGTGAGAAGCCACATTTCCCAAATCCCCCAGATGCATTCCTTGCTGTTCATTTTGTGAGAAAGTAGCTGATAACCCTTCCTCCCCCCCCCCCAAATTGCTTTGAACTGTTAGAGCTAGTCAAACATTCTTGTCCACAATTTTTCTGAGGGGCCTATAGAGTTGAGGTCTTCTTTCCTCAGAAGTGTTTTATTCTTTGTAAGAACATTCAAAGAATTAAAATATGAGATGTAGAATAATTCTCTCGCCTTGGCTCTTCCTCTAATGTCTTCTTGCCATATATTTATTCTGGACACCTTAAAGGACACTTTTTGCTTTTAGTTTTCTAAAAACATTGAAAGAGACAGAATGGCATATCATCTCATGGGCAGCCACTGTGACACCCTAGTCATAGTGTTTTCCCATAATGATGGTTTTTTCTACCCTTGTTTAAATTGCTTATCAACAGTCTCAAGTAAGTAGATTTTGTTTTGTGGGTTTTTTTTGGTTTTGTTTTTTTTTAAAGTGACTTCTAATGTTGCATATTTTAATTTGGGGCACTGAGATTGAGTGCCCCATCCCTTATTTATCCTTCTATACTTCGTGAGCAGCAACGCTGAACTCATACTTATGCAGGGCTGTATCACGAGAAAGCAGTGGGTTATAAGCAAACATTTTGAACTCAGATATTTGAAAATTGAACATCTGAATATATATATAGAGAGAGAGATATTTGTCAGTGCACCTGATAACCCACAGGCCTTCATCAAAGAAGTGAAAAAAAACCCAAACTGCTACAAGCACTAGTATCTTGAACTAGTAATTGGAAGGACTGGGAACAGGTCAGAATACATCCTGCTGCTGGAGCCTTCTCTCTGCACACTTCCAGTGTAACGATATATCAAATGTTCTGTTCTGTCAGGTTACAAAGTCAGCTCCCTCATTCTTGCTTGTCATGGCTAATGGTGTTACAGCACTGGCAGAGTGACAAAGTGCCCTCCTTTGCATAACAGCTTTTCAACTGTTTTCCATAGGAAGAATCATTAGAGCAAGTAAAGGGCTTGATCAAGGTTTCAGAGACTGCAGCTGAGGAAAAACTGAAGAAGACCCTAAATGACTTTATCAGTCAAAGCAGGTAACTACAAATACTAGAATACAGAAAATCACTTTTAATGTTGGCTACAAATTCAAGGCTAGACAAGGAAACTGATGGTAATCAAGAAAAAGTACAGTAAACTTACTGAGATTTATATATTTTATTTATTCTGCTATAGGGGAAAAGGCCTTCCCAAATTGCAGTTTCTATTTAAACAGAGAAAATGTTTTATTTTTATTTTCAATATTCAATATTGAGAACAGATCACTGCCAATCACTGTCATATTTTTTTTTGCTTCCTGGACCCTAAGAATAGAATGAATATAGGATAAGTAGGACTTAATAAAGTGTGTGATAGACACACTGCAAAAAAAGAACGGTGTTAAGATAAAAACAAAGGATTGCATATGCTGGTATAAATCACCCAGTGGACTCTGTGTCAGATGACATGATTTGGCTCAAAATAGATATAAACCCTAATTTCTACATATTAACCCATTTCTGTGAAGTGTGATGCAGAAGTTTTGGACTCTATTCTTTGAATCTTATGGGTGCATAACATTTGTTTTAGAGAACTTTAGAATCTTTGTCTTCTGGTTCATGTACTGCAGCAGACACAGAACATTCCAATGTATTTTAGCAGCTCACATTAAAAAAATAACACATTTAAAGAATCTGTTCTTCATGTATCCTAGGGTCTTCATGACCATTGCTGAAAAGAAGCCCAAAGGGTTGAACTACACTGCTTTGGACAAAAAGAGAGTCATGCTGTTCAAGCAAGAGCTGGTATGCAGTTTTTTCCCCTATAAGCATTGATGCAATTATGTTAACTGAAAGCATGCTGTTTGTAGACGTTTTATTTTCTATTTGATTTCACCATACTGGAATTCTTTGTAATTCATATTAATATAGCGTCCGAGAGCAATTTTTTTATATAACCTGCTGTGCTTAATAGACACTAGTGAGATACCTTAAATCAGAAAATGTTGGTTTTAAATACAAATAAGACATTATAATAATGAGCTGATTTTACTTTTCCATGCATCTTAAAATGGGATGATGCTGAGTCCAGTGGAAAATCACTAAATTAACACCAAATGTTAGGCATTTAATTACTGTGGTGGTGCTGAACTTCAAAACCAGTAAAGTCTGGCATTTGATATTCCTGGACCTAGTCACCTCCTCTAAGGAACCAGTGAAAAGAAACCAAACTGGATGGAGGTTGTACCTTCTGTCAGAACCAAGGCCCGATAATTCCACGTGGTAATCACATATTTCTTAGGACTTCCATACATGCAGTGTATGTACAGACAGAGACAAAATGGGGGATATTCTCATTTTACTTTATTTAGTTTCAAAGAGTTGATCAGTTTCTGTTGTGACAAAGAGACCTTGAACTGTCTCCATCTTCTCTTTTCAACTTGACTGTTTTCTCCTCCACTTCAAACTACTTGATGATGCATAAAAAAGTACATATTGTCTTTCTTGGCTGCAGGAAGCAATGTCCAGTGATGCCAAGGGAATTGTTCAGCATCAGAAAAAGAAGATGCCACTAGATGAAATGATTCGTGAGACTCAGACCTTCATAGATAAAATTCGATTCTTAGCTGATGAGGTAATCCACACAGAATCCAGATGAATTTAAAATCCAGGACTTGACTTTGACTTTAATAATCTCATGTTAGAAGTAGGTCCTGGCTTGGTTATCTAAAGAATTCTCCTTTGGATATCTGGACCCAGTACTGTTTTGCATAAAGTAAAGTTATTAACAAACCAAGGCAGAAACACTGGGCTATCTGGTATGGAGTGGATGCTCTACAGAGATTTTTCTTTTTTTTTTTCCTTTCTTTTTTTTCCCTTTTTTTTTTTTTAAATAAGGTAATTTTTTTAAAATATGTTTGTCATCCTAGCTTGGAGAAGCCAGCTTTCTGATTTGAATTCATGTGTCCACTTGCATGGATGTAGTGATTTGGACAGATAGGAGCCCAGGGGTGTCTATATTATTAAGCCTGAGAATAGCAGAAGAATGGACATGTTTGGTCAGGCCAAAATCCAGGCAGCAGAGTGCTGTCCCTCTGAGAGCTGCCTGTGCTAGCAGACTAAGCAGGGCCATGGCTATTCCCCGGCTCAGAGAGCAAGTGGCACAGCCTGGCATGGTTTGCAGCCTACATCAAAATTCTCTTCCTTCCTAAAACAGTGACCTTTTACAAAGTTCTTCCAGGGAACAGCTCCTTGGTGGATCTCTGCTGCAAACCATGCTCAGGCTTTGTATGGGGAAACATGATATGGGACAGGGCAAGGCAATCTTATCAAGCATCCTTACAAGCAGAATGATGATCATATGCCAGTGCTTGAGTTTGGCCCTGGTCCTTTTTGGTTTGCCAGCATAGATGAATTTGATGGTATTTCCATGGGAGTTACTATAAAGCCTGTGGGTAAGTTATTTCCTGAGACAGAGTTGCACCCAGATTCTTAGTTTTAGTTTGTCATAAAATGATTTATGAAGTGGGCTCTCCTTAATCACTCTGCAAAGCTCTTTACCTTCAGCTGTAATTAGAAATGGAGGTATGGACTGCAAAGCACGAGCTGACAGCCTCTTGTAGTTCAGGTGCATATCTGCCGCTACACAGGAGCCATGAGGGAATCAGCTCTTAGTAGAGAGTGTTTCAACAAAAAATAATGGTGGTGGTTCACGGAAAAAAAATCAGTTTTACTTCAATATTCCTCATTGAACAGCCACAGAATACAGTGCCTGATGTGTTCATTTGGATGCTCAGCAACAACAAGAGAGTTGCATATGCAAGAATCCCAGCAAAAAACATACTCTACTCCCCAGCGAAGGAGCAGAGCGGCAAGGACTGTGGGAAGATTAAAACCCATTTCCTCAAAGTAAGTTTGTGGCACTCTGCAAACACAGGTAATGCCTGTGGAGCATTTGGTATTTAAATTTCTTCCAGGGATTGTATTTTACAATTTTTGTAATGTATAAAGTATACATATTTATATCTGCCATTTATTAATATTTGCTTCCTACATGTATGCTTGTCATTCTTCAAGCACTCTATCACTGCTAGGCTTTTGATGTATGAGTAATTAATTCTCTGACTGTTTGTTATGGCAAGTGTAGAGCATTGTTTATCTATGGCTGTATACATAAACAGAAGAGGTACAGCCTCTTTGCTGGAAAAGATGTCAGAATGCAGCACATGAAAGCCTGGGAGGAGACTGGTAAGAGATCAGCACTCAGCAACTCAGATAGCAAGGTAACCTAGCTATTCAGGGGTAATATAGCAATTATTTATACTTCTTTTTAAAGCCTGCCTAGGTTTGTGCAATATATGTATAAAATACTGTTATGGGATTATTCATCTTGAAGGAAGTCTTAGTGGATACACTCCTGCAAAGGCACTGTGACTGGTAGTACCTGCAGTGGAATATTGTGCAATATAATTGTTACCGTGGCCATCAGGAAAAGCCCAAATGCACAAGACAACAGTAACTTCATATAATGACTTGGTTTTCCACCTTGTGCTGCTGGGAGCACTCCCATAAAGCACAGCTGAAGACCAGATAGAAATATCTAAGCTGTTGATAGTTGCCATAGGTACTTGTTAAACAAAGTACTATTTGCCTTCATGAAACAAAAAAATGCACAGTTAACTGTCCACCCACTTCAGTATCTAGAATTACCTTAGGAACAGATAGTACTAAACTCTAGTTGCAGTCCTCAGCAAATATCTAGCAGATATAAATGAAATAAGAAGAGAGAGAAAGGAAATAATAGGTCAAGACTAGTAACATTTTAGAGTGGAAATGTTTTCTAACCTGCCCAATGGAGTAATATTTTTAGTAATATACGGGCCTAACTATGGGAGACCAGCAAAACTTCATGACATGGAAAGTGGGCTGAAGTCTGGGCAAAGTAGGGTATCAGCTATGACTGATTGCACTATAAGGTAGCCTGCACTAACCTCTGCATATTAGGCAGTATGTCATTTACATAGACTGTCAATTGAGAAAATTACTTATTCTTCCCTAGGAATCACTGAAGTTTCTTGTGCTAAATGAGTCTCAGGGTCTCTTGCTGTGGAGAAATTCCATTTATCATATCAGCTCAGTGAATGCTCCTTTATTTTACTCTGGCTTGGTAGTACTTGGCATCCAGCCATCTCTTTTGAGCTTGTTGGTGATGGGGGGATTTTTTCTTCAGTTACCAGGCAAGCGCCCTCTGGGCTGGACTGTGCAGGCAAAGGTGGACATCTACCTGTGGCTTGGACCTGCCAGCTATGCCCACAGTGTCATGGAGAATTTGCCTGTAGGATATGAGATTGAATTGCCATCAAACACCAGCTCAGGGCACGGTGTGGTGCCCTCACCTGCCTGCCTGCTGTACAAAAGTAAGGCACTGTTTGATTTCCATATTAGCAATTAAGAAAAATGTCCCCAAAAGCTCTGATTCAGAGGATGGCACAACCCCTGTATAAAGTAACTGTTCTAAGATGATCATGACCTAGATTCTTTTCATCACAAAGACTGGTTTCATTGCCAAGTCATTAGTTCTGTCACTGACATTTTGTAGATGTCAGGGAAAGAAATAATCTGCTCGCTTGCAATTTCTGTTCCCTGTCTCGTGGGTCTGTCTCCTTGTGGAGGAAGCATGCCTCAGTTCTCTGATGAAGCTACTGAATTTAACACTTAGTAGATAAGATAGTGATGAGAGATAAAAAATTTCAGTTAACAGCCTTGCAGTAGAGACTGACATCAGTCATTGATTCAGAAGTCTTGCACAACTTCTGAGTGTCTCAGGTGTTTCTTTAGTGAGATAGCGCTAGCAACATTTTCCTTTGCCAGACCCTGGTGGGACAGCAGGTGGTGAATCTTCCCTTCCTACCTATGTGCTGCATCATTTCCCTGAAGCTGACATTACTGTTTTCTCTGCAATGATGCAGCCCCACACCTCTTCCAGCTGAGAGCCCACATGTATCAGGCGAGGGGGCTCATTGCCGCTGACAGCACTGGACTTTCCGATCCTTTTGCAAAAGTTACTTTCACATCACGCTGTCAGACCACAAAGGTAAGTTCCAAAGTCTCTTTTATGGGCTGAAAACTCTTTTTTCTTTTTCTCAGTTAAGCTATGAAAAGGAAAAATCTTGGTTTTGCAAGGAGGCACCTAGCAGGAAAAGTTAGATGCTTTCTATTAAAGGGCAGCTCCTGACAGTCCACTGCAAACAAGGCGAAAGTTAACATTGCCCTCTACTCTAACATGAGGTGCATTAGTACTAGTTTATTTTAGCTCAGATGCCAGATTCTTGGGCTCTTGTCATTGCTTGTTGTAAAGATGAACCCTCATGGTTCTCTTTTCCTATAGTCTATGCTTGCAATGACTGAACATGGTGAAGACCTTTATTGGCTTCCACAGCCATGTGAGTCAGAATGGCTCCTTGTGATGGAATTTGGCAGAGCACACTGGTGGTTTTAGAGTGACAAGGTGGAAATGAGCCAAAAATAGAGAAGTGGGAGACTTTCTGAACCACTTAAATGCTGCAAAAACTTGCCCATAGGCCTCAGGCATCTCCAGGGGACAACTGGCCTCCTCTGGACATTTGATGAAGTCTCTAGAGAGAAGGGGGCACTGCTACGGATCTGCAGCAAGTTCTGTAGCATTTGCCAAAGAGAACAAGAAATAAAAACTTTTCTCTAAGTTGTAGATGCCTGTTTGTGCTGCTTTTCCCTCAAGGTTATGAATCAATTTTTTCCTGTAATGTAATTTTAACTTCTAATAGAAGCCGATGAATGAATCCAATGAAGTTAGTGTTTAGATGCACCAGGTTCTGAAAAGTAGAATTTGGTCCAGGAAAAACAGGGATTTATAGGCTCAGAAGAGTTAAGTTTATTCCCTGCCTGTATAAAATATTGTAGCTGATAACTTAAATATTTTTGTAAAAGCATCAGCCAAGTGCCAATAAACTGTAGTTGAGAGCCTTATTTCCATTCAAAAGAATGATAGCAAGTTATGAGTCATTTTGCAGTTGGCATATTTTTCCTCTTTAAATGTTATCTTTGTTAAATATATTTCCTGCCTAGATAGTTAAAACATTGCCTATGATGAAAAGCCATAAGCATCCACAAAAGCCAAATTACAACGAATTAAAAACTTTTGATTTATTATGAGTGATTCATGAAAGCATCTTCTTTTTTTTCCCTCCTATAAAGTGTTATGTCATTACATTGAAGCAAAAACAAGATTGAAAAAATGTACTCTGGAGATGTGAAAACTGGCCTCAGTTTAGGGCAAAGGCTTTATTTTAATAGCATTTGGCATGCACCTGTTTTCCTAAACCAACAACTTTCCTCTAACTTTAATACTGAGGTTTGTCTACACAGACTGATGGTCGTACATTGATATGCTTGTAAGCGATCTGTGAGGCAAAGAGATAGGTGAAAGATTCATGTTCTTCTGGCTGGGAATAGCTGCCAAAAGATGTGGTGTCACTGACATGGAATTGTTCAGGCTGTGGGAAAAGATGTAACCAGCAGATCAGCATGTCCTGCTGAAGGACTCCAAACCAGTCAGTCCACAGCTCATTAAACATTTCCTCTCTTCCATTAGATTATTTCACAGACATTATCCCCCACCTGGAACCAGATGCTGCTCTTCAACAGCATTGTGCTCCATGGCGACAGAGAGGAGATCGCTCAGTTCCCACCAGAGATCGTCATCGAGCTGTACGATGACGACGCAGTGGTAAACTCAAAATTCTTCTTAGGGAAAACCTGGGTTCTGACGTCATACTGCCAGCATGAAAGAAAAGCCAAGTCACTGAATAGGGATTAAATGCTGAATGGAGCTCAGTATTACTGTGGTTTGCAGTTTAATATCTGAGAACAGCCCTGAGATTCACTTCATGTGCTTGCAAAGCTGTGGCCTTGTATTTTCCCCAAGTGAATCTTGCTCCCAAAGGCTGGCCTACAGAAATCAGAAGCATCTTGCTCCCAACTCCCTTGAACACAATTGTAAATTTTGTATCTAAGTCTGGGTCAAGACAGCTTTATCTCTGACCATGCAGACTCTGACAGTTTTACTGATTGAACTCAGAAACTTTGGATGCTCTGAAGAGGTAGTAAGTACTCAGTTCTTCCATCTTCATAGCTGCTTTGCATTTTACTTTGCCCTTTTCTTCACAAGAAGACTTTTTCATGAATACTAAGCTCTGCATCATCCTGGCTCCTAGGACAGCTGTGAAATCCAAATGCATTTGACACATGTATTCTCCTTTATTTAGGGTAAGGCAGAGTATATTGGATCTACAGTGGCTGCCCCCGTGGTGAGACTTGCTCATCAAAGCTATGAACCACCTAAACTTTCTTACCACCCAGTGTATTGTGGAAATCTTTCAGGAGGAGACCTTCTTGCTACATTTGAGCTTCTGGAGGTAAACTCGATGTTCTTGGCCGTTACACTTTTACACTCTGGGCTTGCAAAAGCTGCCATGGCATCAAGGTCCATCACCCCCTTGAATTAATGGGAATTGCAACTGGAGCAGGGTCATTCTGCCGTTGAACCTCATAGTCCCCACACAATCTCTGTCACCCCCTCCACCCTGCCAGGGGCCACTGCCCACGTACACACCACTGCCAGCCCTTCACATGCTCTGAGCCTCCTTTGCTTGTCACTTGCCCTACCCTAAACTATGCTCTGACCTAGGAAACACCTGAGAAAATCGCACTGCTTGGTCTTTGGAGTAGCATGTGGCCCTGACTTTACCAGACTCAAAGCTCCCAATGCTGCTTGTACTCATAGGAAGAGGAAGTGGTGAATAATACAGATTTGATTAGGTAGGCTGAGTTTTCAGGTATCCCTACTGTATTAAAAGAAATATTACATGGTTTCCACCTGTAAGACAAAAGGAAAATTCAGCTTACCTCCTGGGCTAGCCTGATAGATACATGACTGGGGTGCATCATGCCTGGGATTTCGGGGAATTTCAATGAAATTTGCAGAGCCACCAGTTAGAGGAAACTTCTATCTTCTGAAAACCTAAAGCAATTTATTCTGAAATCTGAAATGGGAAAAATATGGAACGTTGTGACACGTTTTCTAGATATTCCCAATATAAAACAGGCTTTTAAGCATGATGGCTAATTATGTTTGTGGTGAAAGCCTGAAATATGACACCATGTGGAGTATTTCCTCATTGTGCTAGGTACCAAGGGGTAGAGACTAGTATCTTAGCCATAATTTTTCCATTTTTAAATTGAATTTCACTTTCACATGAACAAAAAAGTATTGTATTTTGCTTTGCCATCTTTTGGGACAAAGAAACAGTGCTGCTTTGGGGATATGCTCAAATGTACTCCTAAGAATTCTCTAGAAAATAAAAACTCTAGAGTCTTTTATCTTCACACTCTGCACTTTTTTCTCAGTAACAACACTGCACAGCATCTCACATGGCAGATAACAGCAATATGAACATTAAAGACATTTTCAGGGGAAAAAACCCCATATATATACACACCTGCCAGTCTTCAAAGCTCTCCCAGAGCTGATATGCTGGTGGCTGCTTCCAAAATCAGTGCATTCCCGATGATGCTCTGTGTGAGGATGGAAACAAAAATCTCTCATTACTGATTTATTGTCATTCTGAATCCATAACATTTCCTGACATACTGTGCTCAGTAACTCTAATCTGTAGGTGATTGGTTCAGCTGAAGGAGTATTGTGTAAGAAGTGCATGTTCCTTTCTCAAAATGAATGCTGGGTCTTGATGAAGGAATAAAATTATCCTTAGAACAAAGCTTCCGGGCATTTAAGGAAATAGTAGACTAAAAAAAAACAGACTAATGAATACTAGGAGTCTTGATTTTTCTCAAAGTGAGCTCAGGATTTACTGATTTTTTATTTTTTTTTTAATCTAAAAAGCAAAATCCCCATGTAAACACATCTTTTGGATATTTTCTTTTACTGTCATTTGAGTGCTAGATCATTCTTTACCTCTTGTTCTATGCATTTATTAAATTAATTGCTTTGGGTTTTACTGATAAAGGAAAGATCACATATGCATGTGAAATGTTACTGCTAATTATGTAAGTACTCACCTATGCTGCAGGTGCTACATTAGTAATTAATTTTCCATTTATCTCCTCATTACCTACAAGGTACTAGGGAACACATCTTTTCTCCCTTGTGGTAATTAAACTCCCACACATCCATAGACAGACGACCTAATTAAATGAAGCAGAAGACTTCACAGATCCTTTGAGAGCTGTATCTCACCTGCTTCACCTTTCAACGGTGACGAGTTAGCTTAGGGACACTGATGCACTCCAGAAAACGTGTTTCTGCTTCCCAGGAGCTGCATGGACAGTACACTTTAGGTACTGTGCTTCAAGTGAAAGCTGAGGAGAGCTCTGTCCATAGGTTGTTGTCTGCTGTCACAGCCTTAGCTTCTGACAGGACTCATCATCAGGTGCTAGCTTCAGCTCTTTTCTGTAGAAATTTGCTAAATCAGGCCAAGCTTGAGATCTGCCCTGTATGGACTGAGAAGGTCATAATTACACTGCTAAAATTTAGGAAATTATTGGGAAATTAAGCCAAGGAGCTTTCTCACAGAAAGTGAACCAAACAGGCAGCAAAGCCTGGAGTACAGCAAGAGGCAGAGATGGTCAAGCCTCAGAGCTGCAGTGGAGCCTGCTCTCCTCCCACTCAGCTGGCACAGAGCAGTTGTGTGCGCCCAGATAAGCTCCTGAACGTGGGACAAGCTCATGTGCAATCACACGCAGAGAACATAAGTGCCACCTGCTACAAGATTTTAGAAGCTGCACAGAGAAGACCCAACCCTAATGCTGGAGAGGTGGTTTGCAAGTCCTCAAATGGTGAGAGCATGCAATAACTCAGGACTACTATTCCATAAGAGCTGGAGAGCATTATGTCTCTCTGGCAAATGTGTGGTTTAGCTGATGTGCACTGTCTGTTCAACAGCCCTTTCTAACTAGAATCAGATCTAGAATTTTCCTGTGGAAGTCTTCTAAGCAGTTTTGCTCAGGATTTTTGTTAAATGGAATTGCGATGCTTTCCAGTTTTAGTAAATAGAATTCCCATGCTTCAGCATATGCATATCTTTAGGCAGACTATGTCCTGCTAGGACAAAGGAGTCCTTTTTTCAGAAAGGTGCATAAATGCAACCTATTGAATACTGTTTCTGCCAAATATTTTAGCATCACAGCATGAGCAATAGCAGTCCAGGTCACATTCCTCTCACAGCACAACTGCTCTGCTCTGCAATGTATTTTATAAAACAGCATTAAATTTGTGTGTTCTATATATATACTGATTTTATTATTCCAAAAACTGGCCTAAGTTATGACTGCTTCATTTTTCAGATTCCTGAGTCAGATCCAGACAGACTTCCTCCACTGGATCCACCAGAGGCTGGCCAGATTTTCCCAGTCCCAGCTAACATACGACCTGTTTTAAGCAAATACAGAGTGGAGGTGAGTTACTTTGAACATTTCCACTTGCTAACCTCAGCTCCTTTTATTCTCTTATTGAAATGTAACAGTAAGGGATGATGATTTTAAAATCCTGATCAATAGGAATCACATGAAATAGCATATAGATCCCAAAATGAATGTGGAAAGCTCAGACCAAATTGTTTCTCTGAGGCTGGGAATGCAAGGCAGCACTTTCACTGAGGTCAGCAAGGGCTGTGTCTTCGTCCTGACCTGCTGGGAAGGGACTGCTCCTGTGGCAGAGCATAGATGATGGACCCCACTCTGTGCAACACAAGGAAGTGTCTATAGGAGATAGAGAGCTTCCTCTTGCAACTAACATCGCTGGAGCTGTCCGCTCCATTGGCATCAGTCACCTCACAGGCTTTTTCTGAGTCCCAACCTTAAGCCAAACAATGCCTCTGCCTGCCTACAAATGTCCACACCTTCCCTGCCCTTCTCTCTTGCACCATTTGTGTCCAAAGTACCCTTATGTCAGAGAGTAGGGTAATGTGGCAGCTTTTTGTATCAATGCAATGCCTAGATCCTGCCCAGCCTCAGCACTCACTGTCACTCATCCTACAGCCTTAACACCACCTGCTTATTTGCCCATTTTTCCATGCCAAGTCAGATCCTGCTTGTGTTACCTGATGGTCTTTCCCCAGAAATCCTTTTTCGGAAGCCCAAAGCAATTCCAGCTTTGCATTCAAAGATCCAACAATGGCCACGTAGCCATTGTCACTACACAAGTGTGCCCCAGTTTTAACTGGGAACCTCTGGCAACAGAGCAGGATCTCATCAATCCTCATGCTTCTCCAGTGCTCCTTACCAGTCTTCATTTCAGTTCATGAGACTCACAGTTTCACTCACCAACCACAACGTAACCATCTCTAACTGTCCCAGCCCTCTGCTTTAAGGCTTCCCAACATGTGCTGTATAAAGTCCCATTTTACCTGCAGACCCCTGTTCTACAGAGCCAGTCTCCTTGTCTTCCAGACCAGGAGCACAGTCCTTTAAAGGAAAGCTGCTTGGAGACCTCCTGCCACCCAGTGCAGACCTGAGGGCTAGCTTGGCTGACAAACCTCTGTTAATCACCTCTGCTCCTGCGGGATTTGTTTGCTCCTTCAACAGCTCCAACACTTTAAACGAATCAAGCCCCTGCTGTTCAGATGAATAGTCCCCTTGCCGTGCTGAAAAAACACCTTTTGCAAATGTATTATTAGGGCTTGCTGTTGGCAATAACTCCTTGATAACAGTTGGATGTTATTAATTGTTTTAACTTCCATCATGAATTTTGGTGGTTATTGAGTATTAGATTTATGTTGGTTTTCTTTTTTTTCCTGGTAATTGTGCATTCCCAGTGGGATATGTGGTTATAGGATCCCAGCAGTGGCTTCTCCAGACAGGGGTTTCTGCAGGCTAACAGTGTTTCTCTCTGCATAACACAGGTCCTGTTCTGGGGTGTTCGAGAGCTGAAGAAAGTCCAGCTCCTCTCTGTAGATCGCCCCCAGGTTCTCATCGAATGTGCAGGGAAAGGAGTCAAATCTTCTGTCATACAGAGCTACAAGAAAAATCCCAATTTCACTGGCCTTGCAGACTGGTTCGAAGTGGTGCGTACACCATGCTGCCCCTTGCCTGTCTTGCTCTGGTTAGGCAAGGTGTTAACTATCGTTGTCCTTCCTTTCATGTCAAATAATTTCCTCTTTGTCTTGATCAAATACTAAAGGATGTCAGTTCTCATGCAAAAGCTACTGATTTGAAGATGCTTTAAAAGATTTCTGCTAAAACTCTATGACAAAAGAAGATGTTCCTCATATTATGTCCCAAGTAGGCAAGGAAATATGTAGTAATCAGATTTTTACTTATGAACCTATTTTCCAGCTGATAGGTTGGAACTCGTTGACAGTTCAGTTTCCTTTATTTTCTTTCCATTCTTTTCATATTCCTCCCTGTGTTAATGGGCTGTTAAGGGCACTGATCATTTCTGACTTATGAGCTCTGGACCTTTGCACATTGTCACCCTCACCTTTTTGAACCGGAAAGTTGTGTATTGCCTGTTGATTGGGTTATAACAGCTGGTACTTTCAGTGGACAAAGGTCAGCAACAGAAAAAATTAGTCTGTTCAATTTGCTCTTGTTGCTAGGATCTAGAGAGAGGTTTATTTTTAAGAGAAAAGGATATCAAAACAGTAGCCTTGATACCAAAGTACAGTTTCTACAGTATTTTTAGCATCCATTGTATGTCACAAGTCCAAAGAGCTTGTGGTAGTTCATCCTACAAGGCATGTAACCACTCAGTGTCCACATCTCCTGGTTGGGAAAACTCAGGCACATAGGATTAAGAGCCTTTGCCACAGTAGCAGTGCCATTGAGACTCCCAACTTCCAACAAAGCATTCATTCCTTCTGGATGTTCCTGGTTCTCCCAGTTTATTCTAGCAAGAGATGCTTGTATATGACAGCATGGGACCCAACTCAGCAGCACAGTCTGTACAGTCCACTCTGTATTCCTAAGAACAAGGCTTTCTCCAGATTTTGTAGAAAACCACAGATGAAATTATATTGCCTGTGCTGAATGCATTTTGCCTTTTGAGTATGTTAGTAGCTGAAGGGGAGAAGGGAGTCAAGAGTAAAAGCCTCATTGCTGCACACAAGAAATATTCTACACGTGTTCTATATTCTGTAGCAATCCTCATGCTGCTGTCTGTCCCCCTGCACTAGGAACTGCCTGAAAATGAACTCTTGCATCCACCACTAAGCATCTGTGTTGTCGACTGGAGAGCATTTGGGAGGAGTACTCTTGTTGGAACACATACCATCAATTGTCTTAAACAATTCCTGTGTAAAACCCCTTTGGATCTTCAGGCTGCACCTAACAGATTAGACATTGCAGAAGTTGAGGAAGGTAAGTGTTCCATTCTGACCCCAAATAAAAAGGTAAAGGACCTACTTAGCATCTTAACACTCACAAGCATGCTTTATTGTGCTGAGTGTAGGGTCAAACCTTTACCCGCATAGTTATTTGATGATCATCAAATGTTATGATAGCATTGCTGGCAAAAATTTTACCTAACTTGTAAAGGTTTGATTTCAGCCTCACCTGAGTCATCGCAGCCTGCTGAGTTATTCCACGAAGAACCGTTTTTAGCTGATCACATCTACGTAGACGTGGAGCAGGGTAAATGTACAGTCGTAGAGCCAGACCCATCTCTGAGGGCGCTTCCTGCCACTAAACCCAAGCACTCTGCCTCCGAGACAGAGAAAGAGAGGAAAAAGAAGGTGGGTATAGCTGAAGCTGCCACCTAACTTTCTCTTGCAATCTCACAGACTTTAGCTCTTCCTTATAAAAAGGTAACCTCTTATGGACCTCAGATTTAGAAATTCTGCATATTGATGTTCATGCCCATGCTACTTTGCTGGCCCTCAAGAGAACTACTTATCAGTGCAGCTTTGATCCCACATAATTTCATTACTTCCATTAATAGACCCTTAAAATGCTTGCAGACTTAAGTGGAGAAACCAATTTGTATCTGAATATTTGCATCCCTTAAAACACCATTATTTATTTATCTATGTAGGTTTGCCTGTTGTATGGATTGCTCCTGTGGCAACATCTCCAATGGTCAAACTTTTGGCATTGTCAGTAAGAAATATAGAAATAGCTTTAATAATATGATGATCATGATGAAGTGTCTTGGAATAAAAGACAGAAACAGTAATTCATATTGCATTTTATTTCGCCCTTGGAGGTTGAAATTTTCTATATATACATCTGTTCATGCTTAATGTAATGAATCAGGTGATTAGTTTTGATCAGTTCTAGAGTTCAAGAGTGCTTTCTCCATCCTTTGGTAGGGTATGATAAAATCTATCCGACGGTCAACAAAGAGGAGAAAAAGAACAATTGCAGATGAATCAGCTGAAAATGTTATTGACTGGTGGTCAAAATACTATGCTTCTGTGCTCAAAATGCAAAAGGTAAATCACCCAGTATGTTGGAAACTCTCATGGATGAGCAATGTTGTAAATATAGATTTAGTGCTGAATGATTCCCTTTCGGTATGACATTCATAATGAGGAGTTTGTCCATCATCTTTTTCTTTTGAAAGGCAAAAGGGATTTTTCCCAGTGAAGGAAAACCCGAGGACAGTGAGTAAATTATTTGCATTTTTCTATTATTTTGTACCACTAATATTTTACTTCTCTACTATTTTACTGACAACAATTAACATCTGGTGACAGGTTACTGCTGGTATAGTGGGTTCTTTCCTCTACAGCTGATCAGATGGTGGGTAGGCAAAAGCTTCACAGCCAGCATTGGGTTAACATGGGTTTCCTGTGATTCAAATCTCATGCACAAAGATTTGCAAAGTCAAAGTCCTAAATGATACAAGGTAGAGATTATCCTAATCTTAGGCTGCATTTGTAACAGGTTCAGAAAAAGAAGTTCCTCTCAATTTTGAATCCAATTCAGAATCAGTGATGCAGCAACAGCTTCTGCTAGCAGACTCATGGTCATGTGTGTTACTTCCATAACTGAAAAGCTTTATCTACCTCAGGTTCTAGAAAAGTTTTTTGCACGATAACCTGAAAGAATTGGCCAGAAATAGGCTCTGTGTATGTATGTGTGTATGTCTCCGTAAATGTATACTCTGTGGCTTAGCAGGTCCTCCCACAATCAAAGAGAACTCTGGAAAATTTTATTTTTGGACAAAAATAAAGGCTGGGAAAACCCCAAATATTTACTATTTACACAGAGCTGCTATTCACTAAACTAAGCACCTTCACATGCCAGAGCTGACTGCACTCTACCAGTGACTGAGGTGAATTCTGGTTTAAAGGAGGAGTTGAGGTTGCTCTGGATGGAAGACATGACCTAAATGTCACATGGTATCATTTTGGAAATAGAGGCTAAAAGTACTTCGGTGATCATCAGGGATGCTGAGAGATGAGTTGGAGATCAGTTTCTGAGTGAAGCTCACTTGTCCACATGGAAGAAATATTTAGATAGAAAATGTTCTACAAAGGTGTGATGTTCACTTATGACTAGAAATTTACTTGACATTGTGACATCCACCCACAGGCTATTCAGGCAGTTGTGGCATATTGGTTTGGACTGATGACTTCAGATCTTGTAAATTCTCTTCTGATAGTTTTTTTTACATATTTTCACTGTCATGATAAGAATTATACATATGGGACAGCACTGATATAATGTATATATCTCTAAGTATTTAGTGCTGTCAAACACACATGAATGACTCAAAAAATTAAAGTGAACTCAAAATACAGATTTCAGCCAAAGAACTAAACCATCTCAGTGCCATTTTTGAGAGCTCATCCTCTCTTTGTTGGGAAGTTCCCTCTCAGTGTTGAGAATCTGGCTTTAAGCTGGCCAGATACCTCCCTCTATTTCTCATACTTCTAGGCTTTCACAAGGTGAGATACCAGGGTGACCCAAGTTCTTCTCTGCTTAATGGTATCACAAAATAGGGTGTATCTGAAGTTGCAGTCAGCCTAAATACTGGTTTTCAGTTCTAAATAAGCCTTAAATTTTACGTGGAAGCTGTTAAGATCTGTTAGTTTGCATTGAGGAGGAGTCAGAAAGACTGAGGTGTTCTGGGAAACGTAGGGAAGGGTGTTCTGGGAAAGAAAAAGGGTGTTCTGGGAAACGTAGAGAAGGAGTGATACAGGACACCATCACGCTTGCTCCAGCAAGTTCATCTGGTAGCCACAGAGAGGATAAAATGCCTCCTCTTGCCTGGGAGGAGCAGTGGTGAAAGAGAGGACCCTATGCCTGACAGTAGATGAATTAATGGAAAAGGAACAAGGGGGACTCTTTAAAATGTATTTTGCATCCTTATCTGAAGCATTTGATATGCTTTGCTAATTAAAACCTACATGATGTCATTAAATCTCTGTAGATAAGCAGACTTCTGACCACATAGCACTGATCATAGAGGATGAGCCAGACAAAAAGAAGGATAAGACATTGAAAAGGAGACAAAAGGAAACTCCAAACCTAGCAACACTGCAGGTAAGAGAGAAGTAAGGCTAAGAGGTAAGGCTGTTGTTATTCACTGTCTCCCCCAAATTTGACATCAGCAGCTGAGTTTGGCAAACCCTCCTAAAGTTTATTTCAGGCACTTTACAATGACTAAAACACAATAAATGATAGTGAAGTGATAATGCACTTCAGCACATGGGACCCAGAGGAAATCATACATCTCATAGGGTGGATGTGGCCTACTTGGTCTTAGACATTCAATTTATTGCTATAGACAAACCCAGAGACACTTCAGTGAAAAATCAGTGTTGTTGTTTGCATGTAAAATACTGAAGTTGGAAATCTCAAATTTCATGTTGGAAGTATTACAGGCTATTAAGAATTACTTAAAAGGGAGTATGGAAAACATTGCTGCAATCGCTACTACATCCTCCCTGATGGGAGATAATATTTAGCTCACAATAAATTTAGTTGGGTAGTTATAGAAGGAATTCAAAGAAAACTATATGGGTCATGCAAAATGACTGGAGAGATGAGAGATTTGAAAAGATTAGGACTCTTTGGATTAGATTGTAGCTGAATAAAGGGGAATTTGAAACTGCAATTTCCATTTTTTGAGAGATGGCAGTAGTATAGGCCCTTCTATTTCACACTGAATAACACTTGATAAATTACAGGAGGAGAGTATTGAAAGAAATCATGTTCTTTGAAAAATGATTTGGTCTTTTAAGCTATCCCAAAGCTCTGTCCCCACAGCACTTTGTTATTGTCTGCTTTGCTCTCAAGTTTTGACACGTTAATGTACCAGAATGGGTCAGTACATCAAAGGCACAATGCAGAGAGGAAACAGAAACAAAAAGCAGCACATCCACACTGTTTTTCACACCAGGGCTCACAAACATTCATTTTGGCCCCTCTAAAATCACTTCTCCCTGTGGCATTAATATGTCATTTCAATAGTTGTGAAAGACTTTGGTTGAGGACAAAACTGGTCCTGTTTTAAGTGGGGACTTAACTTTTTTCCTCAAGGACTTCTGCAAAACATCGTTTTTATTAAAATCTGCATTTTGAATCAAAATGGATTTCTAGTCATTCTGTCTTAAAAAAATGGCTATAAATATATTAACTGCACCACAAAAAGTAAGCATTCTTATGTTTTCAAAGATTTATGAAGGAGACTTGGAGAGTGAATTTAATAACTTTGAGGACTGGGTGAAAACTTTCCAGCTTTTAAGAGGAAAATCTAATGACGAAGTTCATGCTGATGCTGAAGACAGAATAATAGGAAAATTTAAGGTAAGCTTTAATATTGATTAAATGGATAATAATTTAGAGACTTTAGGTTTTCATACATATGTCAGGTATACCAGGAATGAAAGAAATAGACATTGACAGTCTGTTGTAAATAGAATTATGTCTTTTATTAGACCTAGAGTCATGTGTTTTCCTTTTCCATTGTCTGATAAAAAAAAGCAGCCTCCAGCATCAGGTGTTCACTGCTGGTTTGAAATAAGGAATTACAGGGAGTTGGAAATCACAGAAGGGGAAGAAGAAATGTATTGTGCAGTCCAGCTTTAACTAACGCAGCTTTATTACTGTACTGTCAGTTACAGCACCTTATATGCAACTTCGTGTAATTTAAATGGAGGCCCTCACAGCTACAGCCTGAGTCAGGGCACCATCAGGCAATCTGAAATGTTCAAAGCATGAGTAATGCTAATCGGGTTTCAAGCACTTTGTAGTTTAGAGGAACTGATTAAACTCATTGATGTCTCAAGTATTTTGCAATGCAAATTTCTGTCCCAATGACTAGTTAGATGCTTTCAGGCAATATGAGGCAGCATGAGTCAATATTGATTTATATGAGTTATATGGCAGCTGCAAAAATACAGTTAGATTCCTGACACACTGTTCTGAAACTTACCCGATGGAATTATTAATTTGCAAATATAGAGTTAAGGTCAAAATATTATTTTTAGAATATCAATGACAGGAAAACTGGATTTAGAATGCCTGCAGGTGTTAATTTTAAATAATCAAATAGAGACCTAAGAGCATGCAGGTACTTCCACATCTAAATGTAGTGATGGTACCATGTTATAGAGAAAAGACATTTTAAAAGATGATGTTTAGTGCACTGAAGTCTGGATTCCTTGTGAGTTGTACCACAAAATATGTTGTGTATATGTATGTATTGAAGCATAGGCTGCATGAATGATATTTTGTTTAGGTTCAAAGAGTTGGTTTTGTATTGCACCTGACCTATTTTTGAGGAAGATAAAAGTCAGTGTATTACCAGGGCTCCTTCTGCATATACCCGAGTCCTGAGGATGGCAGCTTGATGGACAGAGGGCAGCCCCGCATCCTGCAAGGGATACCACCAAACCACTCTGTCAAAGTACTCATCAGGGTTTATATTGTGGCAGTAAGTAGACAGATGCTCTTTGAACCTTGAAATAACTTGGATGTTTCTTTTCAGCTCAGTTTACTTTCAGTGTCTTTGCAGTGAAGCTTCTGAAAATCCCCATCCATATGGTATTATTTTTTTCTGGTCATATTTCAGACAATGTTTCGTGCTGTAGAAATGGGTGTTCAGGGCAGAAAATTTTCTATATTCCTAATGAGAATTCTGGAGATTTCTGCAAGACTGGAGAATCACTTTAGTTGTTCAAACTGAAAGGGCTGGATGCATAACTAACGTAGTATGGACAACCTGTTCCAGCCACGTTGTGCAAATGCAACCAGTTTTAATCAGTAGAGTTGTTTCAAAAAGACACATTTAAACAAAACCTCAGTAAGGAGAAAATTAGAGCATATTTTTGGGGGGCTGTGAATTGCACATTATCAAAGTGGTAGATGTGAACAAGTTTTGGGATCAATAAAGATAGAAATACAGAAGACAAGAAGATGAGAGAGCACAGTGTGAGAAGCAAAAAGGGTAGAAGGAACTGGTATTTCGGAGAAACAAGAGAGTTGCAGGTAATCTAAGACAGAAAGATGGCATGCAAAGAGACAGTGGCAACAAAACAGAAGACAAGAAAAGAAAGATTGTTTTATTTCGTGAATGTAAAGATTTAAAGGTCTTTTCCAACCTTAACAATTCTGTGATTCTGTGAAGAATTGTTTTGCACTGTTCAAGGACCTGGAACACTATTTTTGAAAACCTTTCCTGAATCCTACATGCACCTGTGCAACCAGCTTCTGCCTCAGCATTGTCTCTCCTGCTCATCTCTTTCCATCTTAGTAGTGGGACAGCACTTACCTGCTCCACCTTTGCAAACTGTCTTCTCCTCCAGATCATCTTTTCCTAGTAGCCTGCAAAGCTAAAGGCCAAATTTTGCATTATGTCAGGCAAGAAAAGCCCCTGAGCTTCCAGAACATCCAGGACCAGGCAGGAGACCTACATTTCCTGTGACCATGCTGCATTTAAGCAAACTTCTTGAGAAAACAGCTTTTCTTCCTAACAGGCATTTAACCTCAGCCCAGCTGATCCAGATGGCAAGTCAGATCCCTATATTGTGCTGAAACTGGGCAACACAGAAATTAAAGACAGGGAAAACTACATCCCCAAGCAGCTAAACCCTGTATTTGGAAGGTCAGTGATGGCTTATTTCCTTATTCGCTGTGATTTGTGCTTTATCACTTGCTACAACTGTTGCTATTGCAATTACAAAGTGTTTGTTATATGCTGATTTCTGCCTGTTTGGATGTTTTGTAATTATACTGGTTAGAATGTTGAGAATTGGTGTCACCTTGTATGACTATAAAATATTTCATTTTCATACCTGTCAAAACACATAAAGTAATGCAATCTGTGAGAGGTTTCGCAAAATGATGCATGAGAGGAAACAAGGCAACAATGACATTTTCTGTGCAAATTAATACCATCATTAAGTTTAAAGTGAAATAAATATCAGAACACTTAAGAGTGATTTCACAATCTTTGTTGCTATTTCAGGTTGAATAGAGTGCCAAATAAATCTCGTAATTTTAGAGCTAGGACAAAAATAAACAGCTTTTTGAACTTGTATGGCCTTCTGAATGGGGGAGCCAGGGGCAAGCTGCCATAAACATCCACTTTGTATTATCAGTGCTTTATACTTATTTATATTTTTAATGCTAATAGCTGTGATTTTTTTTTTCTTGTAAGTTTCATTGTTTTAAGAAGGTTGCAAATGTTTTGAATTGAGGTGCAGTTATTCTGTAAGAACATTAAACCAGAGAAACCACTTTGGACTGAAAGCCTGCTAGGACAGGATCCTGTCTGCAAAAACAGAGTGAAAAAGGAGTTCTGATCTTTGCTTTTTTGAGACTTGTTTAAAACTTTTGTCTAATCATTTTGTTGGGTGCCCCCAGATTCCTATTTTCAGTATTTAACTTGCAGCTTTTGGAAGACAATAGAAAAGACTCAGATGAACGTTTTGGGGGTTCTGAAAAGCATGTGAGAACCCTTACATACAGCTTCATAAGCCTTGTAATTTCCAGACTTCCATCTGTATTGGATTCAGGATGAATCATTGCAGTTGACCAGATCCATTCCATTTCTGTCTACTGTCAGAGCGATCTTAGAACTGCACAGGGGCTGGTAGAGAAGGAGGAGGAAGAAAACAGTTTTGCACTGTGTGTTTCCAGCATGTTCAGATATTTAACTGAAACAAAAAGTACTACCACAAACCCCACTGCTTATTAGAAGTGACACAATTCACACATTGTTTGCACAGCATTCATTAGCTTAGTCTTTTAGGCTTCAAAACTGACTTGACTGCATGTAGGTCTCAATTTTTCCTGTAGATCATTTGAAATCCAAGCTACCTTCCCCAAGGATTCCTTGCTCAGAGTCTTGATCTATGACCATGACTTCGTGGGGACTGATGATCTCATTGGAGAGACTAAAATTGATTTGGAAAATCGTTTCTACAGCAGGCATCGAGCTACCTGTGGGTTACAGAGTCAATATGAAATGTAAGTAATTCTTCAGACAGCAACAGAGCACACAGTGAGTGACTTGACTTGAAAGAAAAATTCAAGATGCAGATAAATATTATGCTTTCTCCAGCACAAAAGTGTCCCAGGAGGTATTTTAATTAAAATTCACCACAGAGCTTAGTGATGGCTCTGGGTAGCTTCCAACCTCAATGGGAAATGGATATTTTAAATTTTTTTTTAGCAGCACTGTTTGTTCAAGGAGTATTTTAGGTAGTAAACAGCTGATGTATTACACACCTGCTTGATAAACTGCCTTGGACAGGCATAAAGGGCAAATAGGAAAAAAAATCTCCCAGAGAATTTATGCCAGGGCTCTACTCTGCTCTCTGTTATTCAGCTGCAACTGGAGTGATTGCAGCAAGGCTGGTGGGACTCATGTGGCACTGGGCAAAGAGGGAGCAAAGTGGGACTGCTGACATGGCCTCTCTAACAGGAGAGAGTCATAGGGTGATGATGCTGAGCTCCTGGTCCCTACCATGCAGCTGCACGCTCAAGGATGTTGTGCACAAAATTAATTAGTGTGGAGAAAGTCAATCCAAAATAACTCCACTGCCCTGGGGTGGGGCACTAAACTGGCAGATGTGGGTTTGGTGTTCCCCTATGATTATTTCTCATTTTATCTACAAACAAAGGGTGGAAAATGGAAAAAAGCAATCCAGGAGCACAGACTGAACCACAAAGCTTCCCTTGCCAGCTCATCTCCAGTGTGAGATATTTCTTCATGTGCTTGTTCCATGTCCCAGATAATCTCAGCTTCTCCTCTGCCTCTGGGAGCTGCAGAACACTTCTTGAGTGGAGGTAGCACATGTAGACTTGAATTCTTTAGGTAGGACATGGATCGAGCTCTGGTTCTTTTCCTCTTGGGAAGCATGCCAATGCCTGGGTTACTTTATCTAAGCTGTGGGTAAGGCTGCCTCAGCTTCCCCTGTGTTTTCAGAGGAGTGGTTGGTACCCAGGACCTGAGCAGACAGAGAGGGTTTCTCAAGAGGTGGTGCTGAACAATTCAAAGGAGAAGTTTGATTGAGCAGATGTCAGGGCCACTGACCACAAAGCAAATTCTGCATGGAAATTCCTGATTTGTCAGTGCACTTTGCTGAAAGAAAACTTCACCCATCTTTCTTCTCTCTCTGTTTCCTCCTTGCAGAGAAGGGTACAACGCATGGCGAGATGCAACCAAGCCAAGTGAGATCCTCACTAAGCTGTGCAAGGACTACAAAATCAATGGACCCTTCATGAGGCCAGGGGAGATACAAGTAGGAACAAAAGTCTTTAAGGGGCAGACAGTCTTCACAGAAGATGAGAACGGTAATGAAGTAGTTTGGCATTCTTCAGTTGCATTGTAGCAGTACTAAGTGCCTGCCCAATCTGTAGCAGGGGCCCTGTTGTGCTATGCATTCCAAAGTCAGATACTGGTGTCTGTGTCTGCTTTGAAACACTCATATAACTGTGGCAGTTAAGGTTGTGTTTATATTAGCTTTTGCTGTACCTTAATTGCAAAGAATCTCTAGAGTTGTCGCTGATGACCTGACATCCTGATGGTGGCTGCAGGGAGATACTTTGGACTAGCTCCTACCTGATCCCAAGGATGGTATGCCCAGGATTAGTTGAAGTACAGGGGACCCTCTTGGAACATGTCTTCTGACTTAGTGTTGATCTGAAAGGAGTCCAGCTTGCACACTCTGAGAACCTTCCACACAACATATCAAAGCATGGGAAGTCAGGGAGAGCCTTTCAAAAAATGCAATCCCTGTCTAAACTGAAACACTAGAGTAGACAGACCCAAGAATTGCAAAGAAGAGGGAAGAGAAATACAGATTTGAATGGAGTTACCCAAGGTTAGACAAATCTCTGACCACAGTTGGACTCCAGGCCACTTTACCTGCCAGTTCTACCTTACCTACTTGTCTTTCCTCTTTGTTGGTTTTTCTCCTCTTGGTTATTACCACTCTGACTGCTCTTCTGAAGTACTAACACAGAACTGTGTAAATCCAGGTATCTGTGGGGTCCATGAATCCAGATGGCAGGACAGAACTTACTTTCAGAACTCCCAGATTAAAAAGAGGTCAAAACTACCAGGACCTTGCGTGGCCATATCACATCAGGGTGGAGAGGGACAGAGTTATCAGAGAAAGGTGTCTCTGCTGATGGAAGGAGGTTGGACAAGGTGGTCTTTAAAGATTCCTTCCAACTGAAACTATTCTATAATTCAGTTTTATACTGAGATTAAGGAAAAGAGGTGTAAGAATGAAGCCTTTTAAGGGGAAAAAGTGGAGCTGGGCTTGGTGAGATAGTAGTGGACACTGGCAGTGTAGGAAATCCTCCACTCCCTTATCTGACCACATTCCTCTTGGCAACCACAAAATACAGCTAAGGTAGCACTGTTGAAGGGAAAAAAGTTGATCCATTTTTGGTTTCTTGGCCTGAAAGAGATTTTTGACTCCAGTACTGCTGTTTGTTTTCCTCACTAGCAGACAACTGTGTGTGACTCCCAGCAACAGGATCTCTCAATCAAGATTCTGGTTCACTAAAATGAGATTCAGACAAACCAATGTCAGACAAGATGATGAAAATGTGAAGCAAGGAAATATAGAACCAGATGGCTAAGACCAAAGTACTTATGCACACAAGTTTTTCAATATGATATACAGAAATAGTTTATAGCATACAGTCTTTGCATAATTCCTATCCAGATTGCTGTTCTGACAAGTACATCTGGATCATTATTTCCTGACAGGTTTCTGTGGTGGTCACCATTTGGATCTGTAAAACTAAGAAATACTATGGATTTGAGCTCTAGAGGAGTACTAAAAAAAGGAAGCAATACCATTTCCACTGTACAGGTGGAGAAAATTGTATTTATCCATCCAGCTTTAAATTGCAAGGGAAAGAAGAATTCAGATAAAATAGAATAGTTCAGTTGGAAGAGACATACCACAATCATCTTGTCCAACTGCCTATCCACTACTACCAAGTAGTCTAGGACTACCTGTAGCCCATGGGAAGAAATAGGCATCTTCAGGGGTAAAAACAGTCTTTAGAAAGATGTCTTTGAGAGGATATGGGATATCATAGGACAATGTGTCATTGCTACTGAGGCTGCCTGGCTGATTAGCTCAGGCTGGAGACCTTGCTTTTAGCTGGTTAAAATTAGATGAAACACATTGCACCTCAAGCACATGTTGGTGCACATGAGGGAACCAAGATTCATAACCTCAGGATCATCTCACTTTTTGAGCCACTAGGAAGGGTTTAATACCTACTGTTTGAATTCCAAATGAGCCTTTTGTCAACTACCAGCAATTTGGAGACAGCAACACCCATAGGAAAAGTGATAACAGTTTGCTGACACAAATAAATCTTAACCTTCTTCTCACTTAGGGACTTCTAATCTAGGAAATATCACTCTTCAAAAGTCTGGGCTTCTTTAGTGTGGAGCCCACACAAAAAGGGAGGAAAGAGAAACTCAAGAGCACAAAAGGCTTTCTCTTCTTTCTAATATCCATCCTACTTTCAATATTAGCATTGGTCCTTCCTTGAGGTGCCATTCTCTGGGGTCTCCCTTCCAGTGGTCAAGCTGAGCTGGTCAGAAGGTGACATTTGCTTGCCCATGGACTTCAACTCTCTTCCCTCGAGGTGTGATTCAGTTCTCCAGGAGGGTCTTTACTGTAGCTGTCACAATGTAAAATAAGGTGTAGATAGCTGTTAGTGCCTATTTACTGTCAGCTTTGTGAAATCCAAGTTACCTTGTCTTTTATGAGCTTTAAAAATTTGCAATTTCTTGTAAAAAGGATAATTTACAGGTTGCTTTCATCTTCTTGTTAAGAACTGCTACTGTAATAGTGAAATGATTTGCTATTTTACAGCTAAACTTCTGCTTAAGTGCTAAACTTCTAGTTACTCTGGTGGGTACCCTTATTTATGAGAACTAAATGCATTTCAAGGCCCTTCTTTATTTAGCTGGAATACATAAAGTCTTTCTGTTAACTCAAGCAAATTTTTAATTACTGTTTTTAATAATTAATGGAACATATTACCAAGGGATTCAGTATTATAATTCAGCTCTCTTTGTTCTTTTTGTTTTCCTCTTTCCTATAGAGGAGCCAGTTGAATCGTATGAACATCTCTCCTTAAAGGTTTTACGTGCTTGGGAGGAAATCCCTGGAGCTGGACACAAATTGGTCCCAGAGCACATTGAGACTCGGCCTCTCTACCATAAGGATAAGCCAGGCATGGAACAGGTAGAGCAGCTCAGAGGTGGTGGTGATGGTAGAGCCAGGAACAGTTTTCATTTCCTTCAGTTGTTGGGGTTTCTGTTTGTAGCCACAAACTTACAGAGTCAGCATCCAAGTGTTGCACCATACATGAAACTTTGTACTGTATCAACCTGGAAATTGTCACCCATGTGTGTATTACCCAATACACAGTAATCACACAAGTGTAACTGCTTATTTTCATTATTTTAAATGTTCTAGTTTATTAAATTAACAAAACCTCTTCTTATATTTGAAATTTGGTTCTTTTTTTATTGTTCATCAAATACTATTTTTACATGGATTTTACCTTGAAGTTGACAGTGTTTGAGTTCTATTCCAACTTCACCAAATTCCTGAGAAATTGAATGAGTATGTGTATGAAAAAAATATATTGTATAGAAAGTTTATAGATGAAATCATGGTTACATGAGAGTAAGATAGTTGATGCCCCAAGACAAAGTGATGGTTTTGGATGTCATAACTATTTTTAAAGCCTTTTAAAGATGTTTGTCTCTTTGATTTCAAGGGTCGTGTGCAGATGTGGGTCGACATGTTTCCTAATGATATGCCTCTGCCAGGACCCCCAGTGGACATTTCACCAAGAAAACCCAAAGGGTAATACTCTGTGCTTTCTCACAGCAATAACTCTTCAAAGACTGAGTATTTCTTAAGTGTCTGGAAATAAATAGAAAAAGAACTATTAAAAAAACCTCTCTGGTCCCAAGGAAATATGCTTGGATTCACATGACTTCAAGTCCAACAAGATCACCTAGGTTGGTTTCCTCTGTTAAACAACTCAAAGAACTGTTGGTGATTTTTTCAGCAGGGGCTATCACACACCTCTTTTAGAAAGATCCTTTTTCATATAGAGATTACAGGTGGCTAGAGGCAAGAGTTTCTTAGTAATTCAGATGTTATCATCCACTTGTTGAGCTGAAAGAAGTAATTCTGGTTTCACTACCTCTTTCAGTGAGATAACTTACTTGACCCTGGTTGAGCTCTTTAATCTGATGCAATAGTATTACACCTATTGGATTTCCAGCACTTTGTTCAAAGATAGATCAAGAAACAAATAAAGCAGCAACAAAGAGGCAAGATCTGTTTGGAAGGGCCTTCTTTCAAATTTCACATTTACTTATGCTGCTTTATGTGCAATAGTGTGCATAGTTCTTCAAGCTAATTGAATGTTTATAAATAAAATACAAAAATAAGCAACAGAGTTCTCAACCCATCCTATATTTTAGCAAGGTCCTTCCTGAGAATTTTGTGTCTGAAGCAGCATCAGGTACTATCCCTGTATTATTTATGTTTGAACAGGATACAATATAACAAAAATGTGTTTGTTTTCCTCTCCTTTTATAAAAGCCAAGATTTGACAAAGAAACTAACAAACAAAAAAGAGTCTGTGTAACAATTACCTCCTTCAGACCATAACTTTCTATAAAACTCCTTAACAACAAGCATTTTCCAGTCCAAAAAGATTTAAAGCTAATCATGCCCACAAAACCAAATTGTGGCTGCCGTTTTTGTAGCAGGGGAAAATACTGTCAAATATTAGTTATGAGAAAAAAAACTAAACATGCAAATGCAAGTTACACATCTTGCTGAGAATTGCATATTTGCTGCATCAAAACGGGCTCCAGGCTCCATAAAACTTCAAACACTTTGTGAAAACATCTCTCTCTTTTTGACAGTCTTTGGCTGAACAAGGCTCTGATGGAGCATTGCAAATGCAAGTTTCTTTGGCTAGTGCAGAGACTTGGTTTTCCTGGTCAACACCTTAAAAGCTCCATGACTTGATAACTTCTGGTTTCTTCTGGAGCACAGTATCTGGTAACTTCTGCAGCATATTTTTTCACACCCTGAGATTGAGGCTATTTCCAAGACAAAATGTGACATATTAGAAAAATCCTATGTTGGTGTTCTCAAACAGATTTTTTGTCTTTTTTATTAATTTTGCTGTTCATACAATGACTCAAGGAATATCTCAATTTTTCAGTATCAGTTTTTTATGTCACCTGCAATATCCGTATTTCAGTTCAACCTTTGAGAGATATGGATGGAAGGCCACCATAAATGTCTGTAGATAGGGAGTGGAAAGGATGGGAAAACTTTAATTCCTTTTACTGTTTTTTCTAAAGATGATTGTACTTGTTTAAATGAAAATATCTCTAAGCAGTCCTTCTCTTCCCTTTTAATACACTAGATTGCACCAAATGCAATGTTTTTAGGCATTTCTTCTGAAAAGCACCTCTCAGGGAATTCTGTTTTTTATTAGCAATCTGATCACTGTTTTGAAGACTACTCTGATGATGTTGTCCAGATCAACTTTACCTTGTTTCACTGCAGCATTTTTGTGAAAAGAATTGAAAATGAACAGGTATATAAAAAGCAAGGAATTTTCCACACCTCCAAAGCTGGCAGTGACCCTGCTATTGTCCATCCTACTCCATGAGCTGACGGGAACCAACACCCACAGTCTATCACTAAACTCTTGTAAATAGAAGAGGCCTGAGGCTGATGCACAAATACAACATTTCTCACTTTATAAAAGCATGATTTGATAGAGGTTTGCATTAGTGTCTGACTAGAGCTTTCTTTTTCAGCTATGAACTGCGGGTAATTATCTGGAATACAGAGGATGTAATTCTAGAAGATGAAAATATGTTTACAGGGCAAAAATCAAGTGATATCTATGTAAAAGGGTAAGTTCTTCAGCACTTCAAAATAACATGTAGTATTTCATTTAAAAAAATCAGAGGAAAAAATCATGTGGTGAGAATATTCAATAAACTATTCGGTGACCTTGGCACTTTCTCTGAACGCCTGCCCAACGTTGGATACTGCTTTCTGTTTTATTTTTTCTCTTTTTTTTTCTCTTTTTTTTTTCTCTTAAAATAAAGTAGCTGTAAAATGACACTAGTTGTTAGTTCCTGCGCAGACAGAGATGGCACAAGATGAGAACAAAACTCACAGTTTAGAAAACAGAGATCAAGCACTTACAGAACTTGAACTGTAAGAGCTTACACAAATGCAGAGAGGTTTGACATAGTCAGAGAAAAGGGTATTATGACCACATGAAAAACAAAAAAGCAGGTGTTTGCCAGGCTATTTCTATTGGAAATACCTTTTAACCTCATGAGGGGAGCATGTATGGGTGAATGACCATGGCCAAGCTGAGGAGAACATCGCATGGGATGATGCGATTGTAGCAGGTTACTTCTTAATTACTTGCCTCTTTTGGAGTACTGCTTTGCACTTTCTGCTTCTGAGCAGGATTTGAGGGAAGGTACCTGGTTGGAGGAAATTGTGGCAAAAGTGGCAGCATGAAGTACTGAAAAGTTCAGGTACCAGACTGATCTTAGATTTTTCCATTTTTCCACTACTGAAGAGCAGGATAAATACGCCAGTATGAATTCTCTCATTGTGGAATCCTGGAGAAATCTGAATTTTTGGAGCACTAGGCATGTGGCAAAATGAATTTCCTTAAAAACCTGATGCAGTATTGCCAATGACCAAATGCAAAAAAAAAAAAAAAAGCTGAAGGAGGGAGCCCTGGGGCTAATGGATCAGGAAAGAGAGGATGTTTTCCACTTTGCTGGTTCTGAAAATCACGTGAACATAATAAGATATCCAAAGCATAAGGACAGGGCAGTCTCATAGTAGGTCTTACTCCTATGTAGGAAATACCTACATGAATTTTACCAGGGGAACTTGCATTAGCTCTGGGTGCCCCCAAGCTGTGTAGGGCACCAGGAGTGCCACCATTCCTTTGGAGCAGGTGATACTGGCCCAGATGAAGTACACACCAATACAGCCACTTGGCCCCAGTGTGCTACAGGTGTAGGTATTGCACACACTGGCTGAGCAAACCTCCCCTTGCAGTTCTTGAGAGGAGCTGGTCTGAAATCACTGGTGTTCACAGAGATATATCCAACTTAGCACTGAACTATATATATGTCACCATGCATGGATTTGCACTTGGGGCAATGCCATGTTTCAGGTTGTTACCATTTTTCACGATTCCTTGTTGAAATATTGGGGCTTGCAGGGGAAAAATCACTCTTTGGATACAGCACAAAAATGCTAATGTTTACTCAAGCTGTGAATAATCATCTTTGGAACTAAAACATACCTAGCTGGATCATTACCTCCATGGAGCTCTTCAGAGGAGAAAATTATGCTTAGGAAAACACTGTCCTTTTGTACCATAGCACATCCAGTATTGTGCACACCTTAGCAGAAACCAAGAAAAAAATCACAAAAAAACCCAGAAAGACTTCTGCAGCCATACTTATGCCACATTTATACCTCCAAACAGCAACTGCAAACAATTTAAGCTCCAATACCAAGCCCTGAAATCTGTCTTGGGACATTGACATAGAATTTGTTTGTGTGGCACATGAATGCAGGGTGATTAGTACTGGATAAATGACTGATACTGTCATTGCCTAAAGATGAGGATGTCCTGGCCAATAACAAATGATCAACTTGTGTTTCGGGGTCTGATAGAAATAAAAATCCTGTTCTCACTCAGCTTTCGATCACCACAGGCCATTACTGCAGCCTCTGCCAATAGTGCACAGCTGGGAGGTGGTTGGGATCCCCAATGCAGGGCTGTTGCTGCATATGTTGTTCAGTCCTGAACAGCATATTGCCTCTTACTGATTAGGTAGGAAGTAGTAAATGGTCCTGCCTGTAACCAAATAACCACAATTACAATTCAAGCTCCTCTGGTGACTGATGCTTTCCCCTGTGGTTCCTGTAGGTGGATAAAGGGCCTGGAAGAGGACAAACAGGAGACAGACGTACATTACAATTCCTTGACAGGAGAGGGCAACTTCAACTGGCGCTTTGTGTTCCCGTTCCAGTATCTCCCAGCAGAGAAACAAATTGTGGTTACTAAAAGAGAAAACATATTTTCCTTGGAAAAGACAGAACGCAAAATACCTGCAGAGCTGGTACTTCAGGTGTGGGATTTCGAACGACTCTCTTCAGATGATTTCTTGGGTAAGTATGCAATGGGTCTGCCTGAACTTCACCTGAGGTCTCACCAGGCCTGTGTTTTGTAGAGGTATGTACAACATGGTGTCCGAGTCCCAAATTCTGCTTGTCTTTTCCTGAAGCACCACATTGCAAACTTACACATGTCTTGGAGAGTCACTCAGATAAGATGATGCCAGGGCAATTAAAATGAAGGACTGACAGTACAGAGGGATTCCCTGCTCTGATACTTGGGCCCAAGCTGCTGCATTGCTCTATGTATCTCATCTGGAAACTGCTGCTTGAATGCTTTTGTGTCTGTCTGCTCCCTGAGTGGTGTCACATTGTTTCTTCCTCCAGGTACTCTTGAATTGGACCTGAATGGGTTCCCTCAAGCAGTAAAGACAGCCAAAAGCTGTGACTTAGGAACAGTTTTGGCAGCAAGAGAAGAAAACAAGATCTCCATATTTCAGCAGAAGCGTGTCAGAGGCTGGTGGCCTTTCATCAAGGCTGGGGAGCTCACGGTAGGCAGCTCACTACAGACGAGCAGCTTTTCTCTGGGACTGATGTGCTCTACTGAGATCCTGAAACATGCTAATTTTGGATATGCCATTTGAAGAACAGCCACCACTGGCAATCTGTAGGAGTCCTCCAAATGCTTTAGTGATTCTCCATAGATTTGGTTCAGAAAAACTCAGGCAACCAGAGCACTTTGTACTTTTTTTTTTGCTTTCTTCCACTGTTTGTCTCCCAGCACACTGGATGGGTAAAGTGGAAAATCAGGTGTTTTCATCCAACTTTATGTCAGCTGAAGAAATCCAGGAAAGGATCTCACCTGATTATTTATTTCTTTACTGTTTATGTCTAACTTCAACCTAGGCAAAGGAATTGATTTTGGAGTCTACCATTATTCACCTTGCCAGTGGCACATTTCAAGTAGAAAAAGCACAGTCTCCTCTTCTTGTTGCAGTGTGCTCAATATTTTTTGGTACAGAGGAATGCAAAGGACAATGACAGCTTTCCCATAACTCTACAAGACTTGTTATGTTACAAGAATCCTCCTAAGAAGAATATAAATGCTGTCACACAAATTTTCATTTACCTGAAGCCTCTAGCATAACGAGGCTTGCAGCAGGGTGTGAATCTCATTCAGAGTGTACCTAAACATTTCACAAAATGACAGAATTGTTAGGGCTGGAAGGGACCTCTGGAGATCATCTAGTCCAACCCCCAGTCCAGCCCTAGGGAAGGAAACCCCAAACTGACGTGCCTACATGGCCATGATGTTTTGGAAGCTTGAACCCAAATTTGGGGAGCCCTATTCTAGAATTAGTGTGGTTTTTAGGTGCATTCAGATCTCTGTGGGGACACAGACCAAGAGCTACAAGCTATATTCCTATAGTAGAACCTCTACCAATTCATGGGCTTTGCTCCTTTTTAGGGGATCTCCCACTGTCTCTAGAATTTTCATTGATTCTCTAAGGGTTTTCCTAAACTTCACCATTCCTTCCTATTTCTGTCCATTCCAGCAACAAGAATGTTTTAATAAAAGATGCCATCTTCAAGTTCGTTGCCTTCTTCAAACTGAATGTGACTGTGTACTTTCTAAGGATTTAGTGAATGAACTCCACTTCTAAATCCCTTCTTTACTGCCATTTTCTCAGCTCTAGTACAATTGATTCGCTTTCTCACAGTCTACGTTCATCTCTTGATGCCCTTGTCTTCCACATTTATGCCTTTTATCTGCATACTTCTTTCAGCCCCATTCTGTGCTGAATCCCAGCCCCTGGCCATAGATCAACACTTTAGATTAACACCCTCCACAAATTTATGGGGTAGGAAAATAACAAATATATGAAGAGCCATTTGTCTGTTTTTAATCTGTCACAGATTTTATGAAGTTGATTTGATTTACTCATTTTTCATTGTAACTAGAATCTTTAAATCTCGGAAATCTTCACTTTTTTTTCCTTTGGCCTAATTAAATCTTTAGTGGAGACAGCGCTGAAGAACAGCTGAACAGGGAAAAGGAAGAACCTCTCTGTAACCTAACACAGACAGAAATATTACAACAGAAATATCAACACATTTGTGGCTGTGAGTGGAAGGGAAAAAACAAAAGTTTAACCCACATGTAGGAAGATCTAACTTCCATAGCAGAAGTTGTAATTTCTACTATGAGTCCAAATCACTCATATTACATATTCTACTGCAAGCTGCGGGAGATACAATCTTTTATAAGTAGTAATATTCTACTGGTCACTCAGCAAACTTTAATGACTTATCACAGTGAAAACAAGCACTAAAATAGGAGTTATATTCCATTATGACTTTTTTGAAATCTAGAAATTATCACTAAGTTGGTGCTGAACAAAGTTGTCCTTTTGTTACAACTCTGAGTATCGTCTTTGGCCACCCATGAAGAAAAAGGGCTCTGGACCACCCTGCTAGGCTGCTATTCTTTTAGCCCAAACAGAGCTCTAGGACTGCATGATATTTCTGCACAAGGTCTTATTTCCAACCATCTTCCTTTTGTGAGCTGAGACCCAACAGCTACACTTCTACAGCACTTGTGACGGGCTGAATTTCCCCCTGCTGATGGGCTACATCTTGTCCATGTCAGCAACACAGCTTCCAGCTTGGCCATTCAGATCTGCCAGGATGTGTCATAGAAGATATATCTTCTCAGATTAGTTATGTTATAATTTAGGAAGCAGAAAATACATTTATGAGCCTGGAAGAAAATATTCCACTTCTCTTTCCTCACAGTTATTTAGCGTAAGTGAGGAATCTGGTGCCTGGGCTTTCCTTTGTGGTTTCTCTTAGACTGCCAAGACTATCTTATTTTCTTTAATCAATTTCCTTTGCCCTCATTTGGTTTCATCATTTCTCCACAAGAAGAGTCCTACTGGGATTTAGTGATAATAACCCAAGATTGGATGCTTACCTGTGATGTCTCTGATGCAGGGCAAGGTGGAAGCTGAGTTTCACTTAGTCACAGCAGAAGAAGCTGAGAAGAATCCAGTAGGAAAAGCTCGAAAGGAGCCTGAGCCCTTGGAAAAACCCAAGTGAGTATGAGTATACTCATTAAACAGGGGAGGCAGCCTGGCTGCTGGCACTTGTAGCTGGCATTACCTTCCAGGTTAGCTGAATAGCTGACCTGGCACATGATAACATCTTAAATCATCATAATTTACAGGTGTACCCAACACCTCAGTTTGGTCACCTATAAAGATCAGATGCCTTATATTTATTATATTAATAATAGAATCATTTAGATTGGAAAAAACCTCTCAGATCGTTGAGTCCAGCTGTTATTCTGGCACTGCCAAGTCCACCACTAAACCATGTCTCTAAATAACATATCAACATGTTTTTTAAATACCTCCAGGGATGGAGACTCCACCACTTCCCTGGGCAGCCAGTTCCAATGCTTGATGACCCTTTAAGTCAATAATTTTTGTCCTAATATCCAATATAAACCTTCCTTGGAGCAGCTTGAGGTCATTTCCTCTCATTCCACTGCTTGTTACTTGGGAGAGGAAGAGGCCATACCCCACCTGGCTACAATCTCCTTTCAGGTAGTTGTAGAGAACGATAAGGTCTCTCCTGAGCCTTCTCTTCTCCAGGCTAAACACCCCCAGCTCCCTCAGCTTCTCCTCATAAGACTTGTGCTCCAGACCCTTCACCATCTCCATTGCCCTTCTATGGTCATGCAAATGATATAACTTTGAAAATGTTTCTCTATTTTATTGTACTTCATACTCAAAGGATGAAGATGCTTATTTTTCATCATAAGACTTTTTAATGAGGGCATTTTAAGTAGTTTAGCAAAGGCAAATTATCTAGAAGGAGCATTTTAGCTTTCAGTATTTGTCACATTAAAAAATATCATTGTCTGAGATTTTTTGCATTTTGAGAAAAAGTACATATAGTCTATTTTGGTTCAAGTGCTTTGTTCTACTAAAGTAATGAGGTACATTAAATAAAACAGAAAAGAGAGAGAGAGAAATTGATGTTATATTTCCTGCTACCAAAGCTTCTAAAAATCAATTGCTAATCATAATGATAATCATCACACATTCTGTTTAATTTTCTTTGTTTGATATATATCTCCTGATAAACATAAAAAAAGAGGAAACAGCATAAAGGAATTGCCAATACCCTTTAAAAGGGTGTAAATTTTTCCTGAAAATTAGAGGTATCAGAGACTTGTTGAAAACTAACCTTGGAAAGACTTTAACCAATCATTTCACCCAACATCTTTGCCCAAAGGCAGGATGAGCTATGCCTAACACTTGTCTGCCTCAAAGATTCCCAATAATAGAAACTAAAGCACTATCTTACAGAGTAGCAAGGACTAGGGTAGCTCTGAAATACATGTGGTGGGAAGCAATCAGCTTAGGGAGTTTTAAGAAAGTGTGTACTGTGCAACAGAAGGATTACTTGTCCAGGAGGTTGTCAACAGGTTGCAAAAGGCACCATCACATTTTCCTCTCATATTTTCAGTCCCACCTCATGCACCCCAGGCATCCTGGGGCCCAAGTCTTCCCTGTGTTTTCACCTCATGGGCATTTAGTTCACAAATGTACTGGTGGGCCAAAAGGTTGTCACTAGCCTGGTGGCCCCTTCTCTGCTGCACACTCAGCCTGGAGGTGTTTTGATCCAGAAGCCATAAAACCAGAGTCTTCCTCCAGATCTTGCAATGAGTAATCAGAGGCTCCACGTCACGTTTCTGTGATGAAATACACAGCCAATTCATGGCTCAATGCAGTTCTAGTCTTAATTAGATATATGACTCAATTAAATCAAGATTAGGGTGGGGCTAGTGTCAGTCAACACTACCCATCTCAGAAGCAAAACATTCAGGCTCCTTTTGTAGCTGCTCATGCACGGGTGGGGGAGTCAGCCCATTTACCTGCCACATATCCTAAGAGCTGGGGAAAGAGATTTGTCCTTTAGAAGGTCCTTCCTCTGCCCAGACAGCCCTCGACTGACCAGGCCAGGCACTAAAGTTTTAAAGTTAGGCAAAATAAATCCTAAGGTTACTAAAGCAATATCAACTTTTGAATAGTAAAAACTAATTTAGCTAGACACTCACTTACTGGGAAGAAAATAAACTGGTAGTTGAAGACACTGCATGTCTCAGTTCCATTAAAGTTTAAAAGTATTAAATTTACCTGCTCAGTGCCTCTGAGTGATGGAGTATGTGGTTCATAAATGTAGAGTAGTCACAATCAGCTGAGAGATAACTGTTGCTGCCCTTCAAATGAGTCCTCTTCAGGAAGGAAGGGATCTCAAGGAGCTTTGTGTCAGGACCTCCAGATCTCTATGCCAGAGATATACTGTAAGTTTTACTTTTTTTTTGCTCATCATGTAGGATCACCCAAAGAAGCACAGAAATTTTCAGATTGTTTTGCATAATTAAGTTTTTTTTAATTAAGAAACAAAATAATTTCAAAACCAAAATTATCTTCTAGGAGCTGTAGACAGTAGCAGGCTCTTTAATATACCAGAGCAAAGGTGGATGAAGACTAAATGTCTGTGAACTAGAGAGAGAAACATGTAAATGAAAAATAGGGTGCAATGAGTATAATTTCCTGCTGGCCAAAGCACCATGAGGTTATCCATCTCTTCATCTCTGCTGATCCAGACAGGATGCTATTCTGGATGCAGTCTATTACCATAAATGCACTGCTATAACTGGTACTGAATTCTATTGCCTACGTTGCAAAGAAAACAAATTAAATGAGCAACAGTCTGGGTTTTTTCTCTGCCTTTAAAGGTTATGAAAAGCCCTTCAGCAGATGGAACATGCAGACTATTCTTCAGAGTATCCAGTTTTTTAATAATTCTTTTTAACCTGGAGGGCTTACTTGTTGATTTATTTCTGAGTCATTTCCACCTTAGTATAAAATACAGTCTTTAATTAAAAGATATTTAGTTGGCCTTTTAGATTTACAGACTTTCTGTCACATTGGCATTCACTTCCACATGCTGAATGCTGAGTTCACCAGATAACTAAAACATTATTTAAATTCCTGAAACAGCTTTCTGGAGTGAGACACAGCCATAGTTTTGTGTGACCTTCAGTTAATTTCCTTCTCCTTATTGCTGCACCGTCTGCACAATTACAGCAACGTTGGATAAGAAAAACAACCTGCCCCAGTTTTGCAGGGGTTAATGTTGCTCCACACCAATGTATTCATCAGGTCACCCCATCATACAAAGCTGACAGATGTTGCCTTGGGTAGGGCTGTTGAAGTCAGAGGCATAGTGCCCTCCCAAGCTGAGTGGAATGTCAGCGGAGAGGCTATGCCAACATTTCTCCTAAAAAGGACGCTATTTTCCTCTCTGTATGCAGTCAGCTTTGTTGTACAGTGTGAAGAAACTTCTGCTTATGGGGCAACATTTGTTAAAAACCTGGGTTGTGGGATGCAGATATTCTCCACTAGAAGTAGATGGCTCTTCTTCATGTACACAGGAAAACTACCCCAGATTCATCTTATCATCGTTTCCTGTTTTCAGGGGGGCTCTTTTAAATTTCCTCCTGAAAATACACCATTTTCCAGCATATGCCAGATCTGAGCTGGTTCTTAGTATCATGGCACTGTGACTATCACCGTGCAATCATCTATTTTGTTGTGGCTCATTACCACTTTCGTGATGCTAAATTCTTTGAAATGATGGGAAAGCTTTTGAACTCAAGTTCAAGATGCCTGCATGTTTTCTTTAGGATTTATCGTGATCTTATCTGTAATTTTGAACTCCATATCGTGACATAAATTGGAGTATTTATGAAGTGTAAACTGGAATTTCATTTTGAGTGTTGTGCAGAGCTTGGGCTTGTGGACGGGTGGAAGAAAAGGGACCCAATAGCTTTGTGAAACTCGTGGATGTTCCCTCTAAACTCTGTAGTAGGTTCCCAGTAGTTAAAGGTCCTTTTTAGACTCAAATGTATATATTTTGCAGTGGGATAACTGAAAAGAGATGGATCTGCCTTTACAAAAGTTTTTCTTTTTCTTTCGTCCCCTTTAGCCGACCAGACACATCCTTCTCTTGGTTTGTAAATCCTTTCAAGTGTTTGTATCACCTGATCTGGAAAAATTACAAGAAGTACATCATCATAGGCATAATTCTTCTTATTCTTGTTGTCTTCCTGGTGCTCTTCATCTACACACTGCCAGGTGCAATCAGTCGAAGGATAGTTATAGGAAAAATGTAGGTTATGGTTCTCATTGTAATCAATCATATACAAAAACTTCAGCTAAAAATAAAACTCAGACAAAAAGAATTAATCAACCTGAAATGCATCTCATTCCTTGTAAAAAGAAAAATAACTATTAACATCAGAAACTGGAGCTCTCAGAATATTTTAATATCTTTCTTGAATGCTCATTCACACCCAGCCTTTATGTATGTTGTCATTACTATGTTGGTGCAGCTTTATGGACATAATTATTGAAAGTGTCATTATGTAGCTAAAAGTGAGTTTGAAAGTAAATTCCTCAGTGCTATGCAGAAACTGATTTGTCGGTCAAGTATTTATTTCTATGGACAAATGATTAAATATTAAGAGCAAAATCTGTACACAAAGATAAATGTAGTCTTTGCATAGTTTTGTAATTCATTATTTTAACTGTTTTTCTTAATTATTTTAACTGTTTTTTCAATGACTGTATAATGGCATGCTTATTTTTAGATAAAAGGTTTTATTAAAAAAAATCTAAGGTTAAATTGTCTCATTTGATGTCATTTGCAAAATTCATCCTGCACCTCTCAGTAGGAATGCTGTGCTCTATAAAAACATCTCACACACTCATAAATAAGGTACGTGCCAGTGAGGTAGAAGCCGAGATTGGAAGAACCTTTTTCAGTTGCAGTTTGAAAGTGTTGGAGGTTGCTGGAGGAGAGGGATCAGGAAGATGAGGACTCAGCTATGGGTACTGTGGTAGCAAATGATCCTTGTAGAGGACAGGGAGCAGGCAGAATCCTGCTGCTTGAAAAGCAGAGCCAAAAAACAGTAGAAAACAGAAGGGCAGCAGAGTGAAACAAGCCATGGAAGATTAAAGAAAACAAGGAATAAAACCTTACACACTTGTCAATGTGGAAATCCTCACCCTAAATAATACAGAAAATGCTGCTGCCTGTGTCATGCACAAGGCAAGGCTTAATAACTCAATGACCTTACTTGGCCTTAAAATGCCTGGTTATGAATTTGAAATAGCTATTGAAATCTCCTCCAGTCTCACCCATGGTTAGACATGTTGTAAAGGTGACCTTTGAGAAAAGGCTTTCCACTATGCTCCACTCATACAAAGTGTGAGCAGCCTTTGCACACTTTGAAGTATCAAAAGGCAAGACAGAGATCCTATAAATGCTGATAATTCTGCCAAGCTCGGGGTGCAGAAATAGAAAAGCAGGCATCTTAATAATTTTCAGAGGCCACTTCTAAGGGAAACTTGTCTGGTGCAATGAGCCCCTGTGTTCCCCTCTAGCTTACAGCTCAGGTAATTGCATTATTCTAAAAAATTAGTGTCAGTGAAATTTCCAAAGAGAAAGTATTTTACATTTGAAAAGCATTTTAGAGGCTTATTTTGGATGGGATGAATTGCTCTAGAAGTTTCTTATTCCACTTATGATAAAGGCAGATGGCTAAAGGCAGGCTTAGATCATCCCATCCCTACCCATCCAGCAGACTGTGACTCAGTATTTCTTCTAAGTTTCATGTTCTAAGTATACAGTAAATAAAACTAAATTATCTAGATATATGAGTAAATACATTACAACTAGACATGTGGCAAAGAACCACAGTGGATGAGGTTTTTTGTTGGGCTATTTTCCTTTAGAAATGTATTTAATATGACCAAGAAATTAGAACACATGGTTGAATCTGCACTAGTTAAAGATAGCAATTCAAGACAGTGATGTGGAAAGGTGCTGATCAGCCTTGAGTCCCTCTTTGTCTCGTGTCCCTCTTCATTGGGCCCTTACCTGGTAGTTCTCTGCTTACACAGCATGAGTGACACATTCCTCTGAAACCACTTGGTTTTCAATTTTGTGCTATTTTGCAATTGAGCCTGTATGAAACAGAAAAGGAAATATTGTTTCTCCTAATATGTCTCACCATACCATGAATTTTGGAAATGCAATTTAAAAGCTCCAATAAGAGCAAATCAAATTATTTTGGTGCAAAAGGTGAGAGATGAATATTGACAAGCAGAGCGTGTTGTGACAGCCAGAAAGGCAATGGATCTGATTTTTTTCCAGCGTGTTAGGTCAGTGGTCCTGATCCTGCATGGCAGCTGCTGTATCCATCTGTCCTTACTCTGCTTGTTTGCTCTTGCTGCCTTGAAGTGTGTTGATCACTGGACTGTGGCTTGAGGCCCCTGCCCTTGCCAGAGGGTCCTCCTGCATGACTTCAGTACCAAGCCTTGGCTCTGGACCCCAGCAGCAAGCACACAGTAGCAGCAGCACTGCCACGACAAGATAGCTGAAATTACATCCTTTTCCAAGTCCTGATCTGTGTCTGGCTGAGCAGGGACCATACAAAGACCCTGTCCCCCTTCATCCCTTGCATCCCAGTGAAAATTACCATCTCCTTCACTCCTGCTGCCCCTGGGGTCTTCATTCCCCTGCAGCATGATCATTCCTGAGCCACTTGTATCATTGAACACTCTGGGAAAGTCCTGCATTCTGGACAAAAAAAGGTATCATGTAGACCAGATGCAAGCAAGCTAACTCTTCCACAGCTCTTAAACTGCCTGTCACTACACTCAACACATGTAGGCTGAGCTGGATAGCATTGTCTTATGGGACAAAGCTGAATCAAACACCTTTTGATGATCTCACAGATGGTTACAAAGTAAGTAGAGAGGCAGGGCTGTCAGTAAATGTTAAAGAGACAAAATATAGCAGCACTCAATGCTGGACTACTCATACAGATGACAGATGTAATAGTTTTGCATCTTAAGTGAGTTTATGGTGACATGGGTTTTGTGGTTAACAGAGAGGGAGTTTTATTCCGAGGATTGTTGTTATTGTCAAGAGCTCCTATCAATTTCACTCAAAAAGAAGAGATCCTTACCCTGAGCAATTAATCAACATTAATCTACAATTATGCTGGCTCAATTTTGAGTCCAGCTGGTGCAACTTGGAGTTTTATCAACAGGTTTCGGACCACAAATAGCTCATGAAATAGCATGCAACACCCAGCTCCCACTGGGTTTTTTTTGCTTAGATTTTTTTTTTGGTTGGTTTGGTTTTTTGTTGTTGTGGGTTTGGTTTTGTTTTGTTTTGTTTTGTGTTTTTTGGTGGGGGGTGCTTTTGTTTGTGTCCCCCTCCCAATCTTCTTGAAGGGTTAAAATTCTGGAGAAATTGAAGAGATTTTACTTGCAAAGAGATTTCTTTCCTGCTCAAAAGGTTTGAGGGCACTCTGGTTGATGTTCATGTGATCATAGACCCAGAAGTTAGTTTATCTAAAGCTTCGACAGTGGGGCATCTCCCTACCACTACATCCGGCCCCTGGACTTCCCCCTTTTTACACTGTATGTGTTAGACCATCTCAAGCCAGTCTTGGAACCTTGCAATAAGTGCAAGATGTCACAGAATCAACGAGGTTGGAAAAGACCTCTGAGATCATCAAGTCCAGCCTTTGACTTAACACTACCTTGTCAACTAAAATTAAAAGAGCCTACAGCACCCAGTATTGCCAGGCAGTCTCCCATCCAAGTACTAACTGGGCCAGACCCTGCTTACCTTCTGAGATCAGACAAGATCAGGCATTCTCAGGTGGGGTGGCCTTATACCACATGTTCTCCACCTCCAGTCTGATTTCAAGGCAAATAAAAGTGGTCACAGCAGTGCATTAAGAGTCATGGACTCAGGGGGTGAAGAACTGAGACATTTATTCAAAGGGTCACAGCCCCTTTATAGCCAAACAAAACCAGAAAACATTCCTTACAAGGCAAAAAGTGTGAATGCAGCATCTGATTGGCTGCTAGCTGTCACCTGGGGAGATGGGCAGTTTTTGGAGTTACAAACTCATCCCTGTAATGAGTTGCTCTATTCTCTGCAAAGGTCTGGTTTTTTCCAGGCCCTATTTCCCACAGGTCACTACCACTCAGGATATACTAGGGACATATCAGAAAAAGGAAGGTATTACCCAGATCTTTGAAGCTTATAAAGGTTCCCTCGGGCTTTCATGTTTAACTACCACCACTCTTGCTGGCTGCATAGATATGATACAGGTGTATCCACCCTACACAGAATATAATAAATTGCCATCTCAGTGCACTGAATTGTTCCACAAATCATAGAAGTGTCTGGTAACATTGCCAGTTACTGCTGCTCTGGAGGTGTTTGTTGGGAAGGTGGTTTCGTTGGGGTCATGAAGCCAGTGGGGTGGAGGGGAGTGTGCAGGGGGTCTTCCCTGTCTGCTTTCTGCAGAATATTCTGTGCCTTATTCCCAGCCCGCAAACTGCACTGGACCCAGTAGATTGGTCTCATAGTGACTAATGACTAAGTTTAAATCACTCACATTTGGAAGAAACAAATTCCCTGATGAGGTGATAAAAGAATTTTTTTCCTCCACATGTTAGTCACAGAAATGGCTTTTGATTGCCAGGCAGAGCTCCTCATTGCTCTGCGTGCTGACTCTGAGCTCCAAAGGGATATTTATGATCTTGGCTGAATAGCCTGCTTGCTGTCAGCTCCTAAGTGCTGAGCACTGTCTCCTTCCAGACTAATTTATACATTTTGTATCAGCTATTTGTGACTGGGGAAAAGCTCAACCTAGGATCTGGTTCCAGCCTCCCAGACATTTGGTATATGACAACCACCTCTCCTTTCCACTTCCTAATTAATCTCTGTCTCAAAAGTAAACAAATAAATTTTCATATATTTCTGATGGAGAAAGGAAAATTTATAAAAATCTTTCAGACTGCCTCTCTTTTAATCACTTCTGTAAGCAGGTATGGAGACTACTCAGAGCTACATTAATGAGCAGAAACTGTGTGTCTGCTTCCTGGATGCCTCTTCGTGGCTCCAGGACTCTGCGTCAGTAACAGAGGCCGCCTTCATTAAGAACGAGCTGGAAAGATCTCTGGCTGTTCTCTCTCTCCCTCTGACTGAAGAGTGGCCCTGGCTGAACTCTCTGTGATAACACTGACAGCTCATTAACTGGCTAATTCCAACACCCTGTTTTTTCAGAGTTACCTGCTCATCACAGCTCAGAATTTATTTCATATTGCAGCTCCTCAAAAGGACTGTGCTTGACCCACTGGAGCAGGAGAACAGCATTACTAGCAATGCCTCCCCCTCTTGCTGTGATGGTGGCTGACACTGTTTTCCAAACACCACTGTTCCTGCCAGTGAGCAACTGGAAAGCCACAAGTGTGGCTGCAGGTAACTGCTGGCTCAGAAATTGGAGTGAAGAGGAGGCTAACAGATGGAGGGGGAAACCATCTTCAATTTATGTGTCCAGGAGCAGCCTGCATTTTCCCTTGCCAGGCAAGTCAGGCACTGAAAATGTGGCAGACCTGCAGGCAATATCTGCAGGTGCTATAAGACTTCTTCCCTAAATGTCTTTTCAGACAGGCACGTACAGAAATTTGGTATCCAATAGTGGGCAAAATTAAGAATCATTGGAGACTGGGAAATACTGTAATATATATAAAAATATATAAAAAATATAGACCAAGGTCTCTTCAGATGTCTACTTTTTTAGGTAGGATGGTTGAACATTGTAGTTGTGCTGCTGACACTTCCTCCAGTGGATTCCTTTTCCTCTGGTTCTTTGTTGTTCTCTGCAGTTCTCATTGAGAAGGGTGTTCCTGTGCCCTCAGTCCCTGAACCAGGGCAGTCAGCCACCCTGGGATACCTCAGAGTGATCCTTCACCCACTTTTGCTACCTGCAGCCTAAGTGGCTACAGCTAGTCCAGCTGCCTCTCAATCCTCCATCCTGGATCAAAGCAACCTTGCACCCAGGAGCAGTGGTTACAGCTGCTCCCAGGGCCAAGAGACAGATTTCAGGCACAAGGAAATCTTGATAGGTTTGTCATGCCCAAGTATGTTGGTACATGTCATTCTGCACTGCAGCTTACATGCCAGATTTGAGGAAAACATTAGAAAAAGAACCAAATGCAATTCCGAAGGCTGTTGATGCATCATGAGAGACAAGGATTTATTTTTTTGTTTACTTATTTGTTAGTGATGTTTCTTTCTCCTGACAGATAAGCAATAGTTAATCCTCTCCAGAAACAAGCACACAGCTCTGATACACTGACAAAGCACTGGCCTGTCAATATGACTGTACAGCAAATAAACATTGGCTGTGTTTAGTGCTTGTGATGAACTTTTAATTAGCCATAGCAATAAAACCTCACCAAAGCACTTAACAAAACACTTTTCAAATGCCTCCTGACACCATCATTATGCTCTTGGCTCTTGATGTGTGAATAGTTCGACCCAGGAGAGCAGATTTGCCTTCGACTGTTGGCTCTCTGGAATTGGTACCCACAGTGCAGACGGATGGACACACACAACTTGTGCAAAAGTGCTGCACTACAGCAGCTTCCAAGGCTATTTTAGTGCCTTGGAAGACAACTGCACTAAATACAGGGCAGAAAAGTCAATATGTTAAACGAACTGTGATAATAGGAGTAACCCATCATTAAGAGGAGTAGTGAGAGTCATCTTATTCTGCTCAGTTAGCACATTTCTTCTCCTTCAATATCTTAATTTGGAAATGGTTTGCATGTCCCAAGTTCTGCATTGACTGAATGCTGATGGGGTACAGTTTACACAAATATACCATGAGCATCTATGGGGTTTGCTGATGGCTTTGGAAGCTGGATTTTGATGTACCATGGCCAAGTCTCCCTGTTCTTGGCAAAAGGAATTGGAGCAGCTATTTGTGAGGACCACTTATGTGTGTAAAATGTGACAAGTATGGAGAATGGTTTTCAAAGCCAGGGGCAATTTTCCTTCCCAGGGGCATGATAGACATTTAACAGAGTTGAATATCTGCCTTCTCCAGTGCTCTCTGTGTGATCCTGGGTCAACATCTCTCACTGGTGATGGTCACTTCCCACCATAGACCTTTGCAATGTGGTGCCAACACATGTAAACAAAAAGTGGAAATTTATTAGCTCATCAAGTTGTTGGAGTTTGAGATACAAAAGGTTTTTCAGATTGAAAAGTGAAGCTGGGCTGCTTTGGTAGCATATTTTTTTCTCTAACACCTGTGATGAAGAAAGGAAAGATGGAAAGCCTGAACACTTTTTACTGGCTCAACATTCTTTGGTCAGGGCATTTTTGGCTTGTAAAAACATAGATTGTCCAGGCAGCTAAAAAGGGAAAGTTGGGGAAGAACCATGCTTGTAGTCCAAATCCCATTACAGCCCATTATAATTCCACTGACTGTAGAGCACACACAGCCCCTTGGGTCAAGAGCCAAAGCATCTCTATTTCCAAGAATCTTACTTTCTCTCACATCACCTTTGGTTTGGGGGCTGAAATTTTATAGTTTGGGTTTTTTTTGCCCATTTAGTGATTTTAGAAGTCAGCAGGATTTAGGGATAGAGAAGCATAGACTGATGAGAACTTGGTTTTTCTGTATCAGGTTGGAGTCATCAAGGCCTTCTGTCCAGCCAGAAGCAGATGAGTTTTTGCATCAATCCTTGGGGGCCTGTTCCACAAACGTACTCCAGAGTGTGTGATCTTGTGCAGCTGAACTTCCCCTTGCCAAAGCCTTTTCTTACTACATTGGGCAAATTATTTCCCAGCAGGCATTAGGTTATCCGAGGTGTTCTTCCCATTGGGGCTGAAGAGGAAAGCTGCACCTGTAGATCACTTACATCTGTAGTCACTGGGATGCTGACTGAATTCCCTGTGGTATCTGGGTGTGTGTCAGACCCCGGACACTCCACTGCTTATGCCAGACATGTAACCTCTTTTAGGCACAGGATAGGAAAGGTCTGATATCTGCCTGGAAGGTTGTTCTACTTGGTTAGTATTCTGATATGCTAATTTATTCATGGCAAGAAAATGATCCTGCTACAGACAAACCTAAACGCTGGCTGCTGCCATCACTTACATTTCGGTAGCTTCTCAAAAAGTGAAAGGTTTGACTTTTTTTTTACTCCTATTCATTTTGCTTCCCCTGCAAGTAAGTTTCTCATGAGAAAGTCCCTCAGGATGCTCCTAAGGACTCCCAGAAAGGCTGGGGGACTGACACCTGGGAAGAGAAATATCTGTTCACTATTTGAGTCTGGTCTTGGAATGGCTGCAGTATTTAACAAGCTCTTTTGATTATACCTCGCTTTGTTAATTGATCCCATCGAGCAGGGCTGAAGGACAAGCAGAGTGTGATACGAATCCTACCTGTTTATTACCTTTGGGTGACTCCCTACCTTCAGACTTCTCCTCTGCATTCTTCAGGGGTACAAGGCTCTCCCTGCAGTTCATGATCACAAGACAAGGTTTCCAAATCAGCTTTCACTCCCTGCTAAAATTAAACATTCGCCATTGCCAAGGCATCTTCTAAACTCCTGTTTCTTCTCCCCTGTGCCACCTGTTCCCAGTACTGCAAGAGCAGACAAGTAATTCCCTCTTTGGAAGAAAGCAACCTCATTTTAAATAGTGATGCAGTAAACTCCTTTTCCACCAGCAATAAAAAGCAGACACACACCCGGTTTAACTGGTGTCTTCATTGTTTCATGTGGCGCAAATTCTCACAGCATGTTATTTACTGAGCCTATATTATCGACTTTCTTCAGTTATTGGCTGTAAATTAAACCATAAAAGAAGGTGGTTCACATCTCTGCAGTCCTTGGGACTGCAAAACTTGCAGCCTGCTTGGAAATAAGTGAAAATGGAGCTTCAGCATTTTACAAGGTTTGGCAGCACAAATCAAACCCAGATTTGGAATCCAGCTCCGGCATATCCCATCCCACAGCAGAATCACAGAGGAGGAACCTACTCCAAATTCCACAGATGGTCCTGCTACCTCTGGGTTTCAGAGCAGCTTGAACATGACAGGAACAGACTTTTCAGCCAGACCAAGGTGCCCTGTGGGATGTATGGTTGAGGACAAGCTCTGATGCCGAGGCTTCTCAGCACCGATCAGGGTCAGTGTTTGACAGCAATAGCTCAACCCTACATGATCTCGTCTCATCTCAGCTCTCTGGGCCGGATGACATTTCAGTATATTTTGCAAGTTTTTCAAAGGCTATGGTTGATTCAAAACCTCTGGCAGTTTCTCTTGTAACTGAGTTAAATAAGTGATGATCCCTGTCTCAGAAAAAAACAGGCAGTATGGGTTTTTTTCAGTGCTTTTGAGAGAACAAGGCAAATTTGTAAGTGAAAAACATTATTTTAACCTGGGGCAGCTGGCAAATACTTCATACGTGAGAACTCTTTGATTGCACTGCTTATAATTACATTCACTCAGAGCTTTCACCAGGCTCTTGACTTATGAATATGCATGACTGTGATCTCCTTTTTTTTAATCCATCAAAATATCTGTCATCCCAGGGTTTTAAGGTTTTTTACTCAGGAATACTTGCGGGTTGGTTTTACTTGCTACCACATGCTTCACTGAAAGGGAAGCAAACTGAGTAGGGCCTGTGTGCAGCTGCAAGGTATGTGATGAGCTGTGTGCAGATGAAGTGTGTCCTGCTCACACCTTGCAAAGCTCTGATGGTGAGACCCACCATCAGAGAAGAGCTCCTGAAACACTGTTATGCCAGAATATTCATGCTCAATTAATTAACTGAAAATATGATTTGTGTGGTCAATCATCCCCAGCACAGCTTAAACAATAATCTGAAGTTACTCTCTCCCAAAGCATTACACAGGGAAGCTGCACTGCTTTTGCTGAACATGGTGGGAGTTGTGTTTCTGATGTGTGTGGAGCTTGAGATTGCTAGATTTCAAACAGCCAACAGATTGAGAGTAAGTAACTTTGCTGCAGAAGGCTTTGGAGAAAACCTCTGCTGGTTCTCACCAAATGCATGTGCTTCTCATAGATTTGTATGTTGGAAGAAACAGAACACACAGTAAAGAAAGAGCCACTGTGATCAAATGCTCCATTATAAAAAAGCTGTAAGTAGCTTCAGTATTTCACATTTTCAGACTTTTTTTGTGCCTGACTAAAGATGAGGGCTAAGGGGAAAAAAAGGCCCACAACAAGCCTCTCTGAAAAAAAGCTTCTCTGAACTCCTGCACTGTGACTGCAGCCCTGGAGATCAGTTTCCCCCATCCAGGCTCACTGGCTGCAGTTCTGAAGCTGTGAGTGGCATGTAGAAACATCAGCTTGGAGACATCAGCGTAGGACCCACATGAGATGCCCTGTGTGCAATGGTAAGGTGGTGCAGACACTGGGAGACAGAGCAGAAGCAGGATAGTCAGCTGCTTGTGCTCACCCTACCATCCCATATTGCAGCACCTGATGTGAAGATCTCATCAGCCCATTCTCACCAGATCTGCAGATGCTTATCCAAGCCTGGATATGAGTTATTGCTGCAAATAACACTTCATTGGACATACTGAGATGGGGTAGGTGATGCCATGAAGCATTTTTAGCAGTCAGTGGCTACAGAATTGAACCCTCTTAGCCAAGAACATTTCAATGCCAGAAAAAGGACCATACAGCACACAGTAGTGCAATTTGGAGTGACAGTGGAGAGAGATCTCCTGAGTTCAGGTTGTGTTGTAGTGCAGACCCAGAACAAGCTGTTTCAACAAACCTACCAATCAAACCATCATTGTTATGAGCTGGGGCTGGGTTAAAAACCAGAAAGCTCAGCAGAGGCAAGCTGGGCAACAATAGATAAACCTACTGCTTTCCTATTTTTCTGATTTCAGTCTTTTACTGCAAAAGCTGAAAAAGAGTCTAATCAAATAATTTTTCAGCTGTGGCAAAAGAATGAATAACATTTCAGTTTGAAAAAGAATAAAAATGGAGAATATGATCCCATGAATGAGGTTGCGAAGATTCTAGCACATCATGTGTAATTTTCAACCATATCTGCCATTTTCACTATATTTTTACTGAGATATCTATTTTTGTCCATAATCTTGTGCTGTGCTTTCCCTGATCACCTCTTATTGTTAACTGAAATGAAGCAGATTCATGCCAGAAGTGTCTCATCGCATCATAACTCGCCGGAATGTTGTATATTGGCTTGCCATAACCCAACTGGTAAAGCATAAAGTGACAGGGTTTATTAAAGGGCAAAATTTGAGTGACCTACAGAGTATTATCATATGTTCCTTTTCCCTCATTTTCTGTTTGTAGAAGAAGTAGTTCACAGTTATATGTAGTTATATTTTTAGAGTAAGTCCTTCAGCAGAAAAGCTGTTTTGCCAGTGCAGTTACCACGCTGCAGGGACTCTAAATCCACCTGGCCTAATGAGGACCTTGGTGATGCAAATGCATCACTCCTTACACTGCAAAGGGCAGCACTGAGCTGAGTCGTTCTGGCATACTAAACCAAATCCCTATGTAAGCATTTCTTTAAAAGTTAAAGATTAATAAAAATTATTAAATGAGGACAAGGTATGTAAGTTAGGACACTATCTCTTTTTAGATCACTCAGTTCAAAAAGAATTAAGCAAATTTTTGGGCATACAAGAGCTTCTTCAGATCTGCAATAGAAGCAGGAAGCTTCACAGGCACATAACAGCAGAGAAACATTGTCACAGTTTGATGAGCTGTGTATCAGACAATTGCCAAGGAAATGTGGTTGATGCCCCTCAAGTGCAAAGATGCTGATAGGACGGAGAGGAAGGTGCTGAAGTAGATATCACCTGAGGAAAAAGAAGGCAAGATAGTGTAGAAAATATGGAGCACAGAGTTTATCGGGGAGAGGAGAATCATGCACCGTAAAAGCAATATTGTTACGGAGCCACTGATTTCTGGTTTGCAATAAGATTAGAATTTTAATTCCCAGGTTCATATTTGGCAGAAGTTTTATCATTTTTGTAAGATTTTGTAATTTTTTTTGAGAAAACAATTAAGAAGAGTTTGGATTTTAGGAAGATCTTTTTAAAGACTTTAAACACATTCCTTAAACACATTCCTTAGCAGGAATGTGTGTGTGTGTGTGAACTTTGCTACAGCTTGAATATCATGTATATTCAAAGAATACCTTCCCATAACCCAACATATTGTCTTCAGAAAAGACTTACATCCACTATGAAGACCTGAAGAGGATGTAGTTAAGATGGTGGGTTGTGCTCAATGCCTCTGTGTGGCTACTGAGAATGGAAGTGGCTGCTTTAACAGTGGTGGAGTCAGATTAAGGAAATAAATCAAGCCTGTATGGTAACACTTGTACCTGCAAGATCTTTTAAGGGCTGAGAATTCGTAAGGAGAATTTCCAAGGAAAGGCTGTTCCCAGTGATCTGCCTGCCTTCAGTGAGCACAGGGGATGGAGACAGGATTTCTTGGTGGTCAATAATTCTAGGGAGCATACTTGCTGCATGGAAATTCCTTTTTTGTGAACTAATTTTTGAAGAAAAGGAGAAATTTTCTGGTGAGACATAGATGAGTTGCTCCCAGGCACAAGAGGAATGGCTGAGTGTGGAGGGACCTCAGTGTCCTTCCTGCTCACATATCTCACTGTGTTCACAGTGGGCTCTACATGCCCTCATTAAGCAGCTGCTTGTGATCCCTTTAAAGCAGTCTTTATACTGTGACTAACATCTCCCTGTGCTGTTCATGGAATTGGGAGACCTTACAAATGAAGAAATGTTCTCAGTTTTTCCCTGTGCGTCTTGTCCTGTCACTGGGTTCCACTGAAACATCTCAGCTCTGTCTTCTCTATTCCTTCTCCATATTAACACATATGGATAAGATCCCCAAGCCTTATCTTCTCCAAGCTGGACAGTCCCAGCTCCAGAGAGATGTTTCAGTCCTTTAATCATCTTCATGGATTTGCTCCAGTATGTTCTTGTCTCTGGTACTGAGAGCCTGTGACCAGGTACAACACTGAGAAATGTCTCACTCATGCTGGGCAGAGGGGAAGGCTCACCTCCCTCTACCTCTTTGCAGATCGGGATGCTGCTGGTTCTTTATTACTTATACTTACAACTTCTGTAAGTATATATAAAATCTGACATTGTATTAGTGTCCTGAGTGGAGTGACACATTTCACTTGCAACAGAGAAGCAGCAATGTGTTTATTGATATAAATCAGCCATTTAACAAAGTTTGATAGCAAGTGTGACTGGTTTAACAAGTTTCAATGGCAGGGTGCACTCGGTTGTTTACCGTATAGAGGACAGGGTCAAACAAAACTGTCAAGAAGACTTTTCTATTGAGTCATTACGTTCAGGAAGGACCCCTTTGCATTCTAAGCTCCTTTCTGATGGGAGTTTAGGTGCAGCTGGATCCAGGTTAAGTCCCAGACTTAGTCAATGGTTTATGTCTAAAGGGTTATATGAGCACAATCAATCCTTTATATCCCTTAGCTGAGACTTCAAATTTTACCATGCAAGGTATCTCAGACTCATGCAGGAACCTTGAGAAATGTCCCTGCTCAAGGGGAGATCCTGATGTGCAGCCTGCTGCCCTGAAGGAGAATTCAATGGACTCTGGGTGCCTGCTATTCATGGAGTAAGGTGATTGACTTACAGTCACATTTGCACAGCAGCTGTGTTTTGTGTTGATGTATGCTCAACTAGCCCTCAGCTGCTGAGCAAGACTTATTGGCCTCACTCAGGTGTTGAGTGAGACTCATGGCCCTTAACTGTCGTGTTGTTGTCTGTAAGCTGGATGCAGCCATCACAACCACCACTGGTCACTATTGCTTAAGCAGGAAAAGCAGAGGGAGATGCACACTGTCACAGTCAGGGAGGTAGTAAAACCCTTCAAAGAGTTTGAGGCACTCTGAAATTGTGCCTTCATAGCTATTTAAATCAAAGAAAAAGTTACCAAAGTAATGAAAAACCTTTCAGCTGCTCCCTCTATACCCCATGGCACAATAAATAAATAGATATTGACTTCCCAGCAAGGCCTCTCTGAGAGATATGTGGGCAGGTGTGGGAACAAGCAGTATGGATAACTCCAACCTTCACATTAGTGATGTAGCTCTTGGTCCCTGTGGGGAGATAAAGCTCAGTAGGGCCATGGATTTCATATGGTGCCTGTACAATAAATGCATCTTAAAACGTGTGACTCATACAAATCCAGAAGAGGGTTTTAACCAAAGACTTTAGAACTGAGGAGCTGCATGGGAGGATGAGGGAGATCCTGTTATGTTTCCATGTTTACCTCCAAGCCTGTCTCCAAAAGATATGACAGGGGAAGATGTTAAAGCTGATGGTCCCATACAACAACAATCTGAGCCACTGAGGCTGCCTTCCTATTATAGGGTAGAACCAGCTAGCAGAATTTAAATTCAGCAGGTAATGGAGGTCTATCACAGATAAAATGAGCAAGAGAGAGCTCAGAGTCACAGCTATCCTAGGACGGATAGGGAAGGTGTTTGGGAAGGATTAAGACCTCACCAAACCATTTAGGGTTTATAGCAGCATTCAGGGAGGTAAATGTCAATGCCCGAACTTCTTTCTACTCTCCAGATGAGAAAAGCCTTGCGACATCTCAGTGACTACCAGGCAGCAATGTTTCTGCACGGGTAGGATCTGAGGTTAGGTTCATTTATCTGAGATTGGGTTGACCTTTTCTGCCTTTCTCTTCTGTAATCTTTTCCCCTACTTGAAGTGCAGCTACCTCTTTGGCTTGTCTGAAATAAACCTGTCTTGTTGCCATCCCTGCCTTGCCTTGCTACAAGTCTTGTGAAAGTGAGAAGGCTCTACAGCAGGCGAGGTGGAGATGTGCCTGGGCAGTACCATTGGGACCTGCCACCCAGGACGAGTGACAGTGTGCCTCCTGCAGAGCTTCAGAGGCAGCTCATTAGGAAGTTTTCCCCTGTGTCAGCTCCCAAACAGAAGTCCCTCTACAGCAGCTGAGGGACAGCTTCCAGCTCCAGGCACCCTTCCCTTTTTGTCTGCTTTTGGCACGTGCCTCACTTGTCCGAGGGAATGGAAAGCTTTGTGGGAGGTTGTCCCTAAAATACGTGGGTCTTTACTCCTTTGGAATTTATTTTCTGTGTTTTGTTCCTGCTGCAATCACCACCCAGGCCCAGCACGACTGCCCCAGCAGGTATCTCTGTCTCCTCACATGGATTACACTGCCTCATCTCAACCAATGAAGAGATAACCATGAAGAAAGGAGGAACTATCTCACCTCTGTATTTGACCAAATGAAAATACTATTGTCCTGCTGACATCACAGCATTTATCCAACCATCTCTTTTGGAGAATATCAGATATCTGTTTATTTTTCTTTTAGTGGTTATATCATTGCCACATTTTCACAACTGTTCTGATACAGGTGTTTCCTGCATTCCTGCTCAGCATTTAGGGCATTGCTCTTCAAGTAATCAGCAGGAAAATTACTGCAGAAACTTCAGAGGTCAAGTATGGTCTTCCAATCCACTAATTGCTATTATTAAAGCTAACTAGCTGATGAATTAAACTGTACTTCAGGTAGATGTTTGATTGAAAAAAAAGCCCATTTCATCTTGAAAACAGCCCAGAAGATGGATGTTGGTTCCATGAGAGGCAGTAGGGAGCAGATATTTTTCAGAAAGGCTAACAGGACCTGAATGGCCCTCTCCCCTCAAAGCTCAGCAGGATGCACATGAATGTTCAGGAGCTTTTTACAACACTATGGACAATAGGAGCAGCTGATTTAGGGAACCTGGTGGATTGACATAAAATACATGGCAAAGGTTTGTGCTTCACCTCAGTTTCCAAATTCAAGGAAAGGGCTTGAAGTTAGTAAAGGTAAGGGCCTGAGACAAGCCTTATATCAATTATTGGAAATGTAGCCACACTTGCATCACTTTTTCATTTAGTTTACAAGGGAAAGCAAGCCACATGTGAGATGTTAAAGGCACTTTGTGAGTCTTCCATATAATGCCAAAATTAGCAATAGAAGGAACTTCTTCAACTCCTCATCAGACATCACTTATTTGAAGAGCCACTTGATTCCCCAAATGCAGAGCCTTTCTGTTTGAAAACTACAAAACACAAATGTCTCTGTGGGGTATGTGCCAAAGGTTTGTGTGTTTGTTTTTTTTTTATTTAAAGTGGCTCCTCCAATTTTGATTGGATGGTTGAGAACAGCAAAAATTACAGTTTTCCCAAATCCAATCCTTCCATCCAAGTTAGCAACAGAGACAAAAGAAGTGGTAGAACTTAAAATTTTGTTGCTATTTGGGATGAAAATTTTGCTAAACCTCAGGCTGGGAAATTCTATCTCAAACAGTTACAACTGAGAAAACTTACAAGTGCTGGGAGACATGCTTGTAAGGCAAACTGTAAGATTAGAAGGATCCTGCCTTCAGGCAAGTGGCTAATTCCTCATATATTAATCTCACAGAAAGTGTTTTCTGATCTTCAATATGTAACTTCTTCCGTGTGTCTTCGATTGCTTCTTATTCTGCCCATCCTGGGATGGAAATGGGTATTATTCCTTTTTCCCTCATAAGAACCAGATGTATATTTCATGGCCTTTTTGTCGTTTCTGAGTCACTGGCTCTGAATGGATCCAAGTGCTCCAGGTGAGACCTCATTCATGCTGGACAGGGTAGCAGGGTAACCTCAGGGGCCTCGTAGTCTAACTGCAAAAGTCACCTTAATAATTAGCCTGGTGTGACCTGCTGAGCTGTATTGCTTGGGGAAAGGTGAGGGAAGTCAGGCAGATCCAGCCACTTGCTCTGCTGTCCATGTTTCATAGGCATGTAATGCAGCCAGCCACTTGGAAGAAAACAGTCGAAGAAAATAGTTTATTTTTCTCTATTGTTAATCCCAGTGGATTTATAAAGCTGTTCTTAAAGCTTTCCAGTTATAGGTGCTTTGGAAGCACTACGACAGATGTGCACAATACATTGAATTTTGGAAGCTGTCTCAGGACATCATAATTGTACAAGGACATTCCTAAACCTTTTTTACTCCAATGTGTCATTATATGCAGAATGACCTTACAGACTATTATATGCAGAATCTGAACAGAAGACGTAGCAAGAAAATAGCTCCTATAAGGGTTCAGAGGGAACTTGGGCGCTTCAAAGACCAAGAAAAGGGCAGACATGGGATTTATTTGCATGTCATCTAAATTCTATGTCTTATCCTGAACTCAGGTCAGATCTTAATTATTAAATGAACTTTGTAGATCAGACATAAAATGTACCACATAACAGTGTCCTCCAAAGATTGTCTCCAATGCAAACTCAGCCTCCCATTTCTGTTGGTAGTGGATTACTTGTGACAGGTTAAGCAGAAGACTGATTATTGTTATATTTCATGATCCCTCTTCTGATGTAATAAAAGGCAGTGATGCAGCTATCCAAAGAATGGTGAATGAAAATAAATTAAGGACTTACTTAGGAATAATTCTAGGTGAGAAATTAGTTTCTGGAAGATTGTTGAATCCATTTAGAATTTCACTCAGTTATTTTTATTTCAATTAAAGTCAGTAGAACGATACCAGCATTTCACTGTGAGGGGTTGCACCTTGACTAACCAGAGTCAGTGAACCTTTTTTGAAGAATTTTCTTCTATTTTAATGTATTTTTTTATTTAATAAGATTAATATTTTCCCACATTTTCTACAGACTACTGCAGTTTTTTTGTCTGCATCAATGCAACATGAAAATATTCCAAGGCTGGAAGAGAAGAAATGTGTAAGAGAAACTGGATTCTGCTAGTGGAAGAAATTAATACGCTGGTTATAAAATGGATGATATGTTTTCTAGAGGGAAATTTAAAGTGGATATTAAAAGGATGTAGGTACATATTAATTCAAGTTTAAAAACATAGGCACAAAGGATTTTTAAGGAAAAAAATGGATATTGCATCAAACAAGCCCTGGGAGTGACCCACCACAGAAGAATCTGAGTTGAGTGAGTGAGGTCCACGAAGGGAACTGGCTGCACACAATATCCCAGAATCAGGACTCAAGCCACTTGCTCCATCTCTGAAGCCCTAGTCCTGAGCTCAAGACCCAAACTCCCAGTGTGATGCATGAATTGTGTTACACAAATGCCACAGGGGTAAATAAGAATGGTGCCCTTATGTTTCTCAGGCACTACTTGGGGAACTGCTGAACTCCAGAGCTAATTTTTTGCTCCTTCATCTTCCTCCTGGCTCCTCTCACAGCCCATTTGATGCAGTTTGCAATGATGATATCTTTGTGCCCTTGACACATGAGCTTGTGGGCAGAGGAGAAGGCTGTGGTCCTTCCCCGCAAATGTGCATTGCAGGGGCCATGTCTCTGAGATGAGCAATGAATCCATTGCTCAACTAAACTGTGTGCTTCGGTCTTTGTCTTGTAACACCCCCTGTACACAGCATTATAAAGTAGTAAGAAAGACCACATTAATCCCTCATGTATCAGCATGGACACAAGAGCTCATCATTTGCCAGGGCTGAAAGTTCAGCAGGGACAGAATGCCAATAAACCTCCTTCACAGCACAGAGTTTCTTACGTCTTAATTTCTTTCAGTCAACAGTGTCTCGCATTCACTGAGATGCTGAAATTTGTGAAATTTGCTTCTTACTCTGAGTTTGAAGCATTGTGTTCTTTGGTCAGAAAATTCAGCTATTAAAAATGTCTACCTTTTTTTTCTTTTTTTCCCTTGCTTTTGAGGATAGGAGGAAGGAAAACAGCAAAAGTTTAGGTGAAAGGCAATGAAATACTCAAGAAAGGAGCAAGAGAGAAAAAGATGGATCATCCTATGAAAAAGGCAAAGGTACATGTCTGGAAAATGTGGATTGTGGAAGCAAGGCTGCACAAACAGCTTCCCTTTCTGGTACACAGGCATAATACACATATTTTCTCATTTATATCTCACCCATAATTCTGAAAAGTGATATGGCAGTTGAACAGTTCTCTAGGAACTAATAACTGGACAAAATGTTTTTGATCCAAGGAGGAGAATTGTTAAAGAGGCACATGGGAGACAAAACTGGGTGGATGTGGGAGGTCCACTGTCCAGTTCCAGCTGTGTCACTGGTCTGGTGATTTGGATCAGCTGTCTTCATCTACCCCAGCAAAAGCTGGTTCCACTTGCAGGTTTGTGATTTGTTCTTCCTTGCGTCTAACTTTCCTCCATGGAAAATAAAATGAAATAATATTTGTTTCCCTTGGAAATTGAATATAATTCCTAATTTTTTCCATCCTTTCTAGACAGATCTGTACTCTTTTACACATTGGACTAAAATAGGAAATGTGTGCTTAGTAGAATTTCCATCTCTTTTCATGTCCTGCACACAGAAGTCTTGGAATTTGATGTAAAAAACCTCATTCATGATCCTACCTGAATTTGTTTTTCTTTTCCCCACTATCCTGGCTGCAATAATGTCATTATTCTCACAGCCATGAAATTAAATATATATATATATCTCCATAAAAATTTTTAATGCAAAATTAAACCTGCTTTCCTGTTCTCTGGATGTATTTTGAGAGTGGCTCATAGGAAGTACTGCACAGAAGGAACCATTTTCAGGCCACAAACTTCTCCTCAGCCTTGGCCATCGTGGGACCACTCTGTGCCATCTGCTGGCACCTGCACCGTGGAGCTCTGGTGCATCAGACACCTGGAGATCAGACAGTGCTCCTTAGTCCTGATTATTCCCTAAGGATTTGCACAGTGCTGCCCTTACTGACAAGCTTCAGCCCATGGAGAGCCGGGTCACTCCACCATCAGGCCAGAGGCCATCCAGCTGCAGGACGTACACATCACCAAATCTTCAAAGATATTTAAATGTGGTCATTCTCTGCTTTGCCCTTCTGCCCATCTTCTAGGAAGTTTCAGCCTTGAACCTCTGTCTTTTCTTACAGGGATGGGAATTTATGAACATGGCTGGGTCATGAGCCACAGACAGGTCCTGGCCAGGACTTTATCCTCCATTTCCTTCCCAGTCATCTACTTAGGTGTCTTGTCTCCTCTCTGCGCAACACTCCCAGTGTCCCTCTCCTACCTCTCCTTTATGCTCATATTTCTCCATCCTGCCACATATATATAACAAAGCGCCTGATACTTTCTGGAGAGAGAACTTTAGTGACTCTTGTCTGGTGGTTCAACAGCAAGCAAAAGGTGCCAACAGGACCTCCTAAAGCTCTCTATTCAAGGCAAACACACAGTGTGAGGCTCTTCCCTGAAGCTCTGTGGGCCTCTGTCAGCGAATTTGTAAAACCTCAGCAGCAGGTAAATGTAATGTCCGAGAGATCAGGTTGGCAAGCTGAGCTATGGAAGAGCTGGCAACACCTACATGGCAGCCTGCCTTACCTAAAGGGGTGGGTGGACACAAAATACCTTCGAAATCTGGGTCAGAGTATACAGGAAAGTGTCCACAGGAAGTGGAGCACTAAGGACTCAAATTTGTGAAACTCAGTGACTGGAGAATATGACAAGAGATGTAGCTTCTCACAGTGTGTTTTCTTGTGGCAGTGAACAGATACTACAAAGAAGTAGAAGGGTGGGACAAAAATAAGGAAAAAAGGAAATTGTAGGGCTGCAAAAAGGAAAACTTGGTCTTTACCACTAGGGCGTAGAATGAGAAGAAAAGATGGCTAATTCCAATTATTATTACAACTATACAATTTGAAAGACTGTATGTTGGTATTTTTGGTTTGGATTTTTTTTTTAATATTCTCTCTGTTTCTTTTCAGAACAAGTAGGTTTCTCGTATTCTTACTGCATTTTCAAACATCTCAGCAGCTTTATACAGTTTCATTTGTGTTTTCGGTACTTTTAGCTTGGAATGGTCCTCTGGAGATCACCTAGCCCAGCTTCCTGCTCAAAGCATGGATATCTTCAAAGATAGATCAGGATTCTCAGGACCTTGTGTAACTGAGTTTTGGAAATCTCCAAGCACAGAGATTCTTCCATCTCTGTGAGCACCTACTCCTTTGCTGGACTGATCAACATGCTCCTACACACTACTCTGTCTAGGCAGTCTTCCCGCTGTACAGGGACACAGGAGGTGAATGTAACAGCACAGGACATCATATTTTATTTTCCTTCATATTCTCATCACGTTCACTCTTAAGTGGTTATAGGCCTGCATATATAGAATGCAACAGTAGTTAGTTTGGATACTACATCATAATACTGTGGAGAAATAAGGCACAATTCAGCTGCTACTGAAGTCAACATATGTCTCCCCCAAGGAATCCTTAGTGGGATTCAACTGAGTACCACGGACTTTAAGGTATGTCCATCTTTTCAGAAACCTGTTTCTGAAAATAGCCAGTACAGGTATATCAGTTACTTCCAGGCTCATGGTCCATCTTTCCTTCCATGTGTGATCTGCAGGTAAGGTCTAGAGCAGTCGTCTCTCTGGATAACAAAGGAATCCATTCAATCAACCAGCTAGCTGACCTTTAGACAACAAGCAAAGCTTGAACCCTAAAACTGCTTTTTCTGCTTGTGTTTCTATGTAGAGCAAAAATGATTCTGTGAAACAGTTGAGTCAGTTCATGAGCACTGTGAGGCAGGAGAGCAGGGTCAGTCAGTTCTGAGCTATTTCTGCTAAGTGAGTTGTATGTGATTTGTAAGAAAATGTCGGTCATTTGGCACATGACTTTCAGACTTGGCTGAACAGAAGATGTAAAAATCCTTTTCCTCAGGGCCATATTCCTCCTTTATACTTCAGTTTACTGGTTTAGTTTTTTTGGCCTGGTCTGTAAAGCTGTCATCTACATGAGACTTAACCCAAATGATAACTGAAATGATGATCAAGAAGCCATCCGCCCTTTATCTTTCTCTCTTGGCATATACACACACGAGTGTCTTCATTTCCAAATACAGTATTTGCTTCTCAATATGATTTCATCTTTCCTGCTTGATTTTATCAGAACTTTTAATTTCAATTATTAATTCAGCCAAATGGATATGATTCTTTAAACACACCCATCCTCCCACTCCATTAAAATTATATCTGAGATGTGGGGGGTTTTAAATCAGGATGAAATTATAATATTTTATCTCCCTGTTTCCTCTAGTTAAATCCAAATGGCCCTTTAAGGCACAGGTAAATGATTGCTGTGGTACTAAGACTATCAGGATATCAATGGGATTTGAGATTAACTGCTTCAAGAAGGGCTGTACAGACTATGATGGGATGACTGCAATTTCTACCAGCCAAAGGCTGGCTGTGCTGAGATGTGGTGTCTCACAATGTTACAAGACGCTTTCTACACTGCCTACCCAGGAGATATGGTTTGGGTCTTCTTTACTGGAAGATGTAATGAGCGAGGAGTGCTTTGTTTTATGTTTATCATAAAAGATTGTAAAACTGAAAATGAAGAGAAAAGGAATACAGCATTTTCGTCCTACATAGAGATTTTAGCTTTGCATAATGCCAGTCCTACAGATGCTGTTTTCCAAAACATTCTGGTGAAGCAACTAACAGTGAATAAATCTGGTAATCTGTGGTAATTCAGAAAAGGGAATTTACCTGGGATGGCCCACACCTGGGAAAAAATGGGTCTCTTGAGAGATGTACACCAGAATGTGATGGGTAGGAAGGACATAGATCTCAGAAGCTGCAACAGCCTACAAGGTGATTTTTTGTTCACTTGTTCTGTTTTCCTGTTGTTTATTCTCCTTAGTCAAGGCTAATTGCTTTTAAAACTCTCTAATGTTGACTAATGTCGACCACAAAAATAGTCTTTTTGTCTTGTTTTCTCATCCTTTTACACAAGTTATGGCTGTAAAATGTCCTTCATAGTCAACTACCTTGTGGAACGTTTTAGTCACAAAGTTTGCTGAAGACATTAGATAGGAGCTATAAGTTACACCTAAGACCAAGCAACATCAGTGTCTTTCGTACCTTGGAGCTGATTCTGAACATGACTCTCATCACAGGGCAGCAGGTAGTCTTGATAGTGTATCAAAAGTAATCTCAGAGAATGCTGACATTTATCACAAAGAGGAAACATGGCACATCATATTCTTAAACATAAACATCTGTTGCCAAGCTAGTCATCACTGCATTACCTTTATGATCAATGGAGAGGAATAACTGCAGTTCATCTCCTCTATCACAGGCATGATGAATCAGTCTACTTCTGTTTGCTGACTGGAAAGGAAACCTAAGGTTCAAATGCAGATATCCAAAGAGGTGATTATCCTACTGTTGAAGGTATTAGTGTGTCTTCACCTGGAGCACTGTGTGCAATTCTTGGCCATGTCATTTAAGAAGGATGTGAAGGTCCTTGACTGTGTCCAGAAGAGGGCAACAAAGATGGTGCAAGGGTTGGAAGGTGTGTCGTGTGTGGAGCAGCAGTGGACTCGGGGCTTATCTAGTTTGGAGAGAAGGAGACAAAGGGTTGACATCATTGCTAGAGCTTCCTGAAGAGAGGAGCAGGAGAAGGCTGAGCTCTTCTCCCTGGGATCCAGTGACAGGATGTGTGGGAATAGTTCAGAGCTGCACCACGAGAGGTTTAGACTGGATATTAGGAAGCATTTCTGTACCAAGAGGGTGGCCAAGCACTGGAACAGGCTTCCTAGAGAGGTAGTCAGTGATAAAGAGGCATTTGGATAATGCCCTTAACAACAGGCTTTAGCTTGGTCAGCCCAGGAACTGGTCAGGCAATTTGACTAGATGATCCTTGCAGGGCCCTTCCAACCAAAATTATTCTATTCTATTCTATTCTATTCTATTCTATTCTATTCTATTCTATTCTATTCTATTCTATTCTATTCTATTCTATTCTATTCTATTCTATTCTATTCTATTCTATTCTATTTCTGTCAACTCTTCAATTAAAATTGTTCTGTTGGGTGCCTATAGCTATAGAGAGGGCATGTGCAATCAGTTTAAACTAAACATGAAGACTTTTAGATGTCTAAACCTGTTACAGATACTGCCCTACAGTCCTTGTTTTCACCTTCTGCCTCAGAGACCTCTACTTCAGAAAAATGAGATGCCAGCTTACAGATTTGGCTGAAGTGTTTTGAGAAGCACAGAAGATCTGAGCTATAAGGTGTTACCAGTATTGATTTCACTTACAGATGTCACAATGACATTTTTCTCCCCTGAGCACTGAAGATAGAGGAAGAGGACTGGGAAAGAAAGGAAGGGAAGAGGAAGAGAGGTCAAAACTGTTTTGCCAGCGCAGGATGGTGAGGGAGACTGCCAGTCAAGCCTTGTCCTGAGCAGAGCTCACCCTGACAAGCAGCTGTTGCTCATGGAGGAAACATTAGAGGGCCAGGACAGAGGTGAAGTGAGGCTGAACAGTCCCCTTAGGACTGACTTGCTTGTCAATGCTTTGCTCATTTTAGATAGGACCCAGAAGGTACTGAAGAAACTCACATTCTAGTACCCACATTATAAAACCTCCTACTTTTTGCATCCTGCGTATGGAAATATATGCACTTATATTGCTTTCTCTATCATATGCACAGAGCAAAATCTCTTTGTATCCCATTGTGCACTTTTTGATGCTTCATATTCATGTTTTCTATCAGTTGGAGAAAAGCTCTTCAAATCTGCCCCTTTATTAGTGCATTGGTTTACAGCAGAAGTGCATCTAACATTTCTTACCTTTGCCACAGAAAACACAATAACAATAGCAAGAACAAAGACACTTCATTAGCATAAGGAGAAATACAGGGAAAATGCTCCTCACCTGAATGTGCACACAAGGTCATGACTGACATTACAATATGACTTTTTAAGATTGATCATCTCCTTTTAATTGCACAACACAGAAGGTAGTATCATAGATTATGATCAAAAGTAATTTGCCAGATAGACAGTAGTAAAATAAACTTGAACTTGCTTTGAAATTGGAAAGGTAGTCACAATATGTATGCTACTGTTTATACCACCTACCCATGGGCTATCTAGGAAAAAGCTATTTGAGTAAAATTAGAAAATGTTGCAGAACAGTGTGCCAGCAAAATAATCTCTTCTAAGCCAGTATCCAGTCAAGAGAATTTAGTGAACAAAGTCAGAAGTGAATAAGGAGATAAACTTCATTAAATTGTGGCTGAAAATGTCATAATTAACAATTTCATTTGCAAAATGCTTTTTTTTTGTAGAATTTGAACTTTCCTCTTAATTCCTCAGCACACAGCTACAGCTGAAAGTACCTGCACTGGTACAAAATTTCACATTTCACAAAAACCCCGTTGGTTGGGAGTTTTTCAGTTTGGAATGGAAAGTCAGAAATGCTAGTTTTTGTCAATGGTGGAAATTTCCATTTCTGAGGAACTTCAAGGAGAGAAATTAACTGGGAATGTATTCCTCAGATTTTGATTTCATTAAACAGTTGTAAATCGAGCAGTTATAAATTTGCAAAATGAAAAAATTCTCTGAAAAAATAATGCAAAGAAATGCCAGGAAGCTTCAGGAGAAAGACAAAGAGAGCAGGACAGATCAACAGAGAAAACCAAGAGGAAAATAGTCACCTAAATATGAGAGTATATCAGAGTGTGTGACTGAAGACCAAAGGATTTGGAGGGACCTTATCGATGCCTCAGAACTTCGTAAGCTGATATACTGCTGTCAACACCTGTTTCAGCAGAGTGTGAAAAGACTAGGCTGCCTGTCCTGGCAGTGTGCTGCAAAGGACAGCTCCTGCAGTCCTTACTGCTGTTTAGGAATTGAAATGGATGGCATTCAGCCATCCCTGAAGACACAAAGATACTACAACATAGTCCAGAAAAGAGACCTGTTTCAGCCAATGCCCCAAAGGCATGGATCTGTTGTTATCCATAATTTCTATTTCTAGCTCTGGCAGTTCAGTGAGGTTGTCCTAGATGACTGTCAAATTTTGTAGGTTAAATAAACCAGCATATCCACACAGGACAGAGGATTATGGTTACTGGGGAGTACTGGCAATCTACACAGGCCAAGGTCCCTTAAGGTGATCCTTTTGTGGGATGTAAAGAATATGTCAGAGACATTTGTCTGGCTTTGCTTAATAGTGGTTCCAACTGTCCATTATCTCACTCTAAAATCAATATCTAAAACACACTATATAAATAGTGCTTTAAATTGCCTACTCTTTCTTTCCATTGGTAATGTCAGGAGCTTAGGATGAGGAGCTCAGGTGGAAATACATGCACTACATTCGTCCCAACTTAGGTATGATGTGTCTTTCCCCATCTAACCACAGCAGAGAGATTTTTGACAGAAAAGACTATGCCCAGTCTGTTTAAAATGGATTTTCTGCAAAAGCATATACTCTGATGGCATGTTTATTGGCTTGCATGTAGCATCTAATCGATGAAAATGCTTTGTTCTTCTTGCAGTGCATTGAGCTTTATTTGGTTACACTGCCAGTAAATTCCTGTACAGAGTGAGTCAAGGCTGTTTGCTGAGAGTCCCTGGGAATCACTGACAGATTGCTCTGGCTGTTGTATGTCTGGTCCTGCCTATTCCCATTTCTGATATAATCTGATTACTACAGGAATAAATCCCTTCCTTCCTTGCCAGAGGCAACTGCCTTCAAGTGTTAGTAGGGATGCAAATGAGTGTCTCAGAGCTCTGGAGAAACTAAAAAAAATTTTGACATAGGCAGTAAATTACATTTTACATTTGGAATAATATCTAGCCTCTAACTGACATCCCAAATTATGGGAGCAAAGAGAACATCAATACCTCAATTGGAAAAGAGGCAATAGTTCATATTGCACATTATTTTCATTTTTCCATTGAAAGAGGTGCTCAGTGTGAAGGCAAGAGATTTCCATGAGCTTTCCTGGCTTCTTCTCAATCTCAAGAAACAGAAAGCCTTGATGGAGATGGTAATTTTCCTTCACCTTAGCATTTCAAACAAATATCTGCTGCAGCCACCTGCTTGTCTCCAGGACTTTCTGTTTTGCCTGGCAACTTCTATTTTTATACTGGCTGAATTCCTCTCAGTAAGTAATTGCCACAGCCACTGTCACCCCTCCAAGTTCTACCCTGATTTGGGCTCAGGATTACATTTCCTTGTACATAGAGGTCTTGTTGCTATTTTATGACTGTTTCTCCAGTTCCTCCACAGCACATGCTGTATGGAAATGATTGACATAAGGAAAGAAAATGCAGAAATACATCCCAATCCTTTCTGCATTTCTCCAGGCTATAGAGCACACTGAATTTTGCTGCTTCTTCCTTTTTTTTTTCCACTTCCTACCTCTGTCCTTATTTTAAATATGATCTTCATATCTGATTACTGTAGTTTGTAATTGCCCTTGAGTTAATAGTGGAAAAGTACACAGCTGTTCAGTGTTTTAGCTTGCAAATTTCAGTAGCTTTTGCAGTGATTTATACCTCAAGCCATACTCCCCTAATACACTGGGAAAAGGTCATTTGAGTGTTAAAGCTCATTCATTTACATGACACTAGGCTCTACGTGGCACATGCATGATCCAGGATCTCATGGTCATATGTGTTAATTGTGCAAGTGTTTTTAGAGCAAGTCAACAACTGATTTGTTTCTCATCTGAATTTTTTTAGTAATTTTCTTTAGTTTCTATGCATATTTGCTCTGAATGACAGAGGGGAGCATTCAGCCAGGAGAGGACACAGAACTATGCTCTGTTGCAGACATCCTGAGTCATCTTCTGCATCACACAGTACACAAAACATGAAGCATAATAACATAACGTGTATAATTACAGTGTATATATCTCTCATGAAACACTGCTTTTTTTGCTCAAGACACTCAAAATCTGGTTTTATAGTAATTCCTTTCTAATGCACCCCCCACAACTCTGCTTTTTTGGCCCACTTTTCAGAATCAAAAACCCCTACCACTAAATGTTCCTATGATTCTATAAATGTGGTGAGAACCAATAGCTTTGGAAATCCAGGTGAAATCCTGAGAGTAGATAAGTCAGGACCAAAACCTCAGCTCTGAACACATGCATCAAAGAGCCTGCATGTGATCCATGCTCATCCTTATTTGTCTCCAGATGGTAAATTCATACAGGCAGAAATTTTGTTTAGTTTTGTGATTTTTTTTTCCCAGTGCTTAGCACAGAGAAATCTCACTGTTTAAGACAAATAATAAATGTTGAAAGGAAGTTTTTCACGTGAGTTCAGGTCAAACCAAGCCCTAATCCTTCATTTCCCCAAACTCTGTGTTTTCTGTATCCATATCCTTCTACCTGACTACATGCTTGTCTATGATCTAAACATAGAACAGGAGAAGTAAATTGCTGTTCACTACAGCATTCAAATACTTTTCAGTCACTCATTACTTCTCAGTCCCTGTTTAAAGGAAAATTTCCTCTACCCTCCTGATAGTTTAGTCTTTTAGGCCTTCACAACGGTAAAAAGAATCTTTTATTATAAAATCTGTCCTGCACAATGCCATAGCATTAGATATAGAAGCCCATCACCCTGTGAAAAAGCAAGAATATTCCTACAGATAGGAATTTGATTGATAGCAGTACTTTCTGTCCAACACTGAGATCATAGAACGATGTTCCTGCTTTAATAATCCTTGGGAGTGGACTTCCTTAGCAGCTGTTCAACCCATCTCATCATCATAAACATGGTTTATGTTTTGCAGATTAAAGACAATGCATCTTGGAAAAAGATGTAAAGCCACCAATTTGTGTACAAGGGTTTTGGCTTTACAAAGCCATTGGGCATCCTTGTCTTCATGGCAGGCCAAACCCAGCCTCAGAACCAACACAGCTCCAGCTGGGGAAGCACTGCAGATGACATACATTTACTACATAATTGTTTGATTTGGGTTTTCTTAGTCTGGAGAGGTTGATTGATAAGAGGAATTGCCCAGCCCCTGTGACTGAACTTCTCAAAGGCTCCTCAGAGGCTTTTCTGGAGGCTGTGACATGTCAGCTGTGTAGTTCCCTTGGGTCTGCACCAAGGTGTGTTCAGAAGGACATCCCCCTTGGTACTCCATCTCACCCCCCTGCTCCCAGGAAGCTTGGAGTGCTCTTTGATTACAGATTGGCAGCACCAACTATGCCAGTAAGGGCATGTGGGCAGTATCAAATGTTTTCCCAGGATGCGTGGAGGTCACGTACCTCCCAGCTCATGGTAACACAAGGATTGTGCAACGTGTTGGGAAATTGTTCAAGGACACTGGGTCATATGTTACTTTCTCCTTGCACAGCATGGAGTAGAATGGAAGGGCCAAATCCAATGGGAGCAGCAGGAGGGGCACAAATGGAGTCAGACAAGTTCTGTGGTACTCTGTCCTGTACTGATGTTGATTGCTTAGGTTCTTTTTTCCCATGTCAGATGGAACCTCCTGAAGCCTGCAAACACCAGAACTCTCTCCAAAACACACTGCCTGGGCAAGGAAGGGACTAGTGTTTGCCAGCTCTCACAGTCCCAGTGCCAGGAGGAGCAGCATGGGGGCAAGGAGGATGGACTAATCCTCTCTATCCAATTATTTGATGACAAGAGTTTCCTCAAATCTTTTAAAGAGCTGTCTGTTCTCTATAGACATTGTGAGGGGAAGGCAATGATAATTTACCACTGTGTGCCCAGACTGTGTGAATTCTCCTGGAATAAATTAAAAACCTAAACTCCAGTGTGTAGTCTGTTTTCTTGCCACATTATTCCTTTAATGAATGTTGGAGTCACGTGAAGTAGTTGTTTAAAATAGTACAGATGAAATAGCTCTACCCCTTATAGAAAGTGGAGCAAGTAACAAGATACAGCAAGAAAGAGAGCAAAGACAATATTTGATCCTCATGTGTGGTGAATGAGTGGTTAAGCCACATAAAGAATCACCATCAAAAGTACTGGAAAAATCACATTTTAATATGAATTGACAAAAGTGCGATTTAACAAAGTCCATTGGCAAGGTTCACTCTGTTACTTACAGCACAGATAAAGCACACAGAGAAAAGTCAGATTAGAATCAATTTAGAATGATCTACACAGAGACCAGGAATGCAAAAGGGGAAGGGAGCAAAGGATATGAATACAAGAAGTTACAAGTGCAAAAGGCTATAGCAGCACTTACCCATTGACTAGTTTAATATTTATGAGCTGTTTAGATAGGATTTATTACAATTATAACAGTGACTTAACTGTAGATTCAAGGAAACAACATGGATTCCATAGTCAATTTGCAGGCATACAGACAGACAAAAAGGTGTATACATCTATACCTATGTGTGTAGAGGCACCTGCTAAAAATTCCCCTCGAGTTCAGTGAAACATCAAATCCCTTTGCATTCCACAATGGCAAGGGTTGCATTTTGAGGACAGGGGGTAAAGAGAAGAACATGGTCTTGGGCTGAATTAAAGAGTGACACTGTTGATTCAGGAGCTGGAGAGAAAAGGGCAGCACAACATTGGTCGTGTTTGGCAGTGAATGATACCAAATACCTGGGGTTAGCAATATAGGAAGGCAGACTCAAAGGGCAGTTGGCCTGAACAACAAGGAGACACTTGACACAAATTGACTGGAACTCCTAGAGTGGAAAAAAATGGTATAAATATATCCTGCAAGTCTTAGGAGCTTAGTGATAGTGGTAGAGAAAAATCAGAAATTACAAGCCACGTTCTCAGGTACCCATGAGCATGGTCCTGCACCACCAGAGTTAATAGGTCCTTTTATTCAAATTCAGTGGTTGTAAGACCAGATTTCACTTGCACAAGTAAATATGTGGCCTGTGCATGTGATTGCATTTGCTGTGCAGTTGAGTCAGGGTTATGTTGTGCACATGTTTCCCAAAGGAAAATTGATGTGCATAATCTGGAAGAAGAGTCCAATTTAACGAAAACCTCTTGAAGTACTCAAGTAATTTAATTCAGTTTCAGAGCATGATTACAACTAAATTATTTTTACCCTCTAAGTACTTTCAACCTAATAAACAGTACTGATGATTGTCAGCATGAATTTGTGGTAATAGTTTTACAGACTAACCTCTAGCATTTTGAAGGGGTGGGATTTCTGGTGCACATCTGTGTTCAACTCTCCACTCTTTGGACAGGTATTTGAAAAACACCCAAAATTTGTTATTTTTGCAGATCAGCTGATCCACAATGATCCTAAGCAGCACAAGGTTCAGATATATAGCATATTAAGGAGCTTTAGCTAGGTAGTACATCCAGGATTCATCTGACTAAATACTGTGTTCCCCATATCTCCACCTGAACTGCATTATCTAGGCACCCACAAAAGTCTGCAGAGTGGACAAAGAGGGTTTAATATTCAGTTTGTCTCTTTTTATGATGGTATTTAAATGGCCAGAATGACTCACTCCCTACAAGTCTGTCTTCACTGACTAACAAAGAGATTGAGATGCAAGAATATTCTGTGCAAAGTGATTTTGACAAGCCTTAGTCAACCTGGCTATTATAACAGCCTCTTATCAGTCAGAAAGTAATGTGACATACTTTTTTATCTGGTGCTTAAAGTTGGTCTGTATTGTCTTCCACTGAATTTTGACCCCCTACTTCCCCTTCAGGGCATTACCCCATAGTGTAGTAACCTGGACAGTTCAGCAGACCAGAGGTGACTTGTTCCATCTCCACTCTTTGGTATTATCTGAGCCAGACAGGCATTCTAAGAAGTCCAAACTTCAGCTGCAACCATTATTTGAACATGTGGCAATTATTTTCTGTATCTACAGACAAATTATTTACTCTGCATCCAGAAGGCAAAGTCTGTAAGGAACACAGATTTCTAAATAAGCTTACATTATTTTTTTCCTTTTTTTTTCTACCTCATCATCATATTATCAATTATACAACTTAACATAAAAGATCCATTCCAAAATCCACTTTTAACATAAGTTTTGATTCATTCAGTGCTATATGAAGGCCCAATGGGTGGCTTGGCCAGAGACAAATACAGATATTTGGAAAAAAAGTGCCATTCCTGTTCTGGCAAGATGTAGAGGAAGCATAGCACTGTGATCTTGAAAATTTACTTGAACAATGAGATGAGAATTTATTTCCCAATGAGAATATGTCTTCAGCTTGTTCTACCACACTATAGATCAGCAGAAGGAGGTTGGGGAGAAATTTTGTGGCGTTGGTAAACCAAAGATCAATCAGCAGCAACAACCATGTGTCATAACAGACTCTGCAATCTGTTTGTGGTCTGAGCCAGACGACTAAATATGAAAATAACAAATAAATGTGGTTTCAGCAGTGTCTGAAGTGAGTTTCTTACACAGATACATTTGCAGTCTGCAGCACTGACCACCAAGAGGAAAGTAAGACGGTATTTATAATACACTCTCCATCCAGTGCTGTCTTCTCATTCTGTTTGCATGGGACCTGTCATATGCCATACTGGTCCATGCACAAAATTTGGAACCAAGGTCATGCAGTCAGCCACTCCAGAGGGAGAAAATGTGCAGGTACTTCTTACCCTCTCCACCCTCAAGCACTGGAGCAAGACCAACCATGCAAAAGCCCAAGAAGATGTCCTGCTCACACAGCTGTCTTCAGCCAGCTGCAGGAAACATTAAAGTAATGTTTTGTTAACATTCAAAAAAAATAGACCAGAGGTGAGAATTAGAAACAGGAGGCATGACCTTGTCTTCAAACCAGGAGACCTCTGATTTGAGGGGAGTCTTTCTGTGGCAAAGCACGTGTTTTCATGCTAGATGGTCCAACTGCCCTTACATCACAGCTTTACCAGAAATGGGAATGAGGCAGAAGGGTCATGGCTCATTATCTTCTTGATCTGTACCAGCATGTCACAGGGCAAGTTAGAAAATTTGTAGGTACACTTTTCATTTCTGTTAGAACATATCTCTAATTTGTACGCTCAAAACCTTTTTTACTTATCTGTCAAACACATGCCATATTGAGGACAGAGTTATTTTCATAAAATAGAGATGGGAAAAAGAAGTGCCTTTAAACAAGGCTAGAAAGTGGTGAGGGATAAGTTGTCAGTGTTACTCCAAATGCACTGCCTGGGTTGTACACTCCCAATCAGAGAGAGCATTTAGGTGGAGGATCAGGAGCAAAAGTGGAAAGCCTTCACCAAACTAGAGGTGCAAACGTCTGCTTAATGATTCCCAATCAACATAGAATTGAGCATCAGTCATTTAAAATTCCTGTAGTTGCCAACTCTTGTGGCCTCACAATATATTTTTCTGAAAGTCCCTGATGCTGAGATGGGTCATATTTGGCAATGAAAAAACTCTACTTTTTCATTAAGCTGTTTCCATTTTAAACCTTAGTATTGAGCTAAGACTCTTCTGCCTCTCTCTGGAAATCTTAATAGAACAAGACGTGTTTCTGAAAAGGCTTGTTTTACTCAAACACATGCTATTAGGTTTCATCTGAGAGCCCCAAGGAGGAAGTCTAAGCTCCTTCCATTCAGACTGTCACAACAAATTATTTAACAGTGTTTGCTGGATTTACTATTTATGCATTTAAATAATAAAAAACAGATGGCAAGTTAAAATACCTCAATTGGGTTATGTTGTTGGGGTTTTTTAACTAATTTTTGGGGTGATTTTACTTTCTTGGTTATTACATGCTTGGCAAAATTGATAATGGCTTCATTCTTCAGACTGAAAATATTTTTCCATTTATTTTATATCTAACACCTACAACGCAAAGAGATCAGATAAAACAGTCAGTGGGATAAATCTGGAGATTAGTATGAGCATAGCATTATCAAAGGCAGTGACCCTAAACTGTATCCTTTGATGAGAACCAGAAGTTCATTTAGTCTCATATCTGTTGTTAGATTTAGTGTTAGTATTTTGGGTTTACAGATGGGAAAAGAAGGTACTAAGATGTTATACAACATTATTATGGTCATTCAGTCTTACATAAAACTCAGAATTAATGTGGTTTTAAAAATAAAGACATTTGTAGCCATTTTGCGGCCCTTATTATCAATGCCTGCACTAGCAAGCAATTTGGTAGATCAGGTTTTTTGGTTCCAAAGTCTTTTTCTTTATGCTGTATGTGGTGGGAGTTTCCATCAAGTCCCCTGGGCTACAGGTTGTATCGCCCCAGGTTGCTGAGGAAATCTCTTCCACAAACCTTTTTCCTTCCACAGGCTCCAAGAAGGGTTGCACTGAGCTCATGTGTGCTGTGCCAGTGTCAAGAGCAAATCACCTCCTTGTTGTCACCACTTGTGTGGGGCTTTGCAGTCCCTCTTATTGCTGATGTTCCTGCCTTATTTCACTAAGAAGCTACTATTTATACAAAAATATCCCATACAGCCTTTGGACAGACAGCTGGTTTCATCACTTTGAAAGGGGTTAGATTTCACTGTGGAAGCAAACCAGGCCATAACCTGACACAAAGCCCTTCCTTTGCCAAAACCTTAGTTAAAAAAAAAAAAAATAGAACAAGTGTCTCCCCAGGCTCTGCTGCATCTCTGCTATCTGGCTGTCTATGAGTCCTCCTCAGGAGGGATGCAACAGGACACGGGATCACAGACTGGACTGCAGAGCAACTTCAGTAACAGTCTCATCCCACAGACTGTCTGCAGGAGAGCCCCAGACCCCAGCCCCGAGGCTGGGAATGCAATACGTCTTGTGAGGAGAGGATTTGGCACTACCAGCAGAGCTGTGCAGCTGCACTCTGCAGTTCTGATCTTTTCTAGGCAGCAAGATGAATTCTCTACTGAATGAGAAATTGGTCAGAACTGACAAGCACTGGATACACTGGTGCCTGGATACAGAACTCTCAAATTAACCGTTTCCATTTTAACTCTTTGGGAGCATCCTTCTGAGTGCTAACTCCAAAAGTTAAAAAAAAAATCAGGAACCAGATGCACAAACTGTGTCTTTAAAGTTATCACATCTAAAAAAAAAAAATCCTTTTAATTTGTATTCTATCTGGTATTTGAGTAATTAAATTTGTTTTTTAAGTTTTACTGAAAACACAAGGAACAAGGAACTTGGACTGTGTCAAATATGACCATGTAGTCAGAAACTAGGGGTATGTGAAAATGGCCACCAGAAGATGAGAGGTAGAACGAGTCAAAAATTTCAGATATATTTCTAAATAATGACTGAAAAAACCCAGAAAATTTTGTGGTTAATTTAGATACACTCTCCCCCTTTGACTTCTTCTAATGTCTTCAGCCACTTTGTTATTATTTATCTGTTCAGGACTCAAATCAACAAGGTGAGAGTGTTGTGTTGGGCATTAGATACCATTCATCAGGAATAAAATATAGGACTGGAAACAAAAGGTAAAGGAATTTATGTATGCTAATATTAGGTTCCCTTCTTCCTGCATTTTACTCATATTACATAAATGATGGCAACTTCCAATCATAGACTATCAGCAAATGAGTAGTTTATAGCAGCACACAACCCACCAAGAACAAGGATTAGAGTTTTACTATCCTAGGAGCTAATGATTTACATTTTCCAAGGAATATGAATCTCTATCAGGTACTAAATTTTCAGATCTTTAAACTTTAGCACTAAGTTTTATAGCTGCTATGAAATGGCATATGGAATGATGATTTTATTGATGTTATTACTTTATGCAAACAAAATGCATTGTTCTGTTCTGGAGAAACTTATTAAATTAATGGCCTGTGATGGGTACACTAGGTTCCCAGCTATCCTGCACTAGAAAGATGGAGAAACTTATGGGCATTAAGGTTCCCAAAAACCTTTCCTGAGACAGATAAAATTGTCCTATGAACCTCCATAGTTAACCCTTGTAGTATTTGAGAATCAGATACATAGAAAAGTTTATAGAGCTCAAAAGTACTCCTGTGCTTCAGATCAGAGGTGCAGGGTTGGAGGAGGAGGTTTCCTTGGCAGAGGCCCTAAGCATGGTTTTACGTGGATGAATTACGTACATCAGATTTTGAACAGTGGATGAGGTTGCCTCCTTTTTGCTGGTTTTTATAGTCACTTTTTGGCATGGGAAAAGTTAATTCCATTTCATAGAGTATTACTATGAATGTTCAAAAAACTTCGACTTAGTCAACAACAATTAAGTCTTTCTTTACAGTCTCCCTGCCAAGTAACAATGCAGTAACTGTGGGAGTGGATGCTCAATAACATCTCAGAATCCAGAGAAAAATATTTCCCTCAGCTCCTTCTTAGAAGTGTTGAACATCCAGCAGAGGATTTATTTATTCAGACAGTGGATTACAGTACCATGCTGACAGGGTAGAAAAAGGCCCTTTCTCCTGCATAAAGCCAAAATGCTGGAAAGACAGGGTCACACAGCATGTTGCCTCCTGTTGGGCCAATTTTTTGTGTTTATAGAGGTGAATGTACTCGTACAGATAACAAAAAATCAAATTGTCAAGAGCTGGAGTCAACCCTCTGATCAGACATGAAATGAAGAGATGAAAATTTCTGATTACTCAATATAAAAGCCATTCACATCTTCCTTTCAAACATATGTACATGTTGAGGACATGCTGTTTCTTTGATTATTTTCTCTCAGCTGTCTGTCTTGTGAGAATTTCAATTATCAGGTTGACTGATTCTTCAGTAATTAATAGTTTGAAGTTCTTTATACATCTCAGCAGACACCATGACTCAGAAAACAACCCACTCATCTGAACGGATTGTTTAGGCAAAGCAGTTCCATCAATCACTCAATGAGCCTTTGAAATATATCCTGGTTTTCCTAACCATTTTTCTCATTTGGGTTTCTGACCATGGTGAGAAGGGAGGATGGATGAGCAGCTGAGAGGCAGCACAGAAGCCAGATAGATTGGGTTGCATTCATTCCTCCATCCCTCCAGCGGTGGAAGCACTCTGCTTGACTTAGAAAAAGGACTTTGCAACCAAAAAAGGCATTAGAAGGTGTGTATGTGTTTTGCACAGATGGGGAAATAGACACAGAAAGGACTGGATATAATTAGTTGTGCCCTTTTTAATTGAATTAAACTGAAACAATAGATTCTTGCTGCCAAAAATCAGGACCCACATTTTCATGGATCCAAGGCATGCAGCTTTCACTGAGGGCTAGAAGATCCCCAGGAACAGTGAAACTTTTGCAAGGCTGGGCTTGTTAGTGCAGCTGTATTTCCAAAAGGTGCAGAAAGGGCATACAAAATATTTCGTGTGGTTCCATCAGTCATCTACAAGGCACACTGGAAGTGTCATTCCATCTCCAGTTTCTGCCCAGTTGCTGAATTTAACCAAAGATTTTTTTTCAACATTAATTGGCTGCTGAACAATTTTGCCTTAGTTTCATTCTGTGTAATGATACATCTTTGTGAGATAGTTATTCTGGTGGAACAGTTCAAATCAGGTTAGCATATATGTCAGAATCAAACAAAATCAAAGTGAATCCCATTTGCCACATCTCCAAAGTATGAAAAAGGACTACAGGTCTGCTGAGACAGTGACTTGATTGTGTGGCTGAGTCCTTCATCTGCCTATGCCATAGCCCCTCACTTATAAAATGGCAGTGAGAACAGTTGTTTCCTTAGTAGGGGCTTGTAAAAACAAATTCATAAGAATCTTGAGAAGCACCTGATGCTTTGAAGGAGTTATCACAGAATACAGTACATGTGCTAAGCTTAGAACTGGTCTGTCTCCGGGAAAAAGCTGGAAAAACTAAATAGATTTACTGACTCCCAGAGACTGAAGTGAACTGGCACGACCTGTGGATCTAACAGCTCTGTCCTCATGAAATTAATGCTGATGCTCTCCTTCCTTCCTGACTGCAATAACATTTGTGATTAGTTCTGACAAAAGCACAAAACTGAAATAATTTTTGCAAACCAGTTATTCTTCTGAATATTGCATCTTATCAGCAATCTTCAATAGGTTTTTTGACTGATTGCTTACTAAGCAGCAGATTGGAGTCTTGCAAGTCTGCCTTGTGATCTGTTTCTCATTTGCTTTTATTTACCACTTTATTACCCCAAGCTAGGTGCTTAAATTATAATTCTGAAGCTTATGAGATTGTTTTCTTTGATTTTTTTTTTAAATCTAGTTGTCCATATGTTGTACCGACTTCCTAACATTTCCCTAGGAACACTAACAACCTAATGTAAAATTATGCGTAGAAATCAACTGAATAATGTTAGCTTGCTACTTGCATATGATTTTCATGTTGATCTTAGAAATTCATGTTGCCAAAAACATTCCCAGGTGAGGTGGAAGTGAATGCCTGCATTTATCTCTGTTCAGGTCAAAAAAAATCAGCCACTTATATAATCTTTGCAAAACTTTAAATAAATATTTTAACTTTTTTCCTTGCTTCCTGCTGCTTGAGCCTGTACATTTTGTTCTGGATGTGTTTTTAATTTGTCACAGTGTCAAGCAGGAAAGACTTTTAAAAACAGAAAGAAGGGTGAACTTGTTATAAATACACAAGAAAAAATTTCCTAAACAACACCACCCAGAAAACAGAATCAACACCAGAAGTATCAGCAGATTCTTGACATCTCAAACCATGAGATTTACCCTCTCCAGACAAAGGAGTGATAGTCAAAGAGAAATAAGTGTTCATCAACTAACACATATTGCTGCAGCCCTCTAAAAACCCAGAAAAGCGGAACTCACAAGGCAGGAAAAATATCTAGTTTTTGTCCTCCACTGTCACTGTTGCAATAGGAGCCAGTCAGCTGAGGAAAACACTGTTTCCTACATATATTCAGTTTTAAAACTCACACAATTTTTTTATATGCTCCAAGAACATGAGGGGTAAAACAACTGTGAACAGCAGCTATATCTTTGCATCAAAAAGAATTAAATTTCAGAATTCCCACATTCCTTTTTTTTCTTTCTCCTTTTCTGGTGTATCAAAGCAAGGCAGCTTTTATGTGTTTCATTGCTTTGAAAGAAGGGAATTTCAAAGGCTGAATCTAATCCTCTGTCAATTGCAAACCAGTGAATACTCATATATGATCCTTAAGATTTCTGCTTTGGGGTCAGAAGAAGAGAAGGACAGGTCCTGAAAAGAGGTTCCTGCAGGTAAAAATCTGAAGCCTTTGTGGTAGTCTTGAAAGCCAAATCCATTTTCCACCCAAAGGCCATTTTCCACATGGTCATCATGACCATTTTTATGGGTGTTACTGTATATTTACGCCATTTTCTATATTTAGGTGTACTAAATGCATTTCATGTATTTATGCCATCTGCATATTAATGTGGGGAGATAATCTTTCTCTTACCCTCCCCTTCCAAAGAAAGTGAATCCACTGAAGTCAAGGTGCTTTGTCCATGACTACATAATGATGAGCCTTCACATGTATTAAAATTCACATCTAAGAGAGTACTCCAGAAAAAAAATCTCTTGATTGTCTTATTCTGCTTCAGTCTGTGTCCCCAAGTGTTGCTGGACAGGACCTGAGCTTCTTGCAGCTGAAATAAAATCTGAGTTATGCCCCAGGAGCACACCAAGCACTCCCACCACTGATGGGTGTTCAGTCTTCAGAGTCAGAGTGGAGCCAGTCCAAGTTATCCTCTCTAAAATAATTATAATGGGTTTAAGCGGTGTTTTGGTCTTAGACAGAAGCTTCATTCAGATAACTAATACCTACTGATAGCCCATTACTTTGTGAATTTATCTATTCCCTTTCAGAGTCTCTTTGTACTTTTGACCTCCTTTAAGAATCCCAACTGTTAAGCTGCACTTCCAGTTATGTCCGGTATGTCCTCTTCTTTGTTATAAACCTATTACATGGTAATTTAATTGGATTCTACCTGTGGCATGGATTGTGAAAAGTAATGAATACTCTTTCCTACCCTCTTTTGTAATATTCCTTCTCTTGTTTACATTTCAGGCTGAAGTCCCTTTTAAAGCCTTTCCTCATACTAAAGTAGTGAAAACATCTTCGTTGCCTTTCTCAGTTCTGTTTCAAGTTGTACTGTATCCTTCTGGAGACCGGGTGACACGACCCACATACACTATCCCACATATTGATGTATTAGAGATAAACACTTTTAATCAGTCTATACTTCTGGAGAAAACCTCACTTGGTATTTATTTGCTACATTGGTAACTTTAGTAGCACCATGGCACTCTGAAATTAGATTGCAAGAGAATACTGGGAAAAAAGAACTCAAAGTCTGAAATGAGAAAGAGACTGGGTTTTCGAGATAGGATGAGGCAGGGTGCCAGATCATTGCACCTAGGCTCCCTGGCTAGACCAGATTACCTTTCAAAGTCCCTTCCAAGCTGGGCTGTTCTAGAGTTCTGTGTTCCTGTAGGGATAGGTAAACGAAGAATTTGTGGCAGAAAGCTAGAACTCAATTTTGCTTAGGAAGACTGTAAAATGCTTTCTCAAGCGGGTTAGATGGGGTTTTTTTCCTTCCTTCTGCATTTCAAAGAAGGTTGCAGGGGGAAGCTGTCAGCAAGCTATCTCCCTGGTATGCAGAGACATTACATGTTTGCAGACATGTACCAGGCCTCCTTGGGCCAGAGGGGGGGGGGAGGAGAGGGAGACGATACAAAAAGCCTTGGAGAAGGCAGGGCACTGCCTTTTTCCCCTGGGGGCCTGGTGCGTGCACCGAAGTCAAGAAATGATCCTTGCATTTGAAATAAACCTTGTGTTAATCCTTCCACTGTTTTGGAATTCTTGGGAAGAATACCTGTGTATGTTTTACCTTACAGTTCCCCAGTCAGGGCTTGCTGTGTGACTAGAACAAGACCAGGAGCTGTGTGTCCCGTCTTGTGTTTAATATTGTCATCAGATCTCAGGAGAGTTCAAAGCTCCAAAATGGGGCCACTCAAGACCAACCAAAGCTCCTTGTACTGAGCTATGTGATAGTTACAAATGCTTGTTGCTTTCCCAAGGGGCTCTCTGGGAGGACACAAGGAGTAGATGGTTGCAGTATTAAGACGTGTTTTCTCTTCAAGGCTGACTGACATTTTTCTGTTGTTTTTCTGTGTGGAGACTGAGTTTTTTGAGAAAATTCATTAAACCTGCTTTCTCAAGCTGTGTGCAGGGACATTATCTCAGCACTAACTCAACATGGAAACTGTGTCTTCTTTTATTTCCATGCTGCACCCCAGGAGAAGCCTGCTCTCCATGCTATATCAAACCAAGACCCACATCAAGATGCTGCAGTTACGCGTAAGTGACCAAAATCTGTCATGTCACAACTCAGTCCCAAATGCCCTCAGGCTTCTCTCAACTCTCCAGATGCTTTCTTGTGTAAGTGGCAGAATAATCAAGCACCAGCTGAAAATCCCAAACCTTCAGGAAGCTTCAAATATGGAAATACAGCTGATTGGGGTAGGGTGTGACAAATTGGTAAGGGTCATAAGTGGGCAGCAAACCTGCAGAGACACAGAAATCTGATCACCTCCAATACAGAGAAGTGGAACTGAAGCCTCCCTTCTGCAGCTCAGCTCTTTATAGTTTTAGACACATTAAAATGCAATTAAGTGATCTATTTTTGTGTAACTGTCTAATGAAGGATAGAGATGAGTCTATCTTTCAGGCTTACTGGTAAGAGAAGCAGTGATGCACCCGTATGTTTTTGCAATGGTTGATGTCAGGTGATCCAATAGCATCAAATCAATTATTACATCCAGCTGCACACTTTGGTCTGTCATCGTGCTCTTCCTACCTTGAGAGTAATTTCATGTTATGTAGTGTTGTGTTCTCCTTCTGAAAGAGTTTGTTTGAAAGGACTGCTATGGTGCAAGATAAACAATCTACTTTCATATTCTGACACTGGGATTTAATAAGGAATGGCAGCTAACATGCTTTCCTCACTAGTCCAGCTAGCTGGTAGGATTATAGACTTCTACTACAGCTTAGAGAAATAAAAGTCCATTTAGGATAATAAGAGAAGCAGAAAAGTGAATTGAGAGAGACAGCTCTGAGAGTCACCACACAGCTCTATCCCTTTCTTATGGGGACCTGCATAATTATTCACTGGTGTCCACGTGCCCTGTGGGTGGTGGGAGTGGCAATCCTGGGTTGGCTGAGCTCTGTCCTCCTTGCATTCCAGCCTGAGTAACCAAAAGGTCAGAAACAGCCACTGAGCTGAATAGTTAAAAGAAAGGAGTTGCTCAGCCTCTGAATTAAAAACTATCTCAATACAGCATCCACGTGCTTACTTGTTAATGTCTGGCTGTCGTGAAGCCCCTGGGGTCTCCAGCTGGCAGCTTCGTGCATGGTAATATCTCAAGAGAAATCCTGTTGTGTTTGTACCTGAGCTCTGTATATTACTATTATCAATTTTATTATTACATATTATTATAATCTGTTAGAATGACATGGGCTCCATCACCCCCATCTAATTAAATTACATGATTTAAATGAGGGTGCTCAACTTCTTATTGTCAATAAAGACTTTAAATTACAACTTTGGCATTAATTTAATATCTCTGCTTCTAAAAAAATGGAAAATAAGAGATGTTACCAGCTCATTTGTTTTCCCCTGCAGCACAGTCTCAAACCAGCAGCTCTCTCAGAAGACTGCACAGAAGGTGGGAAAAATGGGAACAATTGCAATCACAGGGCAAAGACAACCTCATTCCCATGTGGGAAGACCTGAGTTTGATGGTGATGATGATGCTTTCAGGGATCTCTCATGATTTCAACTCTCCTATGTTTCATTATTCACCACTTAAAAGTAAGAGGTCGGGAGCTGTATGTATTTTACCTTTATGTTTCTCCTAGTCTAAACAAGTCAAGATCAGACCCTGCCTGTATGAAAAAATCTGGGAACAGATTTATTTTAAAAGTAAGCCACCTCCAATAATTCAGTGGTGCAAGTTTCTTACAGAAGACTTGCACATTATTCTTATTGTGTTTTAAAATTTAGAGCAATCCCAAGGCACTCCCTCCTCTAGTAGTGATATATTCCCAATATCCTCAGTAGTGAGTTTTGGGAGAAATAAAGCAAAAAACCTATTAGGAGATATAAGAGGGTGAAGATGGGAGAGTACAGAAGAAGCTCCAGCCAAAAAGCTAAGAATAGTAACAGTTTAGCTCAGGTTAAAAATATCTCTGTTTCTGGTGATGGAATGCAGACGTGGAATAAACGCCAGTTTATGTCACTCAACTCCGACCCAAGCAAATGCAGTGAAGAGCGTAAGCAAAGAAATGGCAACTAAACAGTTATAAAACAGACTCATGGGATCAGAAAGTAGCACCATTTCAGTTCCCACGGCAAAGAAACCCAACTAGTTGCATTCACTGGTAATAAAACAGGCCAGTGCTTTTCGTATCCGAAAGCTTTAATAGCTTGGGAATGTCAAACATGCCTTTGCCCAAAATTAATCTCTGCTTTCCAAACTCCTTTCAGCTCTTCGTGTCACCTCTGAGCTGCTGAACTCACTGCAGGTTTCCTGCTTTTCTTTCAGCAGAGAGCAGAGCCGCAGAGCTACAGCAGTCCTGGCCAGCTGCCCCAGCGCTCCCCCACCCTAGACAGCTCAAAGGAATCCTGGGGAGGAAGGTTTGAGAGGGCAGAAGAGCAAGGGGAAATTTGTTTCCCTAAAAAATATGTTTGCTGACTTGCAGCTTCCCTATGCTAATGTTGTTATTTGCAGCACAGCCATGGGCCTGATGAATATAGGTCAGAAGCAACTATGGTGGGTGATAATTGCAGGGTGCACATCCTGACAGAAAAGAGGAGGGCTGGAAAGGAATATAGCCTTGCTAAAGTCACCCTTGGAAAGATGTAAAAGCGAAATCAAAATGCTTCAGCTGCAAAACCCATTTGGGTACACTCATAGGGACTCCCTGCCTGAGAGGTGTGCCCTGCCAAGATCTAACAACCATTTTAATAGAGCTTTGCTTTAGCAACTGTGCCATGATACTGAGACAGGAAAATCAGAAGAGCAACTGACTTGGACTACAGCGAAAGGTAGAGAGAACCCAGCGGCATGGGAGAGCTCTGCTTGCTCCCTCTTCCCTACTCTCCTAAGGAAGAAGCTTGAGCTTTTGCTGTGAACTTCTATACTCTGTCTCTGAACACATAAGGCTATGAATAAACTGGGAGAAGAAGATTGCCCCACAAATGCACTTCTGGGAAATAGGGAGAACTTCTTGTAACTTCTCTTAGTCCTTCGAGAAAAACTTCTGGGGCTGGAAGATGATCAAAGGAGCAAGGGAACACTTGCTCAAAAGTTGCTACAAGTCACGTTGGAAGGTGACCTCTGGTACCTTAATCCAGCAACTGGACTCAGCTGAATTATATGGTGACAACTGCAGCTGTGGGACACAAATTCCTTTGCATGGACATATTCTGGAGAACTGGCTGCCTGAAAACATTAGAGACCAAAATATGGACAAAAGAGATGCCTAAGTACCACTTTGGGGATACTTAAATGCCATTTCATGATCCTTTTGGTGTCTTGTTTGTTGTTTGTGAGTTTTTGGGGGTTTACAGCATCCTGGGGTAAAGGCAGGGCCCTGTACGTATGGAAGAAAGATCTAGAAAACTGAATAAGGAGCAAACAGGGTGCTCAGTGTAATCCAGTATCTCACAGACTAAGGACGATGACTGCATCTGTCATCAGGGAGACAGGGCTGTCAGATATGTCCATGAGTCCAGTTCAATAATGTTGCTGTTCAAGTCATACTAAATTGTTAGTCTGTGAACAGAATGATGCAGAGAAAAAGCCTGGGATAGCAAATAAGAGCAACCTGTGCTAACAGGGAATTAATCTGGCACATCATTTCTTGCTTGTTGAACAAGTTACCTCTTAATTAAGTGCCATAGAAGATTGATATATACTACTTTTAGAGCATCTTAATTGCACAAGGAATTGTTTCTCTGAACCTGGACATACCCATCTAGCACACAAGATATAAACATCATTATTTGGTTTGCTCAAGGGGTAAAGAAAACCAGACCTACAAGAACAGAGGCTCCAGGCAGTACACTCATGCTGCCCAGTGTCCTCATACTGGCAGAAAACTGGTGAGTCAAACCAAGCAGGTAACCAAGGAGCTTGCAGACATCTTCACTGCCACAGTGAGACTGACTGATTTCTCTCTTCTCCACCTCTCTGAAACTTACTGCCACTTACTAAATTCCAGGCTCCTTATCTTTGTCAAGACTGATGAAAAAGATGGGTTTGAGAAGTATTGGGAGGCAATGACTCCCTGGCAGACAGATGAAAACTCAGTTCCATAAGCTTTGTCCTATTAGAAAAAAGGCTTTAAAAATCCTGTCTACTACCTTCTTTGTTATTACCAAAATCTCTTCAAAACAAGATGTGCATCCATTCTCTATCCAGGTTGTAAAATTTAGCTGCTCTAAACAGTAGCAGCCAACCCTGCATTTTGATAATGGTAATTAATTTGGTCACACAAGAATTATATCAAAACTCTTTTTAGGTCTTTTGACCTAAATCATCTTTCCATTTACAGACATCTAAGTGGTTATTTATGGAGTTAATTATGTGCCAGAATGGTCATGAATGATATACTTCAACATACCTTCAACGTACCTGAACAACATCCCTGGTCATAGGAGTAAGAGTGCTAGAAAGCACCTTCTTTCTCATCAAATTAAAACTGATTTTCTTTTTGTATCACAAAGACTTCATTTAATTGTTCAACCCTTTAAAATACATGAACTGCTAGTGTCAATCCCTTCTGAAGTGAATGGCCCAACAAACAAGCAATTCAGCATCCTGCTAAAACCTTTAGTATTTTCCCAATTCCTCCGTTTAGCTTCTCCCCAGACACTACTGAAAACTTAATGGTCCCTCTAGGCTCTCCAAAAGGAAAATAAAGGTCAGAGTCAAGGAAACATAGATATTTTTCTCATGCCTTCTCCATTTTTGAGACTCCAGTATGTGAAAAGGTAAATTGTCATGAAGATCAGCACTCAGTAGGTTGACCTCTCTCTTCATTGTTTCTAAATGACATATGTGTAGTTTGGCCACTTTTTCCCTACAGAGCATTTGCTGGCACAGCACTTATCAAAATGGAAATTTAATAGTTGCTGTGTAGCTATTTTGGACACCTGGTTCCATCCCACAACATTCTCTATGGCAAACCATTCCCATTTCAAGCAGTGTAGCTGTTTGAAACACTTGTATGGCATATACCTGTGTCCTGGACTACTCTGACAACTGCTTTCTCAAACAAGGTGCATCAGCCCTTATTTCTGTGAAAGAAGGCAAGAATAGTGCTGGAAAACAGCACCAGGAGGAAAGGACAAAAAGGCATCACTGATTATGCTTGTGCTCAGCACTGAGGCATTTCCACTTCCCCAGCTCACCCCAGGCCAACAGGCTTAAAGTTATGTTAGCCCTTAAAATTGCAATTCTAAAGGATGTTAAAGCTGCCATCCAGGTTTTCAGGCCCAGGTCACCCTGCCTGCCTTTTTAAGGATTGTAATGGATAAGGGATGCTTTGTCGGCTATCACACTAGAAAGGTTTAGAGAAGACAGGTAGTGCTGTGTTCAGCCCAGGAACCTTTGTTCTCTGTGATCCAACTGCCTGCTGTAAATGAAAACATCAAAAAACCTCTTTCCTCAGGCTAAAACTGAAGATAGTTTTACAGAATGTATATATAAAAGTAGGCAGGAATGTAGGCCAATAGTATTAATAATTACTGACTAATGGTCTTTGACATAGTATCAGGAGGGAAGAGGTAAAGGCTCAGTGTAGTCCATTAATCCACCCAAGCAGAGTACCCACGGCTGCAATACTGAATTAACTTTTTCTGTGACATAGATAAACTGGGGAAGACAAATTTCAGGCCAGAAAAATTACTGTTAGATATAGCACTGCCAGATCATCCAAGAACTACTGAATTTTCACCTTAATAAGCAAATTGTGTATTGGCCTTCATTTAGCACTTTTCACCCTTTTGGTTTCAAAATATTTTGCAAAGTCAGCAACTTCTGAGATATCTTTAATTCAGGGAACACTTCACTCATGACTGAAATCAGGTGGTGTGTTGAATAGAGATGTAAAAACAAGATCCATAACTATGATCTCTCTCTTCCTGCCCAGAAGAACAAAGGGATACTACATAGGTGGGATGGAGCCACTCAGCTGTGATGACAACCACAACACATTCTCATGATGAGCACACCATAGTTTTTACTTTTTTGGGTTTTGTCAGGCCTTTTATTTAGGTAGGATATACAGCAAGCAAGGGACGACTAGGTCAGCTTCACCCCAAGTAGTGCTCACAGTCCAGTCCTCCATCTCTGAGAAAAGCCATCTCTGGAGGATCCAAAAGTTGAAGAACTGTCTCCCAGGGTTGTCATGCAATAATTTGCCCTGAAAAATGGTTTCTTTCAACCCCATTTCAGATATTGATTAACTTGTGACACAAAATTATGAACTAGAAATCTATTGCACAAGGGGTTTCACTCTGTCTAGTCTGTTTGCAGGTACTGCTGTTATCAAGACAATTGCCTAATCTTTTCCTAGCTCTTGTTCAGTTGTTCAAAATAGCTAAGCCCTGTGCCTTGCGATATCTTGTTGATTCCTCTGCAGAAAGCTTCAATGCAAGGTCAAGGATAATTTGGATTTCTACATACTCCCTCAACGTATGTCATCAATATTGCTTTCTTATGAGGGTAACAAGAAGTCCAATCTATAGAAATTTTGATTAAGCGTTTCTTTTCATAGGATCAAGGATTTCAGTCTTCAGGTTGTATACTTTATATCTATTCCTACATGTTCAAGTGTCCCTTGATTCTGGTTGCTTTAGCATCTGTATTTCATGTAGACTTAGAGCACTGCCGAATGTGCTGGGCTTCCTGGAGTTGTGGAATAATTTGCTGTTCATTTCATGTCAACCATCTGCTCAGACCTTACTTTTCTCCCACACACAGCCTGGTTGAAATCAGAATTGATAGAATCAATATCTATGGGAAAACCAGAGACATCAATAAAAGAGTTAAAAATGCAGGGATTCTGAAGGCAGCACAGAGTTGCTCTGCTTTCCTGCCAGCTACTTTAAGTTTCCACAGCATTTGAGTTATAGTTCTCAAAAACGTGTCTACAAAACATCCAAGACCATTTTGTTCCTGACTTTTTTTGGCTATGCAAAGAAAAGCGATCAATTGGCTTTAAAATAATAGCTCTATATATCTTTTCGGAGGTATATGCCTGACTTAAGTAGAAACTAAATAGTCTGAGTATTGACTGAAAGGTGATTAAATTGCATCTGCTATAGAAATAATGCTAAACCACAACTCACAACGGGAGGCTGCCTGAAGCCCCTCTGTCTTCCATCACTCTCAAGGCAGGCTTCTGCTCTCCTTCGAGCTGGGGGTGGATGCTGACCACAGAGGGTTATTCCTGGGGTGCTTCTCTGAGCTTATTGTGCCACCTGTAGCAAACACCTCTCCCAAGTTATGGGGATAGCCAAATGCATCAGGACTTTACCATAGAGCTGGTGGATTCCCAAGCCAGGACACAAGCATGTACAAGAGAAGTATTTTAAGAAATTAATATTACTCTGCTATAATTCTAAAGTCAGAATGTAACCTGTAGGGCAGTGCACTGGGACTGTCTCTTGTGCTGGTATCTAACCATTGTGTCTCTTCAGCTGTTCCCTGTAACACAGGCTACTGGGACTTTTCTTTACAGGTAATGGGATCAGCCAGCCTTTACAAACTGAAATGCTGTATTTGAGTTCGTTCATTCCCATATAAAAAATATAGGCATTTCAGAGGTGAAATAAGAGGTTCTATCCCCTACCTCCTAAAAGGAGAAGGTTGTACCTGCCCACATCTCTGTCACCTGGCATCATGAAGCTATGTCACTTAGTTGGATGGGAAGAGGAACTGTTGAACAGAGGCCTCCTCATGAACAATATATTTCTGCAGATGTCTCCTCACACAGATATTAAAGATTCCTAATAAACACCCACAGATAAACCCGCAGATTCCTAATAAAAACCCACAGTTAAAAGGGTGGGTTTAAACAGCTCATTTCATCAGTTCACCAACACTGCTCATCAGCTAATGCTGTGGTCAGGGCTGCATGCCTGGCTGCCATGGGCTGCATGTGGTGTTGGCAATGGTCATGTGCACAATTCTTGTCCCACCAATGTAACAGAAACAAAATATGCAGAAATGACACTCAGTGCAAAGGCAGCACAAATCATTTTAGTGAGTATGGTTTTTGTTATCTGCAAGGAAGAGTTACATCTTACCAAGAAATGGGCAATAAAGTGTGTGCTTCAAAGTAGCTGCCTTGAAGCTCAAAGCTGCCTTTATGGCAACACATAAAATAGGCACGTGCTGAACACTGGGGAGAGCATATGTGTTTGGTCAAGTACCAAAAGAAGAAAAATGTTCCCAGCTGAACAAAAAGCAGAAAATAAAATAGTAGGCATCAGCCTCCAAGTTTTCCAAGCTGTCTACTTCTGCTGTTGAATCAGGAGACAAGAAGGGACCTTTCATTATCTGAAACTCATTCCTTGATCTTTCAGCTGTGTAACAGGGAAGAAAGAAGGGTAGCACAAATAGATCAAGCCAGAACAATATATCAGACTTGGCTACAAAAAGCGCTTGGATAGCTAGAAACCTCAAGGGTATTTATGTGTAGAAAGACCACAGTTTTCATACAGCAAATTTGGGATAAAACTATATCCTTGCCTGAGTGGGTAAAAAGCCTATGGTGTATATGAGGACAGTGTCTAGTAATTCTATACCAAATCCATTAATAGAAAACATTAATAGCTATTTCTAATTTAGTTGAAAATGTCATGTTTGATGGACTATCACTGGTTTAATTTGTGATTAATCCAGTAAGTACTGAGCTGTAATTACTTGTGTCTGGGTAAATTCCAGAAAGATTCTGTGATTAAAGGTACTTTAAGACTCTTTTCCAACAGAGTTTCATGCTCCTTCTTAGTTTACCAACAAATACTCACAAAAGTATCATTCTGTGACCTCATTAATTTTTTTAGTTGTTGAAGTTCAGTACCATTGGGAGAGATGTTTATAAAAACTTGAGAAATACTAAACTCTTGCTCACAGTGAGACTAGAAATTCAAACTTTCCGTAAAACTTATTCATGACAATTTTGCTCTGTACAACAAACTTAGTGTCACATCCCATTCAGAAATGTGAAATATCTCCTAGTTTCATCCTTTTCCATGTAAGAATTTAGTATCACTTTTAGTACCCCTCCTCTCAAGCTGTTCTATAGCAATTCATATTTATTTAAAATCCCTATTGCTTTAGATTCAATAAAAAATTCTTTCCTAATTTTTTCTACTTCTCACCATTTTATCATAAAACTCGTAGTATCTGATGTTTCATTTAAAAACTAAACCTCTGAAATCGCATGATGATGTGAATACTTCTGGTTAAAAAGATAAAAACAAAAACAAAAAATCCTTCTCCCCCACCAATAAAAGAGAGTAAAACAATGAAAACATTCATATGATATGTTTTAGAACTTGATTTACAGTTGAAACTTTAAGAAGGGGAACCTTTTCCCAGATAGGTAAATAAGTGTTTGTATTAATAGAAATAAAACAAAAATATTGTTTTCCTCAGAGGCATTTTGAAAAGGAATTACTTCTGTCATCTTTGTAAATCACACCCATTTTTACTATGACCTTAATATTTGACTGGCCATCCTGTTCATAATATCTCAGCCCCTGTTAATACTGACTGTAGGGAGGTCTACAATAGAAACTTATTAACATGCTCAAGACTATTTTCAGCTCAGCATGAAGTAGGATGTCTCAGTACTCACTACAGTAGCACCCTGCTGGGTTTAAGTCTTGATTAGTAGTTGATAAAGCACTCTCAAATCTTGAGGCAAAAGATGATGTACTCTTCCTAAATATTATTACTGATTTGCTTACTTTTGCATTCCTTTATGATCATCTTTTACTATTACATCTTTTCTTATTTTAAAAAGAAAAAGCATGAAAAGGCTGTTAAATGAGCAAGCTGAGCTCACGCTTGACAAATATTGGTTGGTTTACTCCTCAATAGCATTTTATGATAACACCAGGTGCACGTCTCTGTAACAGCTATGTTGAAATACTGACTGTTCACCTGCTAGTTTGAAGAACTAGTTCATAAATTTACCTGTAGAGGCAAAAAAAGTGGGAAAAAATAAATAAGATTCCTGAATAATTCTCATATGAAATGATCAATTAATGAACCAAAGGAAATCAATCTACCAAGAAAATATTTAACAGGGTCAAAATAAGAACTGCAGCTACAGTGCTAAATAAAGTCTAAGTCAGTTTTGATTTGTTTCCCTACAGCCTAAATACACTCAGGTTGTAAATAGAACTAGGGAGGAAAGAAAGGTCTAAGGCACTCTCTGTATCTATGAACTCATGCCCATACCCTGGCACAAACAAAAGGTCACATTACCCAATGTCCTTACATGTGCTAGTGCTTGTGTCCTGCTGCTGCTAAGAGCCTGAATGTGTGCTAATAATAACCACACAATCTAACCTTTCCCAGTGAGACATGGAGGAAAAGTTCTAAGTACCATACAAAAAGGCCCAACATACTCAATAAAAAAAATTGGGCTTAGCCAGTCAGGCTCCAGCATCAGCACTCCAGTGGGTATCAAAAGCAGTGGGCACTATCAAACCAAAAAGCTCATCTGCAGTAAATTGATGAAATGCTGCCAACAGAGCTTTCAGCATCCTTCTTTCTGATGGAGTGCTTCCTATTTGATACTTTTTTGGGGGAGCCCATCCTCCTGGGACATGGCTGCAGTGGGAATTCCCAGGGTGAGTGGTCTCCTGGGACACTGAAGAATATGTGTGATTCCTCATGTCTTCAGGCTGGGGAAGCTGTGCTGCTACAGCAGTGTGCCCAGAACACCTCACCAGCCTCCAGGCAAAGAAATGACTGGTATTTCTGCTCCAGAAATCAGCCACAATGTTTTGCTGTTGGGGGCATTTGTCTTGGTGTTGGACAACTGTACAATGAGTGCAGCCATCATCAGGCATGCAGAACCACGTGGTGTGCCTGGATGCACTGCATCATGATTTTGGGCAGAGATAACAGACCAGGCACATGAATGAGGTTTCTCTTTCCATTGCAGAGTGAAAGGTGAAATATCTCCTGGCCCTGCCTCTCCTTCATCTCAAGCTCTCAGTGCACATTACCATGGCTGCAGCACTGACAGGTGAGAACAAACACAGTGTGTGAAACTAAAGCCTAAGGAAACTTGTTATTCCATCCTGATAATAGCCAACAGCAGGTGCTCTAGGAAGAAGGTGTCCAGGCAACCAAACGTAACAGTGTCCTGGAGAGCTCCAGCAAATTGCTGCTCAGGGACTTCAGGAGCTGAAAGTAAGGTCTGGGGGCTTAATAGGCTGTGATTCATATTTCTCCACCTTCAAGAAAACAGTTGTCCAGTAACAAAGACAATAGTCTGCAGTGAGAGTCCCACTGTTCAGCTGTGTGCTGCAGAAGGTAATCTTTTGTTTCTTTTGAACCTATGTAGTGCTCCTCATTTGTGCTCTTAAGACAACTCAATTTTTGTTTCTTATTTGCTTCTTTTGCTTGACCCATGATTTTAGGCTTCTGTCATACAGCCCAGCAGATTTACAGGTAATCAGGGAAGCAACACTGACACCAGGAATGCCTATGCCCTAGTGGCCCCAGGGACACAAAATGTTTTTGAAAGCTTTTGGCGAGGATATTTTCCTCCAGGCCAACATACTCATCCTGGCAGTGTTGCTGTGTTAACTGTGTTTCCTAAGGTCCTCTATACTGTCACTTCCTTGGAAAATGAAGAAATATCTCAAAGATAAGAACTGTCCTATGGCAAGGAGAGAATATGCTATTAAAGGAGCAGATGCTGGGTGATCATGGTGTGAGCCTCTGGTAGTTTGAATGCCCACCTTGTATGAACAGGATAGAAACTACTCATTTCTGTTATCAATGTACACCGTGTTTTTCATGGTGTTTGAGCAGCCAAGAGAGATGTGCCACTGCTGGGGACATGGGGATGAGCCATCTGCTGATTCCCAGCAGCCGGCTGAGGGACAGGCACGAAAACCAGCAGAAGTGCTGGGAGTGCTAGGACAGCCTGCACCACACAGTCTGACACAGCTGCTTATGGCAGGTATTATGCCAGGATGGGCTGTGTGATTTGAGGGAAACATAGTGAATTAATTTTTGATGTGCAATGGAGAGTATGATGGATATATCCTGGGGAGAAAACTAGACAACAGACGGATGTCTGAGACAACTTGTAGCTGCCCACCACCACCATATTGCAATCACTGTCCCTCAACAATCCATTCTCTCCAAGATTTCTAGGGATTTGCATAGAAAGGTCCCTTGAGCCGTTACAGGAACAGAGCAGCTCTGTGTATGCTCATCCACTCTGTGAGCAAACACCAGCTGGGTGAAAAGTTCAGGAGAGTTTTTCCAAAGGAGCTGGAAATTGTTCAAGCAGAGATAAGCCACAGCTTTTACAAATGACAAAAAGCTGTGATCCCAGCCAAGTTGACCCTTCAGCAAACCAGGCATGAACTGGTTTGGCTGTTTTCAGAATCTAACTGCAATATCCAAATAGTGTATTACACAAACTTGCATTCAAGAAATTTGCAATCCTTTTTTCTACAAACTCTTCTGGTTTGGGAGCCCAGTTACTGGTTATTCAGAAATCCTTTTCTAATTACAGCATATTTCTTTTTAGCAGGAAGATATTGTCACCACAGCTATGCTGAATGCTTCACTACTGCTCTCACATCAGGGAAAGCTGATTTATTAATTTGAAATGTGTTTTGTTGGATTACATTCTTGCAAAAGCTTGACTTTTCATTTAACAAAACTTATTATGAAGTATTGACGTGGGAAGATATTTTGGCTGCTCTCTCTCCTCTTTTTACTTCTTCAGTTCTCCACTGTGCTGCCAGGTCATGCTCTCAAAATTAGTGAGTTATTTCACAGCAAAATTCCTTTTGCCCTTGCCAATGTACTGTCATTTTCCAACCCAGTGAGGAAAGAAAGTGAATTTTTGGAGACTCTGAAAAACACTTGAAAATTAATGGATTCAGTGAACCCTGACCCTGCCTCTGAAGGTAATTTGTCATTCTGTTCATCTGAGTATCAGTGAGGTCCTGGCTCTCTGATGATTTGTGTCACCTTCCTCCAGCCAATTCTGATGCCTTTGCCTGGTCTTCCTGGAAAGTAATTGTGTCACTGAAACACTGTTTTTTCCCTGAGCACATGCTAAGGGGAGCTAGCCACCATCTGCAAAGAGCATGAGGCTCTGTGAGGGACTGGAACACTTCCAAGCACCACAGATTCTGGGCAGGAAGGTTCAAGTGTGAACAAACATGTGGGTACATGGACTGTGAGGTTCTTGCTGGAGGAAGACAAGCATGGCTGCTCCAGCAAACAGCAACACTTAGGGTTTGTAGGAGGCATGTTTCACCCAGAAAATGGGTTTAACATCCCTTGGCAGCACTTCGGTGAGCTGTCAGCGTGACTCAAGCTGTGTGTTCCATCTCAGGAGGACACCAGTGAGGCTGGTGCAAGTTAGTAGGGCAGGGCAAATCTGGGTAGGGTGTTATCCGGATTCCTGTAAAGAACATGCCTCTGGTACATCCATATCAAACACCTTGTAATACAGAACTGCAGATAGAAGGCATGATCCCAAACTTCTATGCAGAAGAGGAAAGCAAACAGGAATATCCATCTGCTTAAGCCATATTAACAGACTGAACCCTGGCAGGTGTTCAATAAAACATGGACCAGCAGCTGAGCTGGTGTGAGTCCATGTATATTAGCATCACTGAGATCAATGTTCCTGACCTATTGACTGTACTGATTCTGCTGAGTGTATTTTGAAGATTTTAATGGAAACAGGATGGTAAAGAAAGACAAATATCTACATAAAGTCTTTCTAAATAAAAACCAGGCTTCCAAGGAACCACAGAAATGAAGACCTGTAAAATCACACCCTGCAGTTAGATTTCCTCAGTCTGCAGAGAGGATCCATTTTCCCTAAAAAATTTAGATATCAGGAGAAAATTCATGCTGTCCTAAAAGCAGTGCTTAAATCATCTGGGGTGATGGTCCTTCAGATATACATCTGCCTCCTTTAGCTATCCCTAAAATTTTAAAAGGCTGAAGGCACGTGAGATAATTCCCATGCTAAGAGTGAAACTGTATGCAGCACCTTAGTGGATTTAGGCAGAGGATGAGCATGCAGCTTGTCAATATTTTATCATTCTGGCATCTCAAGATGGTTAGCTGTCAGTGTCTGGGCCAGCAGGAGCCCCTCCTTTAGAGAGGTTTCCTCTCTAAAAGCTGCATTTTCTGTGGAAAATGTCTTGTGCTGGCAAACAGGGACAGAAAAAGCAGAGAAGCAGTTTCAGCATCATTTTTCAACACGCAGCCAGACCTGGGATGCCAATGACATAAGAAAGACTTCCCAAGTCTTAAACCCACAGATCCCAGAGATGTGCTGTATGTTGCCTGGGGTATTTGATGAACTGGTTTCTGATCCACAGTCCTTCCAGCAGGTCTATGGGGAACAACAGATGGCAGATCTTCCAACAGACAAAAGCACAAGGACCTGTCTGGCATGTGGATGAACACCCAACAACCGACCCACATACAGCAAGAGGGACATTTTGATGCTGTCGGTCAGCTCCTATTATTCTGACTCTTCTGCCTTACAGAAGAGGAAGAAACCCCTCTGTACAAAGAGACAGTTGTTTTAAGCCAACAGGGAGCACACACCACCATACCACAAGCCTAGGTGAGCGTCTGCCAATGCCAAAGTAGCTGATGTCATAACAGGGAATGATCCACTCAAACTAGGATCATGTTGCTGGCAAGGAACTTCAACCAAATAGGGCAGGATTGACCAGAAGCCTCTCCCTGACTTCCTGAGGGATTTCATATGCAGAGGAAAAACACTAGGAAATACACTAGGAGCACTTAATGCATCTTTGGCTATCCTGTGCTGCTAAATTAAATGCAGAAAGCAGCCACCATTCACCAGAGATTCTCAGTGCTTTCTTTCAGAGCCTGAGGCATGGGTAAGGGCTTTTTGGGGGAGTGGGGGTTTTGTGGGAGGGAGGTGTATTCTGTCATCTGCTTAGGCAAATCGAGATATCACAGGGAGTCACAGGCCAATCTCTCTTTTCATTCTAAGGAAGGACACCTGTAAATTATAAGAAAGGAAAAGCAAGAGTCAACAATATCAGGAACTTATGCTTTATTAACAGCCAGTCCCATAATGATAAGAACTCCCTCCTTTCAAAACCTCTGAAGTGGAAAGCTTTCACTTCATTCCCCACCTGCCTCATCAGTTCCACAAGATGTTCCCAAGGCCTGGTCATTCTCTCAATCATATTGTACAGAGAACAGACCAGTCCAGGTTGAAGTGGGGTTGTTTGTAGTTGAGAACATTCAGAAGCTGAATCTCTGCTGTTAATATAAGCTTGTCCTTGGACACCCCAACCACACCAGAGCCATGTACCAGTCTGGTGTGGGTACCCTGGCAAACAGCAGCGCTGCCTCATTCATACCACAGGGCTCCAACAGCTTTTGGCTGCTTCAGTCACATAAGAGGAAGGGGGGCTCAGTTTTCATTCTCCCAGTTGCACCTTGACCAGAGGCACATGGTCTCCCTGGAGAATCTGTTTGGCTTGGTCCCTCCAGCTCTGTGGGACAGATCTGTAACAGCACAAAGGTCTGGGCAACATGAAGGTTATGAAGATTTGCCAGTCAGCCTGAAGTCACACAAAAAATCTGATGCAGTACCTTTCCACGTGGTTGTTGGACTATATGATCTTCAGAGGTCCCTTCCAACCCTAAATACTCTGTAATTCTGTGATTAATATAAGCAGAATCTGGGTCTACCTTGCTGTAATCACAGCTCAACCTGATGCGCCAACCAGTTCCTTTTGTAGTAAATTTTAAAACTAATTACCATGGCTAAATCTGCACTTCAATGTGAGCAGAAGCAATAGTCAAATCAATCCTATTTATGCTTACAAGATTTTATCACCTGAAGGATCTTGACTAAGGGAATTAGCCTATAGGGGGGTGAGAACAGCATTTGGGGGTCTCTGAACAACTCATGAACTGAATTGCCTGGCTAACAATTAAGTCGTTGACGATCCCTTTGGAGGTAATTACCTTCCACTGCCTAATAAGACTACACTTGACAGGATTATTTACCACCTCATTACACCTATTTGTCTAATTCAGCTGCTCCTTTTTGCACATTAAGCACTATTACAAAACATCCACTTTGTGTCATTGGTCGTCTAAACGACATCCACAGGCTTCCAGCAATGGTGTGGAAGGATGACAATACCAAACAACCTCTAATAAAACACAACTATCAAGGTACATAAGGCTGCATTTTGGCCAAGCACCACAGTCACTGCTGGACCTCTGAGAGTATTCCTAACAGATTAAACTGTACCCAGAAGGGATTTGCCTTGCAAACTGGAAGGGAAATGAATGCCCGAGCCACTGCTTTTATGATCAATGAGTATCTTATACAGTCATTTTCCCACCTTGAGGATAAAAAAGTGATTTTTAAATCAAGATAATAACTCAAAATCTTGAGGGCTTGAAACTGCATGCCAAAGAAAGCTTGATGTCACTGGAAAAATATTTTGGTTTGATGTCATATTGCATTTGTCAAAAATATTAGCTTAAATTAATTAAAAGCCATATTGAGCCATAAATATCATATTTTGGGTTAAAAATATCACTAGATCGTTTAAAATTGAAACACTTGTCGAGGCAAATATTCTCCTGGAAAGAACTTCAGTTTTGACAAGTATTATTTTTTTTAGCTATTCATTTATTCAAATTCTAAATGTATACATCTTCTGTAAATTGCTAATGACCCTCACCAAAGAATCACTCTCAAATTCTCCATATACAGGAAAAAAGCACCTACAGAACCTATCTGGGGAACATTTCAGAACAAAATCTCTTTTACCTTATTTACAGTATGTGCTTGGAGATATTTAATGTGCACAAAAGGCACAGACATTTATTTTAGTAATGTGGCTGTACATTTTGATCAATCACAGTTTATATTCAAAGCTTATAACAAGTAAACCATGTGCACTTCCTAAAAATCCCAGCAGCTAATATTTCTATTTCTGTTTCTATCTAATTTACATTCATTTTACATTGACTAATTAGTTTCCACTCAAGGATTAGAAGGTGGTAGGCTGGTTAGGTTATAAGTGTAAACACACCATGTAGCAGTATGCTGATCCCTGCTTTTGATCAGAAGCTTTGAGCAAAGCCACTGCCTTGAAAAAAGGCCAATCTGTAAACTTTTTTTATTCACACGTGCTAAGTTTCATTCTGGCTCAGGAGATATTCAGAAAGAATAATTGTTTCTTTCCATGTTTGCTGACTTCCACATATATTTTGGGACTGTGAGGCAAGTACTTAATGCTGCAAATGTTATATTGTTATTTCATGGCTAGAGCAGAAAAGTTGTTTGGTGTCTTAAGATGAGTAATTGTATTAAGGCAGAGCTTCATTTGCATTTAAACAATTTTTTTTACATACTTCGGGTATTTATTGCAAATTTACAATAGCTGAAGCATTAACATTATGCTGTTTTCACTGAACTCCTGCCAAACTCCTGCAGCCGGTCCTGGGGATGGAATTCATAGAATTTGGCTCTGAGTGCCATAGACTTTTACATTTGATCCAGGAAAATGCTTCCAGCCAGATATTTGACAAAAACATAACAAAATTATTAATAAGGCCAGCAAAATGAATGGACTTGTAACTGAATAGTGGCCTTGGGGGTTAAGCAAGAAAAACTGAGGCTGTATTTGGGCTCTGAAACTTCAATATGAGGTAAATTAGTACAGTTCAGTTTTCCCTTGTGTCAGACTGGCAAGTCATCACTCACCTTCACAGATGTACTGTGAAGTCGATTGCTCAAGATAATTTTTCTAGTCCTAAGAAGCCCCAAGTGTTGTTAATGATTATTCCCACAGTACTGTCAATCACCATAAATCTAGGTCATGAACTAGGCCAGACCAAGACAAGATTCCAGGTATTCCTGAATTCAGAACCTAGTAATTAGGGTAACTTATCATACATCCTTCATCAAATTAGTTAGATCCAGATTGCAAGAGATATTTTGGTACTTCAGGATATAAATGACTAAAGTCAATATTGAAAATGGAACTGTGAAGTTACTCAACACAAGGCTGAATGAAGAAAAACCATCTCAATTCTGAACTTTGCCAAGCAGGAAAATTGCAGTCTATCCACTTGGGGGAAAAAATAAAGAAAAAGAAAAGAGAGAAATAATATATGCAAAGTACTTTGAGAGTTTAATGCAGATATACAATGTATCACCTATTAGAGTCATCACAGAGTAATACCTAAATAGAATAGACATTTATTAGGCTGAGAGCTACCTGAGACAAATGTCTGAGAGAGAATTCAGGGCACAGACAGACATACAGAGAAAAACACAGGGGTATCTTTTCCTTTTGGTGAACTTATGAAGGATACTTATCCTGCAACAGAGAGAATCATTATAGCAGCTGGAAATTTTATACTGGCCCTGGGTCCACATGTTGTGGCTTTTGTCACCTGAAGATGCCACCTCTGAATGGTGATGGTGAATCTGCAACAGCCTGAGGAGCCAAACCTCAAATGCAAAGGCATCAGTATTTAGACCAGGACAGAGAAGGCATTCCCAAGTCACACTCTGAAAACAGTTTTACTTCTCCTTGAAAACTTCTTCGGGACATGGTCATTGCCCAGTCAATATCCAAGTTATCCTGTTTAATAAAGAAAATAACTTCCTTTATTCCGGAATCAAATAGAGTTAATTTTTCATCTTCCTTGGCCCATGGAAATGCCATATGTATTACAAAACTTATCGTGACTTCATTAAGGAGAAGATCATAAGTTACTCTGTTTGCCTGGGGCAAGGTTAGATTGTTTAATGAAGAAAGAAAATATTTTGTGGTTTAGAACCTCTCTGACAGAGTTTGCACTGTGCATACCATAATTTATAGACTTTGTGGAAAGAGATGGTAAGCATCATTCCAGAAATGTGAAATGAGACAAATCAATGGAAATGAGAAAACCAATAGCCCATATAGGTGTCAGTAAACTGCTTGATTACCTTGGCTTTGTTTTAATGAAATTATCTAATGAACAGCCTTTATCTTTAATAGCCTACTAAACAACCAATGATTATGAACTGGGTTGTTTCGGGATTCTTTAACTGGTTATTTCAAATGAAATGCTCCATTTCCTTGCTTTAAAAATATGGTGCAGTTTTGCTCTGATATCTGCACCATCAATGATAGCACCAGCTTTGGGCCACAGTGGCTCACATCTACTGCTTGAATGGGTCTCTTAAGAGTATGAAGTTCAATAGCAGAAGGCATAAAACTTCAATGCAATTTCAGGGAAAATACTGCCCATTACTGATCACAGCATCACTGCTGTCTGGTTTAGCTCAGTTCATTTCACAAGTATAAATAATAACCTCTATCACTCTCTTGCTGCCCTTTCAATCAGTTACACAACAGGGCCACCCAGACATGGCTGCATTATCTTACTTCCCAAATAGCAAAGGCATGGCAGAGAGGTCTTGTCCTGCCTGTACACAGGATCAGTCTTCACTGCACTCGTGCCACAGAAGCCCAGGAGCTCTGAGCACACATGGTTATGAGGCACTGCCTATCCCCCATGGGATGCAGCACAAGTCCTCGAGGTCCTTGGAGATCTGCCAGCTGGAAGTAGCCCAGCAAGGAGCATGCAGACAAGAGACTGGAGTGTGCTGCACTCTTGCAACCACCCCCTGGGGAGAGCAGGCACCAGGGTTTAGCTGGGGAGGGTCAGCTGGGAGTTGGGACCAGCCCCGCTGGCTCTGCAGCAGCATGGCCACTCCCTGGGGCAAGTCCTGCTGTTTTCTGGTGCTTTGCTCTGCAGCAGATTTAAAAAGAAAAAAAATCCTATTTGCAGTAAAACCTTTGGCCTTTCAAAAGGCTTGCAGATGCTCCATGAAAGGCAGTGCTTGGTAGCTGAATCTGTCACCACTTCTAAGGGGATCTTTTGGCCCCTTGGGAACTAATCTGATGACCTGAGATCCATAATTGCTGCTCCCTGAAGCTCCAGTAGATAACCCTATACATAAATCACCATAGCAATCCAAACATCAGAAAAGCACTGCTTTTTTTTTTTTTTCTGCCTGTCTAACAGCTCTTCTACTTTCCAAGCATGACATTCAGAGAAGAGGAAGATGAAGGTCAGGACAGACTAGCAGGAAAAGAGTGGTTTTGCAGGGACTTTGACCAAAAAGTTCTCACTACTAAGCTATACAACACAAAGAGAATTGCATTTGTGCATTTAAAGTATTAAATATTACAGCTGATGTCTCACTGAGAGCAGCAAGGACTGCTATGGTTCCCCTAAAGTTGCTTAAAATTATGTGTTCCTTCACAAAAAGCCAGGAAGCTCATTTGACTGATGGAGAGAAGAGAACCCAGGTTGTCCCCCCCGTAAGACAGAGGCAGGAATTGCTCCATTGCTGCAGTGGGAATTGTGCCGCCATGGCAGCAGCTGCAAAGAGCAAAACCAGCGATAGCACATCTGGCTGATCACTGCACAGATTTACTTTTCTTATTAGGGAAAACCCTTCTCAGGTACATCTAAAAGCATCAGAAAGCCCTTTCTCCAGGTCCTTGTGGTGCTCAGCTGCTGCTCTAGCCTCCAGGAAGCAATGGCATTGGCATCTGCTACCATCACACTCTTTTACTCAGTTCACTGAATTCAAGGAGTCCAAATGCACATCAATTCGCAGCTCCAAAATCCCTTCCATCAGGCATGTATGTGTCAGATGCTCTGAAGTTTCAATCTCCTGTGTATTATATTTGACTCAAGCTGCCATGGGCTGATAAGGACCTCAACAGTTGAGCAAATGTTCATGCAAAACATTAAATTCTGTTTTAAGAGATCATTTCCAGAATAATTCTGTCATTTCTGAGTGGCCAAAACCATTAGAAGATTCCAGTGCTTGAAACCTTGTTGCCAGTTCCTGAAATGTAAACCACCTGGATTAATTTTAACCACATTCATTTCAAGAATGTGGAGCTAATGTGGAGCTAGTGATTTATCTAATTGCTAAATCACTAAATCAAGTGCAATTCATAAATAAGTGGTAACAAGTGTTCCTGGCTACTTTGATGAGGATGACAAAGAAAAATAGAGGCAAACCTGCTTTTTTTCAGTTTTTTTTTCCCTAAGGGCTTATGTTTTGCATGGAAAGCACATATTTACTCTGTTTACAAAGACAGTTTGTTCATGGTCCCAAACTTCATGTAGTCCAAGTAATCTCTTTTGTTAGTCTGAACAGGCATATTCAATCTAATGCAACGCATGGAGAAAAAGAATACAATTAAAACAGTAGCAGGGATACAGACAATCTTTCCACATCAGGATAGCACTTCTTGAGCTGCAAGGAAGTTTATGCATCCAAGGCAAGTGTGAAGCAGAATCCTTATTGACAAACCAGCTGGCCAGAACTGCCCTTGGAAAGCCTGACTTTATGCCACGAGCTGATCTCCTCTGCTGTTGGGCTGTGTGCCTGTCTTTAAGCCAAACTATTGCAGTGCCCAACTGCAGTGGATCCCACTGCCTTCTTTGTAGGGTGAACTTCTGGACAAACCAAGAAGGTAGGGGAACTAAACACATAGTTCAATAGAGAAAAATAAACCCCTCGTTCTACGCTCTTCCATGCTCTGGTATTATTAATGCTTCCACGCTGAAGAGCTATTTGATTGCACACAGCCTGGGACTCTAGATGATTTGTTGAAGGCCCGGCTCTTCCATAGACTTCACACCCAATCCAATCCTTGAAAAATCTATTTGAAAGATCTTTAGGTACTGAAATTTCATTTATATAAACAACAGGAAAACATCAAAATAATTTGTGGTCATTATTGATCTTCAGTTGCCATCATAGATGCAATTTTCCATCCTATCTTTTCCGAGTGTCCACAGTAAGGTGAGGGGCATGGCAGAGCCAACTGATGACCTCTGGAGGACTCTCCCAACCAGCATTTTGAATCTATGACAGTGTGAACTGGTCAGTTCTCTCCAAATTCAGACTGAAGAGTGAACTAACATTTCATCAGCTCAGATGGTCATGTGAACCAAGACCTTCTTCACGAGTCAGAAACATGTTGTGGACTTCCTCAAATCCTTCAATACCTTCTCCCGTACAGCTGTTTCTGCCTCACACAGCTGGGAAGGCTTTCTGGTCAGAGTTGTCCCATCTTTCCACAGGGAAAAACATGCCAATCTTTCCATATGGACATGGAAACCAGCTCACCTCATCCTGCAGGGAGACTACCACAGTCTGCCATGCAAACAGCCACTCCCAAACAGCCCACGTCACAACCAGCATCCAGCTTTACCCACTCTGTCAACAAAGTTCACAAACACCATCTGAAATTAGATGATCAGGATCAAGGAATTCCTTTCCTAATCCCTGCAGGAATCCTGGGAAAACCAGCATAAGTCAAGACAACTCAGTATCACCCATCTCACTCTGAAATATTCCTCAGCAGAGAAGAAGAGGAGGTAGGTTTTTTGCTGCCTTCTCTTGATGACTGATGGTCTCAGAGAGGAGGGAGCTCTGATTACCCCAGCTTTCATTGCAGCCTAATATAAAATACTGAAGTCTGGGGTTTTCCAGTCATCAGTCTCCACTCCTGAACTTGTCTGCCCTGACCTTCAAGAGCCAGCATGTCCTACCAAGCCCCACCAGCTCTTCTCGTTGAAGCGATTTCAGCAAACTCTGTATAGGGTTTAGAAGAAAGAAGCTGGTACAGGCATTCTTCTGATTTGTATCAAGTTTTGCTCAGCTTCCTATTTCTTCAGGGCTTTATTTTATATCCTTCTATTTGCTTCAGTAACCACATCCTATTTTATGTGTGATATACGTACAACTGCCCTCATATTCCCAAACTTTTCCATTACCTTTCACAGTTCTTCATTCATTTCCATCTTTTCCCTGTACATAAATCTACCCTGACCATCAGCTCAGCTTTCCTCCCCTCTCAGTTTCTATTCTATTGGAAATGCAATACTGAGTGACCACTCAAAGTGACACTTGGGCAAAGTTGGGGGCTTTTGGACACTTGAGTATGAGCAGCCATAAAATCACAAATGAAATACATGATCTAACTAGATGCAGCTACGGTTGTGTTGGTCATCCATAACTCCCTTTCTAGTCAATACAGGTGTCTTTCTTAGGGGTCTTGTGTAGGAATCACTGTTTCCCTTGACTGAATATAAGGGAAGGTAGCTACCTCCTTGAGCCCATGTCAGAGACGTCAGTCAGATGAATTCTGCTCAACATATATGCAGGCACTCCCCAAATCTTTTGGACACAAAATCAATAGTCTATAACTTGCAATGTGGTGCTGCAAGAAATTGCCTCTTTCTCCACTTTCTTCCAGCTCATTTATTTGCTCTGTAGCTCCAGACACATGGCATTTGTGGCCTTATTTATCCTATCTGGATTAAAAAATAAAAGAGGCAGTCAGGTTATTATTTCTTCCAATCAAGTTAGGAAAACATTCTCTCCTGTCAGGCAGTGTTTGACAATATACTCACAAAGGTCTACAGCTCTACCCTCAATGTTCGGATTTACTGCAATTCCCAGCTGTGCTCAGTGAGATTGCAATTCAGACAACCAAAAGAGCAGATCATAATTCTCTTCTTCCATCCCAGACTGATAGCCCAGATTGTATCTTTGCTCCATGCAGACTATGTATTTATGCATTTTTAGTATGGCTAGATTTTTAATCTGCAAGAGAAATACAGGTCAGAAAATGCAGGGGCTGTTCTGAATTATGATGATGTTGTTACCATTGGCAGCTCTTTGATAAGAGAAAACAACAAGTGTGCTGGGTACCAGACAAATACGAAATGAAAAAATGAGTCTGAACCCCACGAACTTAAAGAGACTGCTGCCACATCCTGTAAATGACCATCCCCTAGTAATTACCTTTCACTGCTCAGCGCATACAGGCCTGGGTAAACAAAAAGGTGGGATTTTACCCTCTGCTAAGTTGTGCCAAGCTGTGCTAATTAGGAAGCTTTGTTTCTGCTTCTTCTACCAAATGACTGAGTCACCTGTGAGTTATCGACTGGTGCTTATCCACCGTGTGTAAATATTCAGAGATCTCACACTGGAAGACATTTTAAAGGTAGGTATTAGTAATTCCATGCAAAACTTCAGAAAATATGAAGAGAGCATGGTACTTGGGCAAGATTAATGGCAACATTGAAGATGGGGGTTTAAGTCTTACATATAGCAGAGGAGGGGATCCAGGTCTGCTCATTGCTTTCTGTCCTGAGTTTTGCCAGGCAGCTCTCAGCTCAGATAAATCTGAAAACCATGCCAGGAAGGACTCATTGTAATGAGGATACTGCCAAAATGACAAGCAGGGGATGAAGTTTCAACCTTTAACAGTAGACAGGATGACTGACACAATGACTCAAGATCTGTAGAACAAGGAGAGGGAAAAGCAGATTCACTCCAAGGAATTTATGTATTTATGCATAGAAAAAGATTCCTAGCTTTCAGGATAAGGAGCCTAGAGGCTTTTACAGAGTTGGAGAACCTTGAGAGGATGTTTAGAAACAAGATTCCTGGCATTCTCTGCTCACAGCACTTTGGAAATTTGGAAATCCAGCACTGTATGGATGCTCTGCTGCTCCTGTTCCTGGAAAAGTGTGAAATGAGAAAATCTGTCTGGGAAGAAGCGTAATCAAATTACTCTCAAAATCACATGAAAAAGAACTTAAATTTGGGTCAGTGAATCACCATTCATAGCAAGAGGTTTTCACATAAGTCGCTGTTTGGATGCTTTTGTTTCAGTGACTCAGCAGCTAACCTTTGATACGTAGCTGAGCTGCTGCCACCAACACAAGGGAGGGACTACATAAGGCACAAGGGATTTTGCATGACAGAGAGTGCCCTTCTCCAAAAATGCCTGGATGGCAGTAATGATCTCACATTACCCCCTTAAAGAACACATACACATGGTAAACACCTCACATCGTAATTATTACTAGAGTTTGAACTCTTGAAAATACTGCACAGTAAGCCTGTGCTTCTATAGCAGCTGTAAAATGTACATAACTATAACATACATTTTCCTTTGCTCCTTCCTGCCTGACTGTACTTTAGCCCAGTCATTTCTCTATGTCAGATGCCAATTAATCAGCAGCAGTAAGTATAAAAAAAGGTGCAAAGGAGAAGTGCAGAAGGTCAATTAGCTCTGGGTGCCCAGAGAGACAAATCCAAAGCTTTCAGTGGGAGCTATAGGACTTGGCATTGTCATATCATACCAACTGCACACCTTTGCCATATGTAGCTCTGTGGGCCAGTGCTTGTTGGTTTATTCTGCAATGTGAGCTGCACAGCTGCTGGAATAAACGCAACATATGTCCCTGATTTTTTTCCATGCCCTGCCTATAAACAGAGAAAATGGTGAGACACACTTGGCTTTTTATGAAAACAGAAAGAAGTAAAAATATGTTGGATATGAAATTTTATTAGTTACTTGGCATCATTACCCTTCCTGTACAGCAGGAGTAGATGACAAAAAGCATCCTTGATCTGCAGAGCAGCTGGGCTGGATCTACTAAGTGTTCCTGCAGAGATGCTACCCACACACCACTTCCAGCCCAGGCTTCAGCCACAGGACCAGCCCAGGGTGAGGGAAGGACAGAGGACAGCAGAGTGAAAGAGGCCCATACCCTTGAGAGTCAGCTCCGCACTAAGCAGTGGAGTCCAACCATGTCATGCCCAGGTCTCCCCCTTCCCCAGCTCAGGTCCATGGGGCATCTATTGTGGCTCCTGCTGATGGAAGACTTGTGTAAGATGACTAGCTACAAGCAGTGGGTATAATGTCAAGTTTGAGTATCTTTTTCCAGATGTCACCACATCAGCCCCCCTGTGGTCTGCCCACTAGACTCATAGTAGGACAGAAGATACTCCTGACTTCCAACTATTTAATGAAATCCATGAGCTCATGGAGCCTCCATGGAGGGGAGAACAAAACCTCAGCACTGAGCAGATGAGACTGAAATGTCTGCTATGTCTGAGTGTTTGTCTGAGACAAAGCACTTGAAAAAGCTCTCTTGTCTCACCATTCCTTCTACATGTGAAATTTTCTGAACAGTGTCTTACAAATGTTGCATTTCAGCATCTCACCAACTATTCAATCTTAGTTGGGTTCTTTTTCCAACCACTTCTTAAAATATCTTTGAACACTGAAGATGAATAAGCTGTTTTGGGAACACTGATGGTACGTGGCTGTCTTGAGTCAGATGTAAAACTGTTCTGTTTGTGGTTTATGCCTACCTCTCACAGAATTTTCCTGCCAATCAAGAAAGGCATAAAACAGATGAAAATTTTTAAACCATATAATTTGTGCAGTATAACAATAGGCCAGTCTGAATATTCAAGTTAAATCAGAGCACTGATTTTGGCAGAATAACTCCTATTTACAACAACAAAGACGTGCCATGTGTATTTATCATTATTCACCTCCTCTACTGCTTTCACTCTGCTCACCATCCCTCCAACATCTGAAAGAAAGCAACCTAAATTGATATTGATTCTGATTAACTCTGATAAAAATTAATCCCTAAGGAGTTTAGTTCAAATGCAGCCTGTATGTCAGTCTTCACTTGGCAGCACCATGCCCTTGTTTAGTAAAATCCCAGAAGTACACAGGATTCAATGCAGAGTTTTTACCCATTGTTAGTTCTGGTGCATGACAAATGAGCCTGGGACTTTCACCTAAATGATATGGCCAATTTACAAACTCTTCCAGGACAATTTTTATCAAGTGGGTTCTTGCTATTCTATTTTCCCATCAGTTGGTTCCTCTAAGAAACACTATCTTTGTTCTTCTTATTTTAAGTACTAAAAGCTTTCCGGTAAAAATACAGTCAGGTTTCTTTAGGAAATATGGATGCCTGCAATGCAGACATTTACCTCTGTGTTAACCATTACCTCCTCATTTCAATTAGCACAGAGCTATAGAGTCTTTCAGGGTTCTGGCCATCTCATCATAATGCAAATGCCTAAAATAAGTCAGACAAGCCCTTGAAGTCCCTCTTTCTCCCCAAAGCTTAGAGAGTCTTCATCAAAGATGTTTACAGCCAAATGAGAATAATCACAATATCTTTGCTCCTATGCAGCAGCACATATCCATTTTATAAACACATAGATACATGTATTTCTAAATCTAGTTAATGAGATCTAATGCCTTTATACATATATAATTTTACTAACAAACAGTAATAAAATAGTATTTGATTGTAATATCAATACAGTCAGATACAATGCAATGACTCTGAATCTAACCAATTGAAAATATGTCCCTCTATCTTACTGAATGTTGAGATGGTTATTAATGGCTCTTCCTAGCCTCAAATATTTTATTCTTCAGTGGGATTTTGCAGCTATCTTTTTTTAAGTATTCATCATTGATTCATTGCCGTCCAAGCCAGACTGAGCTATGATAGTTCTTATGACAGGTTGGATCAAACCAACTTCTGTTGATACCATCAAGGAGGAAAAGACTCCTGGTCCTGCTTGCAATGTGCTCTCTGATGTCTTACCTAGCTAGAAAAAACAGCATAACCTCCAGTTTTCCCATAACACATTGGAAAGTTAATTAATTAACCTGAGTTGAGTGGAAACTAACCTGACGCTAAGCTCTGATTTGCTTCACAATTAACTTAATACACAAGTGTAAATTTATTCCATTTAATTAGTGCTCTGATTAACTCACCTGACATCCCCTGTTTGCAGAAAAGGGTTTTCTTACACAGTCACAGAAAAAAGAGCCATCTGTTCACCTCTGTGTAGAACCTAAAAAGACACCTGATAACTGCATTAGGTTAGGGGATTACTCAGCAAAGCCTCAATAGAATAAATGTAATAGGTATTTTTATACTAACAGTGCAGTCAGAGATTAAAATGGGATGGTGATTAAAATGCTGAGGTTATTTTAATATTTGCTCTTGCCTCCTTCTGCAGATTTTCTCATATTTCTTTCTTACATGTTTTTGGAGGCTTTTAAAGGTCTCTTGCCACCAGTACTCACCACTCATCAGTGAGAATTTAGGCTGTTTTAGCCTTTCCACTTGGACCCAGGGAAAAGGTCCAAAAAGTCCAGTTACATCTGCTGATGGGTAAAATCTGCAACCTCCATAAAGACATGGGAAGAAACACCCCTGTTCTCATAGTATGTAGATAAGGCACAATTCATTTCATGTAATGCCATCATAAAATGATGCAGACAGAGTTCCTGAAACTCCTCAGCAATTATTTGCTTATCAGCAGCTCAACTTTTCCTCTGTTGCTTATTCTACAATCTTGTTTGTAATCTCAGTTAATCTGACCACATAGAAGTCCAGTTCTAGTCTGAGAGACCCACCTCAGCACCTTCCATTTGCTGATGGGCACTTCCAAAGGAAGCAGTCATTACACTTTGAAAGAGTAGCCAAGGAATGTAGAGTTCAATAAGTTCCTATCTCTTTCTCAAAGTTATACTGGGACTGTGTAAAATCAGTTTAGAGGAAATGGCTAACTCTTAGATAGCTGAAGATGCATGGAGACACTCCCACCAGCCAAGCAAGAGGGGCAGATAGCATCCTGTACGGGTTTAAGAACAATTGCATCTTCCTAGTAACAAGCATATGGTTATCAAGGACTTTCTGGGTTTCATAAGTAGGGTAGAGCTTGATATAGGGAGACACTGCCCACCACTTTAAGTTGGTGTGGGAAAGGAAGTTTCTCTCTTGCTGTCATGAGATGTGACGAGGCAGCAGAGCCTCAAGTGGAGAATCTGCCACCTGCTTTGTCCCAGCCTCTGATCTCACATATTTATGTTGTGAGCTTTCTATAGCATGGACCGTCTCCTGCTATAGATAGGGGCACTCTTGTCTGCTGCAGGGAGATCCTGTTACTAGTACAGATCTCAAAGCAGTACAGTGGTTCAAATTATTAATAATGCTGATGATAATGATGACAACAGATAACAGTACACTGAGAAAGCTTTGGGAGAAGAGTCTTTGGAAACAAGGCTACGTCCATCTAGCTTTTATCCTGAATTCCTACAGATGTTCTCAACATCCTTATGTCAAATTTTGCCACTTAAAATGGACAAATGAGCCTGAAGCACTGACAATGCTTAGTGCCAACAAATCTGTAGTATAACAATCATCAGGATTTCGAAGTTGGACTGAGCTGTGGGGAAGATGCTAGTACTGCTCACAGGACAGGAACAAAGCACTAGACCAAGGGGATGCTTTTATTTTCTAATTGTGCTCTGGGAACAGAGGAGTTTTTATTCTGGAACATTGTTATCTTAGAAAATATTACTGACTTGTTGGCTGGGGATACTAAGGAGGTCAGGACAGCTACAGAGCAAGTTCATTTATAACGTCTTCTGAAAGGTTTTTATTTTTATACGGCTTTTGACCTTAAGTCTAAAGGAAATGTCAATCCCCACTGTAATGAGAGGTCCAGGGAATGCAGACACATCAGAAATTTCCTTATCAGCTGCAAGACCTTTAGAAGTACACACAGACTAGCAGGGCTCTCTCTGGTGCAGTATGTTAAAGACAAGTAACAGACAGATTTCTTGTCAGCAACAGTGGAGAGAAAATCTTACCTGCAACATTTTTCTTTCACCTGCCCAGGGATGAGAGATGAAACACAAGTAGACACCTGAAAGAGGGGGAACCTGGGGAAGGGCATGGACTGCTCAGGAGGTGGAATATTTCAGCTTTGCTGTGTGAGCTCAGTGTCCTGTTTTGGTCCTCCCAGTTCTGTTTGATGGTCCCATTTGTTTAGATAACTCCCTCTTCCTGCAAGGAAGGTTTTGGGGCAGTGACCTGCAGCTTTCCCTTGATGCCAGGCTCTCCTCTTCCTACAGCAATATTAATAAGCTTTCTGGCAATACATTTGGTCAGATCCTGGAAGGAAATCATATTATACCAAAAGTCTCTGTCTTAGAGGCAAATGCTTTTATACCCCTGTAGCTTTCCCCTGGCACAACAGGTGCTTCTGTGCCACAACCTGACCTTGTAGCACTCAGCTCTTTTTGAGAAGTAATACCAAACCCCACACTTCTACATCCCTGTGAAATAAGTAGAGCATTAATAGCCAGGCTGTGTCCTGTACAAAAAACAAGTTAGCTGGGATTCTTTATTACTTTTCAAAATGTGTTTTGTATCTAACAACATCCTGAAATCCCAGTTCCCTCTTACTGCAGCATTTTCCTCTGATCTGCAAGCTGTTGACTGACCTGCTTGTTGCTCTCAGAAAATTAAAAGACCATGAGTCTGCAGGGAGCTGGGTTACTGGTTTCAAGGCAGTCATGTAATTAGCAGGCAGTCTACATCACACTAAAATCAGAGGATGCTTAATAGGAGAGAGTTTTCATCCCAGGTCTTCAATGCACTTGGCACTAACTCTATTTTTTAATGAGGCAACAAGGCCCTGAACATTCACACTTCAGAGAAGTAAACCATCTCAGACATCCTGAGTTCCTAAAATATCTCCACAGTTCCCAAAGGAGAGCAGGGCTGTAGCTCCAAATACTTTTCTTGTTTTCCTGGCTAGCATTACAGCTCAGGGAATTAAACAAGCAGATAGCAATGTGTGGAAGGAAAGCAGAGGCTCTCTCCAGGGATCCCACACAAGATCTGAGCTCCTGACAGGGGATTTCCCTCTTTAGTGCGGCTGCTGAAGATGGAAGGACCAGACACAGCATGGGAAGGCTGGTCTCTGCAACTAACCTCACTCCCATCCCAGCAGAGCCAAGAACAAGAAAATGGCCTTGCAGAGGGGGAACTCTAGAAAAAAAATTAAAATGGAAATCAGAAAAAGACAAACTCCAAAACATACAAAAAATGCAATAGCAAAACGACTGCTGAGACTCATTGAATGGTAAATTAGTGCTGTTGAAGGCAAATGTAATTGTTGCTTGGGATTTGTACTAGGATTTGTGAATGATGATGAAAGTGAGGCTTCCTCTCAAATACCCAACTGCAGCAGACCCACTACAATTTGCTGTATGTGCGGAAAAAGTCCATGTCCCCTTCTCACCCGTTCTGGTTCATGACTTACCTTTTCCACATCATGGGGCTTTGTAAAGACTGACCAGCCCTGACTACAGGTCAGGCTGGTAGGATTAAGTGACTCTTTGAAATCTGTGCTGCAAGCTGATTCCCTTCTCAGCACACTGGGAATGTAAGCAGATTTGGAGCTGGTTTAATTGGTAAACCACCCAAAAGATGGTTGCCTACATGTTCACATCTGTTTCTATTTGTGTAGAAAATAGCGATGCACATGCAGACTTTTTCTCTGTTTTTCAATATTCCTGCAACTCATATCCTTGCCTTACGTAAGGCTTGCCTTATTGGCAGATGTCTGCTGAGATTTATTAGGAGTGGCACATTTTTTTAAAATTTAACTGCATCCTTTGGGATTTTTTCCGATGCATCTGGCGCTAAAATAACTGTGTGTGCATTTTGGCTTTCTATACTCAAAACAAGAGAGTTTCTTCTCTGACTTTTCAGCAACATAATAGAACACAATTACTACTGGAAGTTTGTCACTTCAAAATTTAATAGAAACTGTCTGGAAAATGATTACATAGTCGTTAAACTAAATTCTTGTGCTTGGAGATTTCATGTAGGGAGAAATCTAAAATAGAAAAATCAGTTTATGGATCCAGAGAAAAGTCACCTTCCACAAGACTGTTCTGATCTCTGTTTTTCCCTCCCTTCCATCCACTGAATGACTACACTTTGACTGCTTGATTCAAAAACTGACATGAATGAGGTCCCTGGTACAGAAAAAGACCCAGGTAAGGACAGGTTTGAAAGTCTAGCTGAACATGGGAACTCAGTTCACTTTTGCAAAGTGCTTTTTCCTTCTAGTGTGAGAAAGGATTTTGCTTTGCTGTGCAAAGTGACAGATAAAGCTGTTTCTGAGCAGACTTTTCTCTCTTCTGAGAGAGAAAACGGACAACTTTTACAAGTGTGCATCAGGATTGAAGATCATTTAATTGTTCTACCTTTCTCCCACTCCCACTCAGCCTTTACATCTCTTTTCTTCTTTGCTTGCTTTGTCTTCCTCTTCTTCTCCTTCTTCAGTCAACTCCACCTCCCCCCATCACCCTTATGGTAGAGGCTGTCCATATTGCAGCCCAGTCTTACCCTGCAGCTGCCAGGACGTCCATTTTAACTCCTTATGAAGCTTTATGAAGCAGAAAAGCATTTGCTATTAGATTCTCATTGCTTTTCTTCCCTTTCTCCTCTTCCCCACCAACACCCAGGCCCCCACAGTGGCTTCCTGCTGCACTGAATCCACTGCTCCACCTTTAAAGGAGAGCTCATCCCTTATAGCCAGCCTTGGATCATTTGCCCCATTTTAAACAATTTCAGTCCATCCCATCAGTGCATCTCAATGTTCAACTCACAAATAACTTCAACATGAAGGTTTCTCTGGATACCTGCCATTCACAGTAGGGATACATGGGTTGCTAGGAAATGTCCCGGTATGTGACATTTAATTCCAGTGTGGAGTAGCAAGTGCCAATGGACTGGTCTTACATGGCTTACCTCAATTCACAAGTCTTCTGTAAATATTTATAAGGTAATAGGTAAGAGATATAGACTAACATTCACTTGCAGATACATGTAGTCTCACCCATTTGTTATCCAGCCCTCTCCAACTATATCTTCCCAGCTGAAGACTAGAGCAGAAATGATGCTTTATGAAGCCCTAGAACAGACATGAAGCTTTATGAAGCCCTAGGACAGAAATGATGCTTTATGAAGCTGACCTAGTTACAGATTAGGAAGCTGGTGAAACCTGCAACAGGGTAAGGATAATGAATGGACTCAGTGCGCAGATCCATCCAAACCCCAGCCTAAAGAGCCTCAAGAGATCACATTAAGACGGCAATTTAAATAAGATTTACGGCCTTCAGCTCTGTTCCTGGAGCACTGAGGGTTGTGAAGGCTAGTCAGTCTGCTCAAATCACTGCAGGTACCTCTGAGCCTCCTCTGTGTGGTCTGGCAGAAAAGCAGCATGGTGGGGGGAAGTGATTGGCAGCAGGGAGACATTTTATCAAAGGAAGGTAATGCCAACCAGGGGAAGGATCAAAGGAAAATGCACATCATCATTTATGCTGGTCCTTCGTTCCTGCCAGCAGAGAAATATCTAGTGGGACCAAAAACCCTCTGGGAAAGGGACTGTGACCTAGATCTGCAAATACACAGATATACTGAATTCCCACTGGCATTTCTTTGGCTATTAGGGGCTATTATAACTTGCTATAAATCCAAGCACCTAAAAAAGTTTCTTACAATGAATCTCATAAATATGCCTTATGCATATACATGTGTGTGCACATTTGCAATTTTAGAGCTGGTGATGTAAAGATGTAAAACCCCAAAGGAAACATTCCCTGGCACAGGAACTCAATTTTCCATATTGTTAAATTGTTACCATAGTTCTGGTACATTTTTTGCCCTCAGGCCAGCAAGCAGATAATCCCCAGACATAGCTCAGGGTTGCACATGGAGCAAACACTATTGTCAACACAGTCTGGATGTGGTCATGCTACATGGTCTGAAGTTTGCCTGGAAGACATGGGCCACCCCACACCAGCTGGGCTCAGCAGCAGGGAACAGGTACAGGCATGTGTCTTTAACCTCATCCAGCCACAGTCACTAAGCAAACTGGCCAGGGCCACAGCAAAAATCTGTGGCAGGAGAGGAAACCTTATGTCCAGGGCCCTTGCTGCAGGCAGTCCTTCCCATCATGGAGCCAGAAAGACCTGTGGGGTGGCCCAGCATCTGCAGTCTTCAGTTCACCCAGAGCTTCAGTGAGAGACTTGGACTGTTTCATAATTAAGCTTTGTTGCTGTTCCAAATATATTAGAATCTGAAGCAGTCCTAACCAAGCACAAATGAAAAGGTTGATACTCCTCTGCCTTATTTATAATCTTTTTATTATCAGGAGTCAAAATGCTTTGTAAATGAAGCCTCCCATCTCCAGAAGACAACACCAGACGTGTGGGAACCCCCATGCCCTGAGCAGGGGCTCAGGATGATGTTCCTCTGCCTTCAGCAATGCTGGTCTACTTGCTACCACATTTGAGTTTGCAGTCTTGTGTGACACAAGGCATAAAGGAAATAGATGAAGATTTCAAACCCACTTGCTCACTTATCTGAACTCTGGCCTAGAGCATTTCTTGCAGCAATAGCTGTGACTTGTCCTACTTCACCTTCTCAGTGAAGGTGAAGTGTTGTAAGCAGTGGTGAAGCGCTCAGGCTCTGACTCAGATCTGATGCTTGAACCACTGAAAAGGATTTCTTCTCATGGTTTAAAACCAGGCTGAGTTTCTCTGTTCACACAGTCTGGCTTCAGGATGCCTTTGGGCAGCTGAAATACAATGTACTGTGAGAACCAACTGATGAGATTAGCTGTCTTTTCACAACCCTGTATGGCTCCCATGTAAATGACCTGTCTGATCTTTGTATCACCACTTCTCTCCAATTTTCATCTTCTGTTTTCTTATTTGCCCTTAGTGGGATTTCACTCCCCTGTTCTCCTGCTGCCACATGTTGGCCTGGAGGAACAAGAGCCCTAAATTAAGACTAAGCCCCTGCTCTCGCCCATCCTTTCTCCCTAGTCCATTTTAGTGGTGCTATAATATAAAGAGCTCATCTAATATAGCTCCCTGCCAAGTTGATATTTCTACTGTGCTAAACAATTTGTAAAACCATGTAAGTAAGGGTTTCCTGCTCCCAAAAGCTCATAGAAATTAACTGGCTGCTCAATATTTATATACCCACAATCCTATAGAAAATGGCAAAATTAGCAGCAATTTGTGCCTCTTGACTTAACTTCAGTGCTCCCACCCAGAGAACAGTGCTGCCACATGGCATGGAAAATGATGATTCCTCTCCCATTCAAGTGCTGTTCTGGCACCCTTTGACTTTAGAAGTGCAAGTGGAATAAAGGTGCACACTGTCATGATATTCTCAGGCCACTGAGTCTCTTACCCATGCTGATGGGGCAGGATTGTGTCTGCAGCTCTTACCTAACACACATCAGTAACAGACTCCTTGGGAAATACTTCCTTCCTGCTGCCAGACTCTGTTACTATATATAACTCCACTGTTGTCTGTGAAATCTAGAGGGGGCAGAGTGAAAATCAACCAACAGGAGTATTTGAACTGTATGTAAAAATACCTTTCAGAAATAATTTTTGAGGCTGGGGGGGAGGAGTTTGTTTATATAACATGTTATTTTTGATTTAGCAGATGATTAGTAACAATCAAACCTGACTGTACAAGCAATCATTTTAAAGGTAGACTACTATCAAGCTTGGTAAAAAAATAGGTTCAGGTTTTGTATTTAAGGTGATCCCATGTGTTTTACCAAAGGAAAAGTGGGGAGAATCAACAAGGCACAGTGTTCAGCTGGAAAGTGAAGAAAATGGGGCCAGGAGACAGACACACCAAGTACAGTCTTGGTCATCTTGCAAGTACATACACACATATAGAGCAGGATCCTGGGGACGCTGCTTCCACAGCCGCCTCAGCAAAGAAGACAGGATGGAGATTCCTGGATACAGCTTCATTCCTATCAGTGTCTCTGCTTGTAATAATGGCAAAAGACTGGCAAAGTGCTTGGCAAAATCTTCTCATTCATGCTGTGGCACAAACTAAGCTACCAAGCAAACTCTATTGCACACTCTCCTTGTATGGCTTTGCATTGGAAAGTCAATTTGGTCATTCAGGACAGATGGCTGGTTTGGGTGCTAGAGTTAAAGCAAACCTGTTGATAAATAACACCTGATGCAGCATTAAACTGGCCTGATTTTCATTTCCTGATAAAGCTCTGCCCATTTTCTCTCCTTCTACTGGAAAGAAGTTGCAGGATCTGACGATCCATGGCTAATTTTAATTTCCTGGTAATGTCATTGCCTTATAAAAAGTGAAATGATGCTGAAAAATATTTGTATAGTATTTGATGTGTGTGTCAGATTAGGGGGAAAATGCACTGCGGCTTTCTATCTTATATATGAGATGATACGCATTTACCTACCTCTACACACCATTCTCCATATTTTATGGACTGAGTGCTTACAACTCCCATCAAATTAGTGAGAGCTATAGGTGTCCTTCACATCTGAAGTAAGTAATCTCATTAAAGGAAACTTATTCCAATATACAGAGACTTTATGACAGCACAGAGCACTCATCAGGTCTTTTTCCAGTGACATTCCAGTAGTAATCCAAAGTACAGAGGAAAATTTATGTGCAGGGAATTAGACTCTGTGCTCAGATACAGGCAGCAGCTTGTGGTGCAGTTCAGACCACACAAAAGACTTTTCTGAGCTTAATCTCTTGTTTAAAATAATGTTTTCTAGGTCAGGTAACAAGTAGGCAGCATCTTGGAACCTACCCTGAAATATTTGCCCTAATTTCTCTGAAGTCATGGCTGTTGCTTGAATTGCCTCTTCTGTACAAAGAAAACAAGATCTGCACTACAGATCTTGTGGTATTCATAAGCAGACCCAAATCTAACGCACCACCTTTGCTGTCTGTCATGGTACTGCTGAATCTGCAAGGTGCCTCAGTTTTCTGAGATATTTGTCTAAGAGAAATGTATGGACAAAAACTCACTAGAACTTATTTTTCAAGTGTACCAAAATGTTGACAAAACATTTCCAAACAGACATCTGGCAAAATTCATGTTTCCTTATTGCCTTTTCCTATGCGATTCCCTCATAGTGGCAAGAGACAGAAGTAATAATGGAAAACCTTGAATGCCATCCTCTGTCTCCTTGTTGCCTTCAATTTCTGAGCATAACACAAGTCCAGTCCACAGCGGTGCCAGATCTCTTCATACAGCACCTTCTCCGTAAAACTTGGATGAAACAGCCTTGAAATAAGAATGTCCCAGTTAACAGCCAACGTGTTGCACAAATGCCAGAGCCTGCATCAGTCAGTGCCTGCTGCCTTGCTTCTGTGGCACCAGTTCTGGTCACTGCCAGGGAGAATGTGATGGCTCTGCTGGTGGCTCACATGTGGCACTGTGCAGCAGAAGAGCCACTGCTTCCCTTGTGCAATCTGACACTGACAGCAGGACCAATCCTAGAAACACACAGTGAGCTGACTCACGGAGAGTCTTTCTGACTAAAGTACCCACTTAAATAACCAAGAGTTCCAGAACTGGTTTGGGCTGATGGCAAGTTGAATTGAGCCAAGAGCATGCCCTGGCAGCCAAAAGGGCCAATCATGTCCTTACCACAAGCTGGTTTGGGCTGTGCCTATGGTCAGAGTCACATAGTCAGAGAGAACATCCTAGCTACAACCAAACTGCAACTTTTTGCACTAAAACGTGTTGATTTTGGCAACATTTTGACATTAAAATCTTCAGATCAGCTCTCATCAGGTTTAGATGTGTAGGTTTAGACAGACAGTTGCCAAGCTTGTTGTATAACTGTTTAGCTTTCCAGTTCCCATAGGACTGTGAAATATATAGTACATGTTAGTACTGGTTTATGCCACGTAGGTACAGATTGTGCCATACTGGTCCTGCCCCTGTCCTGCTGGAGGCTGTGGCAGGGGAAGGCTGCCTGCCTGTTTGACCTGGGAGCTTTGGTCCAGGCACCACTGATCCTTGAGCAGGCCCCTCGGGCCTGGTGTGGAGCCCACTCCGGGCTTTGGCTCGCCCATGCCAAACTGCAATTAAAGCAGAGGGATATATTTAACCCATATGATGTTGGTGAATGTGGTGTTCAACCCACAGGAGGAACAGAGGAGGAGGTGAGGTGCCATCTGCTAAAATTTGCAGACAAGAGCCTTAGAGACAGGAAGCAGAGATGTTTCGACATCTCTGGGGAAATTAGGAAAAGCACCACAGGGCTGAAACACTGCCAAAGCTCCCAGAGAGGAAGAACATGGTGACCCCAGGTATTGTACATTTGTAGGAAGGTTACTCCAGATCAGTAAAACAACGATTTAATTTAGGATCTAGACTAGCAGATCCAAGGGATCACTCTGTAATTCAGCATAGGTTTGTAAAAGGAAGGTTTGGGCATTTTCCCAAGAAGATTACAGATCTATACACTGTAGATATTCTTAGATATTCCTAAGACACTTGACTGTTATGCAGTATTGTGCTGGTTTTTGGCTGGGATAGAGTTAATTTTCCTCATAGTAGCTATATGGGGCTGTGTTTTGGATTTGTGCTGGAAACAGTGTGTTAATACAGAAATGTTTTTTACTACTGAGCAGTGCTGACATAGACTCAAGGCCTTTCCTGGGGGTGCACATGGAGTTGGGAGGGAACACAGGTAGGACAGCTGACCCCGACTGACACAGGGGATGTCCCAAACCTTTTGGAGTCATGCTTAGCATATAAAGCTAGAGAAGAAGGCCATGGACCCATGACAAAGCCCAGCTTTCCTGAGAATGACTGAACATCTGCTTGCTCATGGAAAGTGGTGAATTAATTCCTTGTTTTGCTTTGTTTGAGCATGTGGCTTTTGCCATGTGTGGGCTGAGTTACTGGCTGGGGTTAAACCACAGCAGTATGTTTATTGATCAACATGCATGAGAGAAGTGGAGACATCAGAAGAAGCTTTAGACACATTCAAGGGTGGGTCAGGGATGGGTCTTCAAGTGTGCCCAAGCTCTGACAGCATCAGAGGGGACCTGTTTGGTGCAAGCTTCTGCAGAGAGATCAGACCTTGAGCCAGCATTAAAGAAAGGCTTTGACTGTGACACAGGCTTTTTGCTGGTAAAATATGCAGCAGATGACAAGATCAGGAAACTAGCGAGCAAGCAAGAGAATGTCTTACCTTTGCAAACTGATCTGGACTGCCTGGTAAAATGGCTACAGTGTAAAAGTATACATTTGAATATGGGAAATTGTGTTTAAGGACCAGTTTCTTCACAATGGATAAGGAAAGCACATTTCTAAGCATGGCATAGTGAGATTGATGGTTCTTTAACAGCAAAGCATCAAAATGTGCTGACATCTGTTGGGTGTCAGAGAACAAAAGTTACAGCTCTTAGAAATATTCCTCAGCAGGCTGTAAACTCTAGTCTAAAGGGTGAGATCTGCAGAGGCAACATGCTCCACCAAAGAGTCCCCCTTGACATTTCCTTGACAGCAAGAAGGAGCAGAGAGCAGCTGCCTGTCTTAGATTTCATCATTGTAATTGCCTCAACATTAATGAAGAAATACATGGCTTTGGACATACACCACACCAAAAGATTTGTGATAAGTTTTTGGCTGACACAATTAACTAATGTAAAGAATTAAGAGAATGAGAGATGTCAGAAGGGCAAAAGCATATGTGCCAGTCAGAAAAGATATTCAGACTAACAAAAGCAGTTCAGAGCATGGTATCAATATTTTGATTTCCAAAGGCCCCAAATGAATGACATTAAAAGGACAGGAAAGGTCTTAAACCAGCAACATTTTTAACTTAATGGTGATTTGATCTATTTGTCTTTTCCTAGTGGAAAATAAGTTTTCCAAGATTGATAATGTAGCCTGCATCAGCAAATGACCTATGATGCAATGCAATCGTCATGAATATTTATTTCATAGGTAAGTGATTGGGGAAAAACCAAACTACTCCAAGTAGCATTTTAAAATATATGTTTCAAGGAAGGAAACGTCCTTTCTGAATAAGTTATTGGCAGTGGACTTCACGACTTCCTGTCTTTGCTAACTACTGTATCCCCCATCCATGAACCCATGGTGAGAATGGAGGGCAAGTCCTCAGTATGTAATTTTCTTTCATCTTACTGAATACATATTGGCCTCCCTGTGGCACCAGGCCCAGGCATCTGGGGCCACATGGCATAAAGGGCTCAGTTCAGGTCAGGTGTCTCTGCTGTGTCCCCTCCCAGCTCCTTGTGTACCCCCAGCCTCCTTGCTGGTGGGGTGAGGACCAGAATGGGCCTTGACTCTGAGTCAGCACTGCTCAGGAATAACAAAAACATTAGTGTGTTATCAACAGTTTCTAGCACAAATCCAAAACACAACCCCATATAGCTACTATGGGGAAAATTAACTCTATCCCAGCCCAAACCAGGATGAGACTCACTTCACTGAGCTTTTTATCTCTCATTCTTAGCTGTCTTTATGGTAAATGGAGGGAAACAGGCACCTTCTAACTATGTTTCATTTCAAGTATGTCTAAATGTAGTTTAATTCAAAAACTATAGAATGACAAGAATGAAATTCTGAAAGTTTCAGTTTTCCCCCATGAACTGTAAAGGGGGTCTAGACACCTTGCTCAGATCAGATGTACATTTGGTGGGATGAATCCCAGGAATGGGATCAAAACACAATGCACACAAAATTACAGGTAACACATCAGCAAAACACACACCAGCCAGCTTTGAAGTCAACATCAGTCATGGCAGCCATGGTGCCCTGCACAGAGGAACACCATCCCCATCACCTCCAGTGATGGGTCTCACCCTTCTGACTCCAGAAGGGTCCCACTACCACCACCTGGGCAGTCCTCTGGCAGGACTGTGTGGTGCATCCACTTCAGCAGGTGGTTAATCTGCTCCCAAGTAGTGACGCGACCCGGACAGTCTCCATACCACACATGTCTCTCAGGGCCTGCAAATATCTACTGCTATCTACTGCTCCCAAATGAGGCTCCCTTAGCAAACCTTCCTTTCACACTTTCTCAATTACATTTATGTGATGTTGTCCCTAAGCAAATCATCCTCAGTGTTTTCTTCTTCACAGTTTCCTGCTTTTTTTGCCTAAGTTTGGTGTTACACTCACCCTCCTACACAGTGAGGAGACCAGAATTGATGCCAAGATATTCTGGGACAGCAGAACTTCCTGAATATTTTCAATGATGCACCCAAAGGGATAATAAAATGGTTTATGTGATAATACATTATAAATAAACACATCTTCTTCCAACACTGCAGACACTAAAAACTGACTTCTCTGCTGACTCTTTTTTTAATAGGTACCTAAGCCATGCCACATCTCCCAGCTCTTCAAGACTCAGGAAAATTACCCCACAAATAGTTATAAAAGCCATTATAAACCTTCGTGCTTTTCATTGTGTTTGGTTTTGTTGTTTTCTTTCTAGTTGAACAGATTTTCTTGCACAGTGCCTGGGGATGAGATTCCTTTATAGTATACATACCAGTTAGTTTCTTCAGGCTTTCTTTGTGGTCCATGGAGAGAAGTGAATCAGTGGCCCTGGTCTGCCTGGGACACCCATGATCTTCAGGGCCATGTTGTCTACCATGGGTGAAGTGATGTAAATTTAGGACAAGGCAGGTGGAGCTGAGCCTGTCCTTTGGTGTGACTTTGTGGTCCTCCTTACCCTTGCACTCTGACACTCTGTCCCCTGGAACTTAGTGGAGGCCCTGCAAACTCTCTACCAGGTAATCCTGTATACAGCTAATGATTTTTGGCTTCAGCTTGGCTCTAGCCCATGCCTGAACAGAACAGCAGCACCAAACAGAGCACCTACCTCCTACCCACACCATGACCATCACTGCTCTGACTGACCTCAGAGACAACAAACCCCTCTCACCATGGTGTCCCTGTTAGTTATAAATGTTTATCTATTGTTAGCTCTCAGAAACATGAGAAGAGTGTCCCTTGTTCTGAGGGATGTACAGGCTTATTACAGAAGAGACGTTTGTGCTCTTAATAAAGAACATTCTCTTAAAATAAAGCCCACAGTCCATCTAACCTATCAATTCTTTTTTATCAAAGAACACAGGTTTTAGACCCTTATTACTCAGCATTTGAACCAAGAATGATCTGAACAAAGAAGTCTCCACCTCTGCTTTCCAGAGATGTTTCCAAAACAGTAGAATGAAGTTTCTCTGTAAGAGTGTGTATTCCTTATTAATACCTTGCCATCAACAAAGGAATTTCTTCCATCATAATTGGTTCTACTCAAAATGTTCTATATAGTGCAAGGAAATAGTGCAATTGCTTATTGCTTCCTTTAGCAATTATTTTCATGGAGTAATCAGAATTATCCATATCCAAAAAGAAAATTTGTTTATGTAGGACTGTCCCCTGTATCAGTTTGCTGAAACCTCTTAAATTCTAAGAACATGAATGTATTTTTCATTCTGAATCCTGTGTTTCCGTTCTCTCCTCCTGCTCTGGGGGAAGTAAAAGAAAATAGCTCAATTTGATATCTTAGTTAGAGAAAATGAACCAAGTAGAAATTAATACAAATTTTGCTACTGCGGTGAATTGCTGAAAAAATGAAATCTGAAATTGAAATTTGTGTTCCTCTTCCATTAGCATAAGAAATACTTTCTGCTCAAAGTTCAGAATACATTTCTTTAGATATTAATATTTAAAATAGGCTCGCTGGGCAAGAATTTTTAAATTCTGTTTTACAGTTGAATAAGCAGAAGTAGAGAGTGACAGAAAGAAGATTACTGATGTACTGTAAATGTTGGACACATCTTTCCCCTCTTGGTAGAAACTGTATATATTTCATATTTAAGAGAGCACCAGCAGACCTGTTGTAAATTAGCATTTAAATGCAAGTGTCCCTTGAGGAATTTGGCTACTTTACTATTCAGAGACAAGAAGCGACAGGTCAGCTATGAAAGATCGCTCTTCCCTGAAACTGGTCTGAAACGAGTGACATTCATTGCTGACTTTAAGCAAACCCCACACAACTGCACAGTAGCAAAGACACAACAAGAAATCCTGTTTTTTTTCTAACAACCTGACTTTGTATCTTCTCTATCACTTGCCTACAACCCAAATCAAAAGATATCACAGTCAGTGAGAGGGTTTCCAGTGATGTGCTGAGTGAATATATAGGAAAAAGAGTCTATCTTTTAGGATCCTATGGAGCTGTTTATAGGGAGGAGAAAATAGAGGATGGATAGCTGTTTATAGTTAGGACAAAATAGAGGATACATGTGAATGAAGCATAGACAGCAAAATATAGGGACAGTTTATATGTGAGGATAATATTTATAGAGCTAAGGTGCAAACAAGATCTTTTCATTTAGCTTGTAAGTGGTTTCTACACCCTAAGAAGAGGCTGAATCACATTTAGCAAACTCATCTTTGCCAGCAAGTATGTAAGTATGTGTGTGCATTTCTGTGATGCTGATTAATGTCCGGGTTAATGCCATAAGACATCTCAGAACTCTTAAATATTTTTGTTTTTTTAATGTTTTCTGCTGATGGCAGCTTCTCCCTTGCCCGACTGCTGGGTTATGGGTGAGCCATTTCCCACCCCAAGGCCTCTGGCACCACAGTCTGCAAAGAAATGGCATCTGCCAACTCACACTTCATCTCCAACAGACAATGTCATACACCTTTCCTTGATCCACATAAAAGGCATTGAGAAAACATGAATTCAGACCAGAGGCATCTGACTACAGCAGTATTCTTAGGATAATTATGAAAATAAAGGCAGTGAGACTCTCAAAAGCACCCGGTACAGGTTTTTTAAGTCCTATTGAGTTAAAAGAAATCAGAGTTAGCTCAATACAGGCTGAAGTTCTGCTTCAATTCAATTACTTTTCCAATCTCTGCCTGACAGATTTTGCTCATCCTCTTCCAGATTTAGGAGCCAGTATTTGTAGACCGTTCAGTAAATCAGAGTCTCAGAGCTAGGGCACATGCAACCACCATAAAACACAGGATGGGTAACCCTGATATGACTCATCTAAGACAGAATCAGCACGAATCAAAAGAAGTATCCAATCGTAAAATCACTTTGCCTCAGAGATTCTGGTAAACAGACCAGCTGCTAAACGAGAACTGCCTCTCTCTTTTTCACACTGTTGTGGTTTAACCCCAGCCAGCAACCAAGGCCAACGCAGCTGCTCGCTCCTTCTCCCAGAAAACTCATGGGTTGAGGTAAAGATAGTTTAATAGGGGAAGCAAAATCTATGCACTGAAGCAAAGCAAAACAAAGAATTGATTCACACTTCTCATGGGCAGGAGGGTGTTTGGCCACCCCCAGGAGAGCAGGGCCCCATCACATGTAATGGTTTCTTGGGAAGACAAACTCCATCACTCCAAACCTCCCTTCCTTCTTCTCCTTCCCCCCCCCCTCCTAGTTTTATATACTAAGCATGATGTCATATGGTATGGAACATCCCTTTGGTCAGTTTGGGTCACCTGTCCTGGCTGTGTCTTGTCCCACCCTCCCATGCACTTCCAACTTCCCTGCCAGCATGGCAGTATGGAAGTAGAAAAGGCCTTGGATCTGTGTAAACACTGCTCAGCAATAACAAAAACATCTATTATCAACCCTGTGTTCAGCACAGATCCAAACCACAGCCCTGTACTGGCCACTGTGAAGAAAATTAACTCTATCCCAGCTGAAACCAGCACACACACTCAGAGATTTGCTGCTTTTCAAACATTCAAGTTCATTTTTTCTCTTAATATTGTTGATTGATTTGATACTGCAGATAGTGGGTTTGTAAAGAGCATTTTCTTTGTACCCCTTCCTCACATGCACCAGCCTGTTATGGTAAAAGATTACACAGTATAATCATCTGTTGGTTTCTACTCATCTTTTTTTCAACAATATCTTGGCTGCTCCACAAACCAACCCCACTTCTATTACTTCTAGGTAAGCTGATATTTTTTCGGTTCTGCTATTTTCTGTTGGAGACTATTTGCTGTTCTACTATTTGCTGCTTTTATTTGTATTTCCAGGCAATCCTGGAACATCACTCCATTTACAGAGGTAACAATTTTTGGCATAGAACTGAGCATTTCATTTGTGGGATTTGCTGTTTAGGTCTAAATACTTCATGGTTCTCTTGCAATACCAACACAGATTTAGGAGCTGAAGTCAATACAGGAAGGCTGAAATCCTGATTTGTATGGGGAAGGCAGAGGTTGAATACAGTGAAAGCATCCATAAGTTTGTCACACAGGCTGTTCCTTAAAGACAGCCCCTGTGTGATTATGTTGTCTCTTACACGAACCTTAAGTTACATATTGTTAAAATACTCTTAAACTCCAGCTTCAGATTTATTTCTAGTAACAGGTTGTAGGTTTCCAGCATTGCACACGTGTTGACAGACCCCATTCAGCAATAGCCTCCCAGGATCCCCATGGGATTAATACACAAGCTTAAGAGCTTCACCCACTGATCTCTGCCTGTAGCTTCTTCACTGCAGCATGTCCCATGGGAAAGCTTTCAGTCCTGATGGGCAGATTCCTAGTGATGGGGAGTGGATTTTTCAAACAAAAAAATTCACAAAACAAAAATAAAGCAGGTGAATCAGGGGTGTCAGCTGTTACCCTCAAAATTCGCTGCTCTACTCTGCTACTGTAATCAGCATGTTTTTACCGTAATTAGTTCCCCGCAGCTCCTTATTCATGAGTAACCATGGGGAAAAAAAGAAAAAAAAAACAATCCACTATTACTTTTGGATGCAACGCACAGGGGGCAGAAGCTGAGCGCTTCAGTGGTGCTGCCTTGTGTGACATAAAGCAAAACAAGTTTATCCCTCTTCCTCTCTCATTTGTAGCCTGGAAATATCAGCAGTTTCCCATCCCTCCCCCTCCTCCCATCCCAGTTATTCACACTATGAACTCTTTGGAGCCGCACCTCTACTTTGGTATGTATTCATAGAGTGCCAGCACAGCCACGCACGGAGCTGCATCGGCACCAAATCCCTGACGCAAACCAGGGAGGAAACGTCATTCCTGAGAGCTGCCAGCTCACCTCTGCCCCACGCCTGCCTATCCTTGCCTCTGCAGGGCAGGTGGAGCACAAAAAAATGCTCTCAGTCTTGAGTATGAATCCCTGAGCAAGTGTGAGGTTTCTCCTCTTCCAGACCCTGCAAGGGATTGGAGGTTTTCATAGTAATTTCATTCACTTTAGAGTCAACTGAGCATCTCAAAATAAGAGTGAGAAGTAAAAATTACTTATGTTATAATTAGATGTGCCAGAATTAACCTCACCTTTTTCCTGACACTGCTTAAATTAGCATTCATTGGGCATAAACCACAGTGAATAAGCTAATGAAATGATTCATTAGTTCATTTGCCTATGCATGTTGATAACTATATGTCAAGAACCCAACGATTTTCTTAACAGCCTCATTTATTTTAAGGAAGCTGTGTCATTCATAAAGCATTGGCCAGCTGCCAGCTGCATCCCCTCACCTTTCCCTGCTGTCTTCATAAATCTCTGATTAACTTCTTAAGCATCTTGGGCATTTTTGTGAGGAGAACAGCAGCATCTGTTCCATGACAATTGCTACTCATCTGCTCACCTTGCAAAGGTTTCTTGGCCCCTGCCCCTTCCCCTATCCATGAGCCATGCAGCTCATTACTTCCAGACTGCACAGACATTTCTCACAATCATTTGATGCTTTGGCATTGCTCTGTATAGGAGAAGAGGAAGTTGTAGCTCTCCTCATCTCTTAACCAAGCCGATAAGTGTAGTCATAAACCAGATCATTTTCTCTCAGTGTGTTTTTGAATGAACCTGTTAGAAGTTGCCATTTTTCTCCATTAGATAGAATCTCCATTCTCCATCAGACACACACAAGAGTTGTCCTTCTGCTACTGAATCTGGCACAGAGGCCACAAGAAACCAGTGACTGGCAACTTTCCCATCCACAAGCACTGTTGGTGCTTATCCAGCCTCTCTGGATATTTTGGAGCACCCACGTGAAACAAGTGAATCAGTGCCATTATCTCATTTTAGAAGTGGGCTCTTGAGGCACAGAGCTGAAATGGCTGTTGAAGGTCACTAGGACCCACTATCTCAGGTTCAAAGGAGGTAACAGTCCCAGTACACACAGAGAAGAAGCACTTCTACATCAGTTGCACAGATAAGTCATCTTCTTTCCCTACCCTATAGGTCCTTTCACAGCCAACCTGCAACAGGACAGTACCAATGAATATGGCAGGCTCCATTTCTGCCACCACTGAGCAACATTGTCACCATCTGCCAAACAGTGTCACACAGTTACTGGTCTTATTTTGCATTGCAGTAGTTTTCAAACTATGGCCCATGTGCCCTTGAGGTCTGTTAGCAGCCTGTAGTTGGCAGATTTTACATATTAAACACTCACACTTACAAACCCACCAATTAGAAAGAAGTTGGATGCTATGGACACCTGGCAGTCCAGCAAATGATGCAAGGGTAACAAATGGGTCAGCCCCAGGGTGGTTTGGGATTGTCTGGATCTTTATGAATGAAAGAAAAAATATCTGCATCCTAGCTTGTGTTCCAGGTTTGTTTGTGTTATCAAAATATTTATAAAATAGCAGAATGATACTGGGCTATGAAAAGGAGCTGAGTGCATTATGAAGGAATGGAAAATATAGAGCAAGGGAAGAAAGGAGTCATAATGGTGGAAAATCATGAGAGGCACTTGTAGGATGCAACTTTGACATCACGTTAAGTGTTGGTTAAATCCTTATTAGTGTTTATAGGAATGAGTATATTCCCAGGCCCAGGTGTGCTCAGAAGCATCCCTTGGTCTGGATGACCTCAGGAAATCACTCTACACTTCAGGTCTCCAGAGTGAGCTCCTGACCTTCCCCTGGCCCTTTTCATGCAGTGCTGTGTGCTGCAGTCAATCTGTACTTGCAGTGGCTGCTGTGAGATCCAGCAAGGAAGGGTTTAGCAATGAGAATCACAACACCCTGGGACCAGTTAAAGCCTCTCCTGCTATTTTTCAGTTCCCTATCTAGATTGAAGCAACACATGTTCAGTGACACTGGTGCAGTAAGTGGGACTGGGGATTTGTAGTGATGACTCTGTAGTCTCACCAGCTCACAGATACAAGACTGATGAATAGCACTGCTGATCTTTATCCTGAACACCTCTTCTTCATGTTGTTTATCCCCCATGTGGGATGCATGATTGGATATGTTTGGAATGAGAATCAGCAACCTGCACAGTGCTTTAGTTGCTTGGGATGGGATATACAAATGTTTGTTTCTTCTTCTGCCACCTCCCAACTAATCGGTGTATGAGGCTTCAGAACTAAAAAAAATGTTTCTCATTTCATTAATGATGTGTTGACCTCGTGTTGTTAAGCAACCAAAGGAAAATTTAATTTCAAGTGTGCAAAACTGAAGTGTGGAAAATGATTGAAGCCGATAAGATTTGTGCTGCTTGGCTTTCTTTCAAATAATGTTGAAATTACTCCTGCACAGGAACAACAGCAATGTATTTCTCTTGACTCCCCTTATACTGCCTACATGGAGTTGCTCTAGCACATGCTGGTATGGGGACTCAAATTTGCAGCAGAATGTCTCTCGCTGCTATCTTTCAGTAGCAACTGTGCCCTAAGACACTATAGTGCCAATTCTGCAGAACAGTTCTGTCAGGATAATAGGCAGTTGGGCTCCAAGAACAAATTCATGGCTCCCACATACCCACATCCAGGCTCATGTCACCTAGGGCTATTGCTTTTAGAATCATAGACCAGCTCAGGTAGGAAGGGATCTTGAAAGGTCATCTGCTGCAACATTTTGTGGAAAGGGGAGCCTGGATGAGATTACCCAGCCTGACATCCTATCATATCTTGAAAACTGCCAGCAATGGGGACTTTGCCACATCCCTGAAGAGGTTGTTCCAGTGATTGATTGTTCCCATTGTAAAAAATTTCTTTCTTATACCAAGATGAAATGTGCCCAGTGACACTTGTTGACAGCCGCATCAGAAATCCATTTCTATTCATTTTTCCAGTGCGCTGCTCCTTCCGACTTCTACCGCAGCACACTTGGCAGACAATTGGGTCGTTGAAAGTAGCTGGTATCTGCTACTCCTGCAGCAAACAACTGGCTTCCATCTGGCACCACTCCTACAGCAGCTGGTTCCAGGATATGTGGTGAAAATAACTTTCTAGCACTAAACATCAGTGCAAGATTTCTACAGTCACATTAGCATGGTTTCATTGTCATTTCCTTTTCAGATATAAATGCTTTTGTTTATGGAAGGACCTGGACTGCCACTAGTTGCAGTCCATCTGCCCAGGGACAAAAGCTCAGCTATACTTCCACACACCACAGCCCAGCTCCTTCCTAAACCTCTTCCTGCTTTGATGCTTAACCGCCTGCATTAGTGTCAATGCTGTGCACAAGGATAGAGGGGAAGAGCTCCTCTAGCAAAGGCAATAGCAGAGACACCAGGTGCTTGTTCACATCTGCCTTGTGCTTGGGCCCCCTCATTGTGCCATGTCCCCTCTGTACAGATCACAACTTTGCCTTCTGCTACTCCTACATCTAACAGGGCAGCTGTGGCTTGTCCGACATCCCTCCACTGCCCCAGCACTGACAAGGATCAGAGACACATTTAGGTCATAGATGTGAGTTGTGACCATTACATTAATAGGGCTAATTGATAATCTTTCATCAAGCGAGCAATCAGGTGAGCTATACATTAATTAGTCTCCTCTACCTGTCCTGGTGGTACTTGTAGTTGGTTCCTGGTGCTGACAAGTTTTGGCAGCCCATGCTTACCAAAAAGCAAAGGCTGTATCCTCCACCCAGAGTAAGCTTTTCTGGTTTACACAGAGGGATACAGGCTTTCCATCCTTGCCTAGTAAATCAGATCCTAAAGCAGATCATTAGAAAGCTAAGTATGAGTTTTAGTATTTTTAGAGCTCCTAGAAGGACTCACCTCTCTATATATCCCAATCTCAGCAGCTGGACTCATGTTACTAAGCAAACTAACATCACAGCAAAAAGATACAAGAGAAAGTTTTGGTAAGGAATTTTAAAGTCCATCCATTTTCCTGTGAAATAAAATGGAGATGTTTCTTTAGGAGCACCCATATAATTGATGTCAATAAAATATTTATGCCAGATATATATCTGAAAAAGAGAAACTAAACTCCTTAAATTTAATGGAATTCAAATGATAACTGAATTCATTTGAAGTGGGTACCAGTAAAATCCTTTTTTATGTGGTTCTAAATGAAATTTTGTTTCATTTTGATAGCTAGATTTGCCTACAGGCAGGGTTTATCTCAATGAGATTTAGTTATTCCAAAAGACAAGCATGTCTGATAGTTGTCTGGGATCCTCCAAAAGCAGATGTTGCCCATCCTAATGCAGGGACTCATGCAAGTGCAATAGCTCACCTCTGGAGAGGTCTACCTTCCCCACTAAATATTTGGGGGGGGGAGAGGGTGATGTGGTGAGACACCATGAGCCTAATTTTACCCTCAATTTTAAAAAAGTAATGACAGGTAAACATTTTTTAGTAACAGCAAAATGAGCTTGAAAAGCATCTTCCTTGAAAAAGCACAAACCATTGATCAAAGGTGTTATTGGTTCATTTATTCCTTTGTCTGCCTCTGCCAGTCCTGTAGCTTTGTTTGACAAATTTAAAAAGTCAGCGTGGTTTCCAGCATAAAACAGCAAAAGTTGTAATTGTTCTCAGGTTTTAAATTATAGAGAGTATTACCGTGCTGTATTACTACTGATTTAATGATGATTCATATCCAAAAGAGATTCTGACCCACTACAGTTCACCTCAACCAACCAGATGACTTTTATTTAACAGGCTAGAGAATTAAAAAGTGAATTTCAAGGAAATAATTTATAACAGACATAGTTCAAGCATTAAATCAGTTGGATTTAACAACCAGAAGGATAGTTTCTACTTATAGAAATTATGCAGGCTGAAATACCAAAAGTACAAGGCTAAGCCAAACCAAATGTGACCTTTCAGGAAGACCTTTTCCATAAAATACCTGCCACTCCTGCAGAGTAAATAGTGAAGGAGACTCTTCATGACACTGTCACCAGGTCTGTTCAGAAGCTGTCAACAGCAGAAGAAACAACTTCAGACAACAAAAGCCAATGCTACAGATTTTCATGCAGATTATGTCAAGAGCCTTATTTCCATAAGATGACATCAACACTCAGTGAGTTTCTGCACACAACATCCTACTTCAAATCCAGGTGGAAAAGGCCAAAACAGTCAAATTCTGAAAGGCAGCAGAAGAAAATAAACAAGTCCTCAAAGGACATTAACCCCACGACTGCCTTTATTTGGCAAGGAACACTCTCACCATTGCTTGATTCCCTCCCAGTCTCTCCCCTCAGCCCACTGTTGATGAGAGCAGCCAGAGGGTCCTGTCACCCCCACAGGATTCATGGAGGAGAGCACTGCAGCAGGGCTGGCAGGGGGGGTTAGGATTGGCCTGTGTGGATTGATCCATAAAAGAAAGACAAATGAAAAAAGTGCACTGGGAAAGTTTCATCATATGAAAACGAACTGCAAATAAACATCTTATGTTTAAACTGTTTAAACTATTTATCCAGGTAGAAAAAAAAAGAGACAAGTAAAATGCTGGAGGTCCAGACTCAGACACACAAATTCAAGTTGAAGGTGAGAAGTTCTACAGGATTTTTTATTCCAAATCATTGCTTTCTGCCTAATAAAAATATGTCATGACAATATGTTGGGTTAAAATAGACAAAGGACTTAGTATTTTGAGAAGTTATCCCAAGAGTCCATCAATCAAACTTTGCCTTTGAAACACAGAGGTGATTAAATCTAATGTTTGCTGATAATTTTTAATGGCATAATAATAAGTCATAATAGGAAAAGAAATTATTATTTAATCTGAAAGGAGTTGGCAAAAGACTTAGACTATTTAACAGGAATTCTTTTCTGTATGGGTAACCACAGAAAAGCCAGATTAGAATGGATTGGCTATATTCATGCTTAACTTGAAAATTTCATTTGTGAGATGTGTTTAAACTGTATTTAACCTACATAAAAACATTTTTTGTTTTGTTATTTAACAACCAGTTTGGGGCCCACGTGATAGGTAGCTAGGGAAACATAATGAAATACAGAAAATTATTTTGGTTATTTTGACTATTTGGAATGTTTTTAGTGCATAATGCACTAAGCTCAGAGCAGAAGATTTGAATCAACTAGTATAAGGGTATTTAAGGTCACCTTCACCAGAGAGGAAATAAAATTACAAAATTACAGATCCTTTTGAGAAAGTCTTCTCAAAACAGCCAAGGTCCTTCTGGGCAAGAGGCCCCAGAAAAGGTCACCTGAGCAATGAGATCTTTGTTTTAGGTGGATGTATAAGAGCTGTCAAGTGGACATGAGCAATGTGCTGAGGAGTCCTGAATGACAGGTGTTAGCAGAGTCATTTGAGATCCAGTTAAAAAGTATAAATTTAGCACTGTTCCTTCAGACCATGGCAGAGATAACTGCAGCACCTTATCAGCATGAGAAAGGCCAATTACCCACACTGGCCTCAGCCCCGCTGAATGGGCCACAGAAATCCCTGGGGACTTCTGCAAGTGCAGAAGTCTTCCTGTGTGATGTCCATCACCTGTTAGGAATATGACAGTGCAGGTCTGGAAAGACCTTGAACAAAATCAACTGCATTTAATCTGACTTTTACTGTGGTTTTTTTCAGCAAGCTCTGGATGGGACCCATTAATATCAGGGAGGGCTTCACCCTGGGAAGCAGAACTAGTAGAGCCAGAGGTCTGTAGTGTTGTCACTGTATCACAAAGAAAGGAAAAACAAAAAAGGAACAAAAGGGCACTTTTATTTCCCAGTTTAATTTAATGATTAACATACAATGTTTTGTCTTGTTCTACAAATGATATTTTCTCACCCAGCAGTGATTTTCCCAAAGATACCATTTATCTCTGACCACCTCAGCAACACTCTTCCCATTTCCAAGTTTGACAGCTTGCACACATGCCACTAAACATTGGGAAAGGGGATACCTTTTACATCAACCACCAGTTCAAAGAGACATAAACCTGACCCAAAGTTGTGTATTTATGCAGTTAGAGAACATGCCATGGCTTCTGAGAAAGCAACTACACATTTTAACCTGTTTTCATTATTTATGTTTTCTTTCATTTAATACTGTGTGCATAACTGGCCGGTTACCTTCTCCCATTACAAGAAAATCCTTACAGTTATAGCAGGAAAAGCAAGAAAACTTTTTCACAAAGGATTTTAGGAAATTACATATGAATTCAGATGTTCATCTGGCAAAAGGCAAGTACATGCTTCACATTAATTGCACAATGTTTATGCCAAATGAAGATGTGACCCACTCTGTAAGGAAAGTTTTAAAAATTCAGTTACCCTGAAAATAACACATATAATCTTTTTTTTTCCCCAAGGCATGGAGTATCTCTTTGAAATTCTGTAAATCTCATTTGCAGGGTAAATAATGTTCAATCTTTAACAAACACCAGATGTATCTTACAATCTCCGGAAATGAGTTTCTTACTGCCATATAAATTAAACGTCCACCATGACTCATGCCACTGTCAGGAATTCCCAGACTTGTGAGGAGGATCAGTGGTGAAGCCAAACCACATGCACTGTCTCCTCCTCATGGCCCACCTGTTCACAGAGACTGAACCACAGTCCCTGTGAGCACCCACTGCTCCTTGAGTCACCTGCTGCTGGTGATGCTCTGCAGCAGCACCTGCATCTGCTGGCAGCACCCACAGCATGCAAAGAGGAGGCAGCACCATGTGTGTGAGCAGAGAGATGGTCTTGGTATCCTACTCTTCTCAGAAGGAGATAATTGAGATATTTTCTGCTCCATGAACAGACAGAACAGCCAGAGCAGGATGGTCCTGCTGCCATCTTAGCTACCAGCACATGCCACATGACTTTCAGACACCTTCCCTGAGCTGCTGGAAATGTGGAAACAAGCTGCAACACACTATCATGCAGTCATTGATCAAGAATAACCATTGATGTCTCATTATATACATATTTTTATGCATCAAACGTTTGTTTTCCTCTACCAAGCCTATAGAGAAAGAGCTGCAACAGCTAGAGGGCCCTGGCTTTGCAGGCTGTGGTGTGTGGTAACTTAGTGGTGCTGGGTTTTCCACACTTGTTCAGCAGGCCCTGAATAATTCAGTGGTAGCTTTGCTTCTTGTGAATAATGTACTCAGTCTTGAATCTGAGCCAGTAAAAACTTACATTGCACCACTGTGAATTTTCTGCTGTGCACAATACCAGCACTGATGCTTACAGATAAATGCCTAATGGCTTTAGGGCATGAATTTGCTCTGCCTGTACTCCAGAATAGTCATAACCTTACAAATAACACCTGCTTACCATTATTTAAATGCTCACATGACACATTTGACTAGAGCTTTTCATACCCCTGACCTGGTTGCCTGAGGTGGCCCACGAGTCCCAGAATTTTCTGCTCTGTCCTCTTCTACTAAATCCCGGGCACTTCCTCTTGGTTTTTTTGACCACTATTGATCAACCAAGCCAATGTCTTCTCTACACAAACTATCACAGCCCAGGTACATCACTCCTCCCTGGTAATGGTCAGCTAAGGGCCAAACAGTGTGTACATGACATTAGGACTGGTTTTCACCACATATATATCCCTGTACAATGACAGGTATTGAATCTCATGGTTTTCTGCCCAGTCACAGTGTCTCCAAAGATCCTCCTGGATTCTTCACACATAGTCTGATTTTTTTTACTGCCCCAAAAAGTTTATTGCCATTATTATTCATTCCCCTTCTCAGTCTGTTATGAATATATTGAACAAAGCATTCAGGTGCCTGAGCCATGAAATCATTCCCTCCTTCCTCAGGTTATTCATTCCTCCGCTCCATTCAAGTCAAAAGAACTGAATTTTGGAGAAAGATGAAAGACAGAAATTTCAAAGTCAAGGTGTAGAAAAAACATGAGCAGAAAAAAGATTGCATGCAAATAAATAGAGCTGGGAAAGGGGGAAACTTTCCTCCCAGCCTTATCCTGTCTACCTGGGACACAACTGGGGCTGGGTAGATCCCATGTGCAACCCTTCTTGTGCTGTGGCGGGACAGCACAGAGCCAACTCTCTGCAACCCAGCTCTACACACGTGTTCATGTGTGCCTGCAAAGGGACAGCAGCATCTCAGTGCACCCCTGAAGGGGGGGACCTTGGTGCTGAGCAGTGTCCTGAAAGGGAATTATCCTGCTTACCAGCAAGTGAATTAATTTGAATAAACAAATCCACATCCTGACTCCATCCAGACCGGTGTCTTTACAAAAGTAATTGCTTGAGGCTGATTGCTGAACGTTGTCCCTTTGGCATGTCAGGTCCCATGCTTGCTTCCTGGTGGTCCAGAGAAACGCTCAGTGGCCTCTGAGATCTGGAGGCTGAGGGAAAGCAGTCCCCAGCAAAGCATTTCTGTACCACACCTCCATGGCAGGAGGCCTGGGGCCCTCCACTCATCTCCTCCACACCAAGGAAAAGAAAGTGGAGGTAGATGAAACTCTGCAACGTGTGCCAGATTCCTCCTCTGTGCCTTGGAAAAGCACCAGCCTCTCATAGGCATCACCTTGCTCACCTCTTGCATTCATTCATTCTCCTCCTCTGTGCCCAGGGTTTGTCTGCCATGATTGTGCACCCCAATCTATTCAAGCTCCAACACAATGCATCAAGGGTCAGTTTAAGGGAATAAGATACAGAATTTAGAACAGAATAATAAAATGAAATTCCAGGAATTTGTAAGATCAGACTATGTAACCTCACAATTGCTCCAAATCCTTAAAGATAAAGCTCCTAAATACACCATCAAGCACCATCACAGCCAAGGTACATTTTATTTACAATAAATTCTCCTAAAAAATGTATTATTAATCAGCACAAACATTGCCAGCAGTGTCTCTGACAAGAAACTTCAACACTTTAGGTTTCCTCTTAAATGTGCATTTCTTAGGGAACAAAGCCTGCCTCTGCTCTTTTTGGCACTTTTCATTTGCATCTCTTCCACTCACTCAGGTTTGAATACCATATTACACCAAAGGGAATACAATAGCCTCTTTGCAGACCTAAGTCTAAATGAAAGACTTAAGCATTTCAATGGAAGAAAAAAGATATTCCAGTTAGAGATCCATAAAAATCAGCAGGTATCACGTAAACATTTCCATTTTGATGAAACCACACTCTTCACTGGAAAAATATTCCACCCAATGATTGAATTTATTCTAGATAATAGTTAAAGATATCTGTGAACTGCTGCAAAATACAAAACATTTAAAATGCCCACATGCAGGTGATGACCATTTAGTTCTGGTCATTCACCATGTGGGATGTCTGCCTTGCAGCATAAATGCAGGAAACACCTGGATCACACCAATGATACCTGCCCATTAATCTCAAAAATGTGGAAGAGACTCTCCATATCGGATTTGCGGGTGTGCTGTGTTGTCTGTGGGTCTGTCCTGAGGGCTCAGCTGCTGAGCAGCCCTGGTGCAAATAGCCTTGTATTCCAGGAGAACCTGCTAGTGAGACCCAGGAGACTGCTCTCTCTTCCAAAAATGTAACTAATGGTTTAAGATTTTCATTTTGCCCTCCTGTTTGCTAGTCACTAATTCAATTCTATACCAAAAGCTCCCAAGCCATGCCCAAGATTTTACTGCAGCCCTCCCAGAGGTTACAAAAAATAGGAATAAAATCTAATTGCTCGCCAAGCTGCATAGTCCTCATTTTCCTCCAAATCGTATTTGTTCTCAAATCCACCTTATGTAAAAGGCAAGAGACGTGATGGGCATCTCTGCCAGGTTCAACTCAGTAACACGTCTGTGTTTGGTCTTACAGTGCACCAAAGACATTCTCTCTGCCAAAGAGCAGCTGCTCTGAAGCGATCTCTGGAAATCTCCTTTCACCTGGCTCCTTTCCCTCCTCCCGGCTTTCAAGCCCAGGCTGTAACCAAGCCACTGACAGACAGGCATCAGCACACTGCTCTGCCATCCTGCGTGGCTCACTAGATGCCTCACTTCTCTGAAATGACAACTAAGTCTCATCATTCTCTTTTCTAATCATCACAGACAGCTAAATACTTTTTCTATCAGCATCCTTATTAGAGCAGGATGGTCTGAATGGGTGACTCTTGCTTGTGGTTTCTCTGTATGTAATGCTGCTGGTCTTGTGGGCTCTCATTTCTGGTGATCTGCTCATCTCTGGTCTTTGTGTTTCTCTTGACCACTGCTGGGGTCAGGTTCAATGACAACCTGAAAAGCCTCTGTACAAAGGCACAGCAGAAGATTACCCCAAGTATGAAATCCTTCATGAAACGGGAGGTACCAACAGCCCGAAGAACTGATTGCAACACAGTTTCGATTCTCTCTAAGCCTAATATTTACATTTACTTTTACAACCACAGATAGGTACCTGGCTCCCTATCATCTCTTGTTTGTTTACACATTGTTGCAAACACTTGTCAGCAACAACTTTCCTGCGTTTAACAGGATCAGCCTAATATCATGCTGAATTTTAAATGTTCAGAGTCCAAGGCATCCTCAGACACCAAGGGGAAGGAACTGTCTCCAGCAGTTCAGCTCCCATGAGATTGAACTCGTCAACAGGAAATATCAGCTCTTCCTGTGACTGCTAATGGAGGCTTATGCTGAAGCAGTTGGCCCCTCGGAAACTCTAAGGTTACAGACAAAAGCCTTTGTTAGCTGCAATTCCTCTGAGTTACAAAATTTCTGGAAATCTTCAGTTTTCCTCTCAATTTCAAGTTTAGGTCCTTGTGGGTACCCAGAAGTATTCAGGATCCAACCCTGACTTACCTTAAGTGAGCCTCCCACCAGGCCAACTATTATTCATAGCAATCACTGACTGTCTCTCCATCCTCTGTTCTCCTGCATTTTGGACCCTGCCTCTTCCCTTTTACTACCTCTGGCCCCACTGCTGAGTCAAAGCCTCCCTCAGAGTCCAGCCTGAGTCCAGAAACAATGGCTCTCTGTGTCAGCTTGAATGTTATTTGGGTACCAAGATGGTGCCATACTGCTGAGCATCAGCACAGTCTAAGGAAACACAGGGAAATGAGTCCATCCTGAACCCACTGGAAATGACTTCTCATCCCTCATCCCTGGAGCTACTGGGCCAATGGCCTGCCTTTGTCATGAGTGCTGTGAAAGTCAGGGAAGAAAGGGTCTACCTCCTTTCATCTCTGCAGGAGTAGCAGGCTTTCTTTCTTGATGGAGTAATCCAACCCTGCATCCCCAGGGGCAGGGATCAGCATAAAGTTTCCACCGCTCACCTGGAAAATCCTGCAGAACAAGCATCATTTTATATACTCCCAAGGTATATACTTCAGGTTTACTGCAGGATCTCTGCTTGAATGCAGACTCTGGTATAGTGAATTCACACTATTTCCAGAGGGGTACAAAAGTCTTGACTGTAAAAGGAACCTGAGATCCAGGAGTCTATCACACAGCTGGAAAAAGAAGTGTTTTCATCATGTCAGAGTCATGCATTGCCCAAGGTCACCCTGTGGCTCAGGGTACAACAGTTTAACCAGAACTTGTCAGCACAGCTGTCTGATGGCCTCCTCCACACTGCACAGAAAACTTAAAGTAGCAAAGGAATGAAAAGCAGAATTCCAGGGGAAATGAGGGTTGATTTGAAATTAAATAACGGCCTTTATGTTTTCCAATAGTTCTATTCCAGCAGTTTTTATATCTCATTGTGATGGCTGTCTCTTATCTAATATTTGCATAAAGCTGATGATGTGCAACACTTTTTATTAATAAAAAACCCACCTCCTCTCCATTTTTTTTATTCACAATGATAAATAAATTTAGAAGAAAATTCTTTTCTCCAGCTGCAGCCCCACAGCCCCCTCACACCCTAATTACACTGAGAGTGCCTGTAACCCATTATTACTATTCAGCACTTGGTACTTCAGAAGCTCCTGTTGCCAACATCTTGTTCACCTACCTACAACCAGTCTTTTCCTTATGCCCACCACCACTCAACTGCAGACTATATCCTCTCCCCAGCCCCTCTCAAATTAATACCAAAGATTGTTTAGAATAAAATTCTTCAGTTTTCTTCTCTCCCCTCCAGACAAAAAGAAATTCCCACTCCCATTGCTGCCACCTCCAGTTCAGACAGAGCCCTCAACACCTGCCAAGTTATTCTCTTTCAGTGATCAATATTCTCCAGTGTTGATTAGAAGACAATGGCTTTCAGATGGAGAACGGTCCAGAGGGTAGGGATAAAATTCAGTGGTTGCACTGAGATAAACCTGGCCTGCAGGAGAAGAGCTATTTCATGCCAAACTCTGCAAGCTACTAAAGGATTAGGCTGCATTTTTCATACACGTTCCAAGAAACTCATTCCAGAGAGATCAGATTCTGCAGCTGTTGTACCCCCTGCCTAGTCAGAGCCAGCCAAACTAAAAAGCCAACACCTTTGGGGATATACAAACAAAAGGGGAAGAGAGTAACAAATGAGATGTGCATTTAAAAAGCAATAGAGGTCCTGGTCCTGCTTACTGCTGGCAGGGAGGCACAGAAGTGGACAAGCTCTTCTAGGAATAAACCCCTGCCCCAGCTGCGGCATATCACACACAAAGGTAACACCATGTACATGACACATTATTTGCAGGAGTTCCTTCCTGCTAGGAAATTCAAAGTGACTTTTTCCAAACCAGGCTTCCGCCACCAATGCCCTCTTAATGTAATTCAAAACAAGTACCGTTCATTCTCTTCCAAGGCCGAGTTGGGTGGGGTGCCCTGAGCCACCTGATCCAGTGGGTGGCATCTCTGCCCCTGATGGTAGGGGTGGAACTGGATGATCTTAAACATCTCTTCCAACCCAAACCATTCTCTGATTCTCTGACAAGAACTGAGAATCCTGTAAAAGGTAAAACATGGACTTGACCATAGCAATGTTTTCAAGTTCTAACTACCGATGGACTTTTTAGCTACATAGGTGTTTTTTTCTCCTATTCTCCTATTTTTCACGGAAATCCTCTGAGCAATTGCAGTTTCATTCCAGTGAAGAAATTTTGTTCACAGGATAACAAAAATATATCCTACTCACAGAATCACATCATGGCTGGGGTGGAAAGGGACCTGAGAGATGACCAAGTCCAACCCCCTTCTCAAAGCAGTCACCTAGAGCATGTTGCTCAGCTCTGTGTCCAGTCAGGCTTTTGGTATCTCCAAGGATGGAGACTCCACAACCTCTCTGGGCAACCTGCTCCAGTGCTCCATGACCCTCACAATAAAATGCTGGGGTTTTTTTTATGTTTAAATAGAATTTCCTGTCTTGACATTGGGAACCATTGAGAACCATCTGGCTCTGTCTTCTTTACCCTCACCCCAATGAAATATTCACACGGGTAAGATCCCCTTGAACCTTCCCTTCTCCCGACTAAATGAACCCAGTTCTCTGAAGCCTTTTCTCATCTCGTAGAATATGCTGAATTGGAAGGGACCCATAAGGATCACTGAGTCCAACCCTTAGCCCTGCAACAGGACAGGTGCTCCATTCCTTACCCATCTTTGTGGCCTTTAACTGGATTTGCTCCTGTATGTTCATGTCTCTCCTGCACCGAGGAGCCCATCTTTGGGCACAGCTCCCAGAGGTGTCTCACCAGGGCTGAGCAGAGTAGAAGGAACACCTTCCCTGACCTGGGGGCAATGCCCTGCCCAGGGCGTGATGGTTGCCTCTGCCACAAGGGCAATTGCTGGCTTATGTCATCTTGGGGTCCACTAGGACCCACTAGGACCCCAAGAGCCCTTCCTGGGGTCAGCTCCAGCCTGTAGCAGTGCATGGGGCTATTCCTGTGCAGGAGCAGCACTTGCCATATCCCTTGGTTGGACTCCAGGAGGCTCCTGTCAGCACATTCCTCCAGCCTGCCCAGGTCCCCCTGGATGGCAGCAGAACTCTCTGGTGCATCAGCCACTCCTCCCAGTTTCATATTATCCACAAAGTGGATAATTCATATAATCCACAGAGTGCTGACAGAGCACTCTGCCCAATAATCCAGGGTCATTAATGAGGAGGTTAAAAAGTTCTGGCCCCAGTATTAACCCCTGGGCCATGGGGCAATAGAGACTGTCCTCTGGCTGGACATGGCTCTGGGACCAGCCATTCAGGCAGTTTTCAGTCCACTTCACTGTCCACTTGCTAAAGGCAGGATATCCATCACCCTCTGCTGAGCACATCATCTCTGTAGAAGGCTAACCAATTCAGTGAGAACTAGTGAGAAGAGACACACATGCACCACAGGACAAATTACGTTATTTTAAAGTTTAAATAAAAATGATCCTTGGATTGTGACTTAGTTTTTATGTTCATCTAGAACAATACACATTTATGCTTTGCCAAAGAATAGCTAACATAACATCAGAGTGAGGTTTGTATTACAGTCAGGTGAATAGCTATTCCTCTCCATATCTCCCCTGGAAAAGTACATTTGCTGGAGCTCCAGCAGGGATGTCATCAAGATAAATGTGTTCTTCAGTGAAAAGACTATACCACAGCCATTCATATGCTGACTTACCCTTGTTGCCTTAAATCTATCATCTATATTAATGATGAAGACTAAGTATGTGTTCTGAAATATGCATGTTAATGGAGATGGCTTCATTTGAAGCCAGATGAGAGGGAAATGTCTTTACTTTTATCTGCTATTCAGCTATACAAATTTTTTCTCCCCCCAGTTTATTCAACATCCATTTTGAAATGAAAAAAAATGCATTTCAAAACATGTCCGGCAAATTAAGTCATAGAACATTTCCAAAACAACCCTGAGATAATAAGGAAAACCATGCAGAGTGCAAACCTTTCAAGCAGAAGAGACAAAGTACAGTCTCTGAAGCTCATCAACCAAAGCATCTCTGATTTTCTCAGCAACACCCACCATCAGAGCCCAAAGAGTACTTGCAAGGTGCATGACTGCACTCCTGCTGCCTGTCTTAATATTCATAAAGGACCACAGACCCCCATGAGGTTTTAATATGTTGGTTAATCTGACAACATTTTGAAGCATCTTTTTCTTTACTTCTTTCAATTTCTTAGAAGTGAATTCTCAGTCCTCCTTCATTTGTCTGCTCTCGATCCTGCTGACTCATCACTTCCCCTTCCTCCGTCTGCCCAAACACTATTTTCTCTCGTACCTCCCTGTTTGACCCATCCATCCTTTGCACTCCAAGGAAAGGCTGACAGCAGCATCCATCCCTCACACACACATCACACCCCTGTTCAAAGATGTTTATATCCTATTTCAACCACCATGACTTTCAGTGCTGCTTTTACTCCTGCCTCCCCCTTCCCCATTGGCTCCACTTGCCTTTCTTTTTTTGCCAGATGTGGGTTTCTGACAGTTCTTTAGGCGTCTCTCTGACAGCACCAAGCATTCAGCATGAGTAGCTAGACTTACTACTGTGTTGCTATGACAGTTGTTTTTGTGTCCAGTGTCAAAATGATTTTTAAAAGCATCAACAGCTCCCTGTTGCCAGTGTGAACCCAAACATCTCCCGGTGCCAGATTTGGCTGGTATCAACCCTTTGCTGTCACTGATGCTGTCTGCCAGCTGCTCCCTCAGTGAATGAGTTTCTCCAGCAGATTTCTTCACCCACATGACTAGAGGCCAAACATCAGGTCAGCAAGAGGGTCTGCAGCTGTGAGAGGACAAGTCTATCCAGGCAGAGGACACACTGAGGCAACAGAGACAGAGACCCTGGTCTCAAAGTCATGACAGAATCTGTCACACTTTTCCCTGTCATAAGGAGAAACCTTTATTATCATTTGGTCAAAATAATCCTGTGCCCACGGTTAAGTCCTTATCTTCCAGACTAAAGGAACATTCAGACCTTTACTTGGTGTTGGTGCTGTACCTCATACACCATGAACCCCTTACCCAGAACATTTCTGCAGGGAGACATTGAACTGTACCTTCCCACATCTGACTGATTCTAGCTTCACCAGACTGTACCCTTAGTAGTTACATATGTACTTTGATGTTAAAAGCCTTAGTGAATTGACAAATAAAACACCTATAACATTGCAGAGGGTGAGAATGCACTGTATCTATGGTTAGATGCTCTGTATCTCTGCACAGATCTTATAAGCCCAATCGAACTTAACTAAAGGGCTCGCAACAAGAAATAAATGGGCAGGGCCTCAGCACAGCACGAGTTTACCCCAGGCAGAAAAGTCCTGTGCACACAACAGGTTCTCATCCTGTGGCAGCTGCTCAAGTTTAACTGGAGCTTATGCTCCAGGAGTCTCCCCACTTACCCAGAAACCCATCATGTGCCATATCTGTCATACAGACAAATACTGCCCACTGCTATCTGTGCATCTCACATGGTGGAGAACCAGATCAGCAGCCACTGGACTGAGGCCCTGCTGTCTATTCAATGAATTTCACAGAACTCTTTGCAGTTTCCATTAACTAGTGTATTCTGAATACAGCCCTGACAAATCTGCTTCAAACTGCCTAGAAGGCGGCCTGATACACCATTGCCAGTATCTGTTCTGGGCCAGTTTCCCAAGCTGTACAGAGAACTAGGGGCTGGGAAAGCAGTTTAGCAAAGAATCTGAGCCGCTTTTCCAAAAGTCACTTGATTTAAAACACTGAGGCAAGTCTCCAGTATGGATGAGGAACTATATTTCTTCAGGCCAAGAATGTAACAGTCTCTCTCTTTTTCCAATGAAGGACAGCAGCTCTTTTGATGTCTGCCTACAGAAATGCCAGTCTGCCCATCCCACACCACAACCAGAAGTAATGCCTTTATTTTCAGTTTAGTAGTGTCTACTCCTGAAGGTGAAAGACTTTATTATGGCTTTGAGTTTGCTCCAAGTTTGGAACACAGTTGTGTTAAAATAAATTGTCTCATCCACCACTATTATTCTTCTCTTCACTTGCGTTGATTGCAAAAATCACTCATCTTCCAGACCCTACAAGCCATGTATCAAAATCATCATACAGACAAGAGTTCCAGGAGTCAGAGAGATGAATGTGGGACAGCCCTAGGAGGTATTTATTACATCTGCAAATGCCCATTTCACTGGGCTGTGTCATCACCATGACTCAAATGTGCAATAGTCTTTGCTGGCTCACCTTCTCCCAGGATTCAAAACGGGAGAAGCAGTAAACGTTCAAACCCAGACCCACAACCTGATGTGCCCCGAGTACAGGATCCAGTCTTGAGGAGCCAGAAACTGCACACAGTTCAAAAGCCACAAGGTGCCAACACTGGATTTCTCTTACCTCCACCCACAAGTCAAAAGTTTGGGGTATAATTCATGGTTAGTCAGCTATTCTTCCTCTTTGGAAGCAGAGGGATACAACATCCTCCAGGGATGCCTGTCTGATTCCCCACGTGGCTCAGAGGGATGTGCAACTTCTAAACAGCCACAGTTAAGTGAGACAAATCCTACCCTGGAAACAGAATGACAAGCTGACACGCCATAAGTCCCTCCAGCAATGTTATTAAGTGACAAAACTGCCAGTTTCTATAAATTGATTCACTAAGATCAGCAAAAGCAGAGTTTGCTCTCATGGGTTGAACATTTAATAATTCTTGAATGTGATGAGGAAAAAAAAAAGGAAAAGAGAGGCACAAAGATTGTGGAGAAAACCTGCAAAAATATTCATGGGGTTTTTTGCATGGGTGGCCAGTAATGCCAAGAATAATGACAGTTTGACATAATTGGCATTTAGAAGACAGGAAGCAAAATATTAATAAATAAATAAATACACTTTCCACTCAACTACTGCTTATATTTCTGCTAGTGACAGGATACTGTAAGAAGGATTCAAAGAGGTTAGGAGGACATTCAAACATTTTAAATATAAAATAAAATCTATTTGCACGTGCTGAAAAAAACATTCAGAACAACCACTGAGTGTTTGGAGTAATCAGTTCGAAATTCAGAGATGAGAGAAAATGAAGAACATTTGCTCTGTGCAGTCATGGAGGCTGACAGTTTTGACTGCACACACAGTAGTACTGGGAGGAAGGGAAAGTAACAGTAGTAAAATTTCCTATTTGTTATAGCTATCTTGTGGCAATTCCTGAAATACTTCATCCTGTGTTTCAAAGCACAGGAAAATGATCTTCTTTACTTGCAGAAAGGATACATGAGATTAATGGGATATAAAGAAAAGAGCAGTTATGTTCCAACAGTGACTAAGTGTGGCTAAAAGAAGAGACATCTTTTCAATATATGAGTATTTTTCAATGTGCATATACACATACCATGGGGAGGAATTGGTCAGTATGACACACTGAGGAGTACTAATTCAAAGCAGCAATCTGGAGAACAGTTAAAAATAAAGTTTAGGGAAAAAAAAACAATCACACAATTGACAGCAAAATATATCAAAGCTGTAGACAACAGTTTGCAAAAGAGCTACGGCATCACCATGCCTGCAATATCCGACACAATACTATCAAGTGTAGCCAGAACAGTCATTCATGGACAGCAGCAGCAACAGGTACGGGTGGGGGTTTTTTATTTTTTCTAACATTCACACATCTCCAGATCATCCATGCAAATTAAAAAGCATGTTGAAGAAAGGCAGAAACTCTTTCACCTTTCGTTCTAACCCTCTATGGCATCACTGCTCCACCTGCATTTCCTTAAAACGTGGAGGAAATGAGAGAAATCACCCCATCATCAACATAACAAAAGGAAGTTACCAAGATAACAAAAGGAAGTTACCAGCAAATTTACCCAGAGTAGGATTAGATAAGGATGTGAGATAAAATTTGCAAAACCCACAGTGCGTACTCAGACAAAAACAGTTTAAGACACAGGCAAGATCAGGACACAAACCTACCACTTGTCCTGCAGCAGACTGTTTCTTTCTTAAATAGGTGTTTCCTGGCAGCAGGAACTTTCCAGCCTCTGAGTTGCTGTCCTTGCCCTCTGCTTGGGCTCTGCTCACCACAGAATTATGTTAACTACACCTGAGCTCAGCAGAGTCATCAATGTATCCAGGAGTCACTCGATGACCCTTCAGGGTCTCTTCCAACTCAGGATATTTTATGATCCTCAGTGGCAAACCTCAGGGCCTGCAGTGGCACTGGTACAACGTGGACATCATGTTTCCTGTGCTGCTATGCCCTGGCCTACAGACTGCACGTGTGTAACAGTTCCAACCCATCCTCTCACAGAGCTGGGTCAGATGATTTCCTAAATACTTCTTACAAAAACTACAGGAACTGAAACAGGGATTCATGACTCGACTAGACCACATCACAAGTGTGAGTCACAGCATATCCAAGAGACTTATATTTAAAGGGCTTTCATCAGAACATTTTTAACTTGATTTGCACCTCACTAGGACATACAGAAGATCAATGCCCCAAAAGGAACAGGAGGCTGCATGTTTAGCTCAGAGAGCAAGAAGGAAATAGAATTTATGAAACCACACAGTGAACAAGTTGCTACCATTGTATTTTCGTGGCTGAAGAGGTCTTTTAAAGTAAAAAGTCAAATCATAAAGTGCACTAGTAATTGCCATCACCTACTCAAAGTGAAACATAGACTGTCATTAATGGGGAAAAGTGATCCTAACAACTATTCCCATTCCTGATTCAGTGAGCAAAGAAAATGTTTATGTGTGACACCGTCTTAACAGCATTTATACAACTAGGATCCATATAATAATAGTTTCAAAATATGCTGAGTATTATGTCATCATATAGGAAAAAATCCTACACTCTATTATTCTCAAAAATCATTTACAATAAAACCCAAACCAGAAACAGCAACTCTTGCACTTTCACAGGCTGCTTGCACATATAAGAAGTTCCCTAATTTACTAAATGGGAAAATAGGATTAAGGAATAAACCATGCAAAATCCATAATTTCTGTTTACTAGGACTCTGATTTAAACTGAGTCAAGTCAATATTGGACCTGCCCCAAAGGAGTTTTCATCATCTGGTACTCATAAACCTTTTACTTTTGCAACCATCAGTGGGACTGCCAGAAAGAAAGTACTAGTTCAGACTGAAATACTGCTATTGTCGTTTATTCAGGTATTTTAATGAAATTAATAATTTGTTTGTATTTCTTTGAAGGGAAGGTTTATTTCCTTTCTGTGTTCTCTTCTTTTGTAATTATATTTTTCAATGTTTCATTATGTGCCCCCCACACTGGCATCAGAACCACATGCGACTCAGGGAGACATAAGAATACCCAGCACTCAAAGGGAGCAGCTGCAGAATACTAATGAAAATAATGATTTTTTTTTTTGTAGGACACAATTCTCTTAATGATTCATCAGTAACACTTTTTGCTACATTACACCATTGGCCTACCTTGTGTTACACCAACCTTCAGCAATGCCAAGGTGACAGATTTTAGCAGCAGGTTAATTGTAAGTATGCTTTAAGTTCCTCTTTGTTGGACAATTTGTTTCTTTTAGCAGGCTGCATTTTTCAAGCAAAGTAATTTGCAACAGAGATCCCTGTTGCTGTGTGACATGCAACATTGGCATCATTTGTCACGGCAGCTGAAATGAAAACCAACACAAAAAAATAATTGTAATTTGCTGCCGACACGGACTATCAGAGAGAACAGCCATCCAGAAAGGAGCAGCTCTTCCCTGCTGGAGAGTTTCTAAAGTCATTTGTTTCCCTGTCACCCCTCTTTGCTACCAAGCTGCTCCACTCGCAGTTAAAAGTTGGTTTGCTTTATAACAGTAAGCAGTTTCCATCCAATGAACTAGTTATTTCATGTAGAAATAAAAAAACTCTTCCATTTGACGTACAGACTTGCACAATTAATAATTCCATTGACCAAAAGCAACATGGCACAGGCCAGCTCAATCATACCTGTGCAAACTCCAGGCAAAAGGCAGGGTTGAAACTCCAATCCACTCCAAATACTCACCATGGCTTCGAGAATATCAGAAGACAGTAAGAATTAACATTAACACTGCATGTTTGGTGGAGAGGCTGTAAGCCAGTAACCTCCTGCCTGCAGCATGTGAGCAATTCCACCCTGAACTGCAACACCTACGTCAGACAAAATACACTCTGCAGGGTTGGTTCTACCATACACAAAGGGATCACAAGGTATGTAGCACAGATGAAATGGCCCAGTTGCAAGATGGAAATCCTACATTTAGGCAGATAAATCCCATTTCAGGAATCCCCCAAACATATGAAAACTGAGCCTTGAAGCCTGCAGGATTATCCACAAGTGACTGAGTTCACAAGTACCCAAACCCCTCACACATCATCTGGGTGACCCATAAAAACACAACATGCCTTTTGGCTTTTCCAGGACCTTACAGTCTGCCAAAACATACAGCCAGAGATAAGGAGATGACTATCCTACAAGATGTTAAAGGTTCCAATGCAGGTCAGGAGGAATCTCTTCGTTTTCTAATATCTGCATGGGGGACCGCCCTGTTCCTCAGCATGTCAGCACAATAACCCTTGCCATAAACTAACACAATCCAGCAAAATAACTTCTTTTCCAAGAGGATCTATCCCACTGTCTGCCTGCCTTTACAAGGCAACTGAGGACTACAAATGAAGATGAGACTGCCTCTCGCAGCATAGGCTCTTCTTGGGATGTTTTCCTACAGTGGCTCTGGTTGCTGACTCTTCCCTTGACCTGCCATCCTTTAAGAAGAGTTCGTGCTCTCAGACAGCAAAGTGTATAAAAGTAACCCTTCAGTGTTCCTACACAAAAAGGGGCAAGTAACTAACAGGGGAAACCATGCAGAAAAAAGTCACTTGCAGATCTGCATTACAGCCTATCTGAAACTTCACCAAAAGGGGCTGTAGTCTGTTCAATATCCAATTGGCTTTTGATATGGTCTCTGGTAACTTGGCAGTTGTATATCAGAGGTAAATCACCTGCAATCATTCTGCTCTTCCTGTTCAAGGATGTCTGGGTTCAAAAGGGGGTATTTTACTGTAATTTTTCCTTTGATGGCTATTCCTATGATTCAACAGCTGAGTTGTGCAGAAAAGCCACTCTGGGGGAGGGAAGCCTTATGAGCTCTTTCTTCCAATCTTTCTGCAGGCTAAAAGCACTGTCAGGGCATAGGGAACAACAGGAAAGTACCATAAATAAAAATCATAGGTTTTTTCTCTTTTAATAGACCATCTATGCATCTCCATGTAGGGAAAATGACCTGGAAGAATCTCATTCTCCTCCATTTCCTCCTTGTTCCCACCTGGAAGTAACAAGCCATTTCCAGCAAAACTAGATAGGATCACCACGCTATGAACAGATCACCCTGCCAAATCCAAGCAGTATTGCTGTGCAAAGACAAGTTGGCACTTCATGTTATTGCCCTAACCTGCTCAGTGGCAACCTCTTCCCAATAGGAATGGCAGCTGTAGGTCTAGTACGGCAAATCTTACACCCTTTGGATCCATATTTTCTAAGCAGTGAATGGTCCCATTCAGTACACTTCACATTCCATAACAAGATGATCTATTTTCTGATAGATAAATCAATACGCTCATGTTTGAAAGAGCTTAAACCCTCCAGGTAAAAGGTCCTTTTCAAAACAATAGACAAGCAAGACACTTTGATAAGCACAGTATTAAGAACAGAACATAAAAGAGGCACAAAATGCATTAAGTTTAAAGTCTCAAATAATTTAGGTTTTCCACAGCAACTCATGAGACTGTGGAGCAGCATTCAGAGCTGCAGTGTTCTTTAAGCCAGTTGCTCACATACCACTGAACTACTAAGGTGAAGACTGTTAAACCAGAGCTGTTTCCTGTCTGCAAAATGTTTTATCTTGTCATCATCTACTTACAGGAGAGGTACTACATCAGCACTCCAACACTCACACACACATACACCTGTCTTCCAAAATAAAACAGAAAATCCTTCTGCCTGGCTTTTAAATTCCAAGTTTATGCAAACCCCTCCACCCGCATCCCCACACTCCCACCCCCCACAATACTATTTGGAAGCAACACTATGAATGACAAGGGTCCATAGTGAGACAGGGGTAAAAGCCTTAACAAACATTAATTAAAGACTAAAATAAGAGCTTGAATTTGTGTTATGAGAGCTCTAGCTATTTTTTCTTAATATTTTAGGTTGAAAAATCCCAGAGGCATATGACTCTCAGAGCAGGATGATAATTTCTCAACTTTATTAAGCTCTTTAGTTTATATAGTGATGCTCTATCAGTTTGTCACTAGACCATGTAAAAGGTCAGACAGAGAAGAGGGAAACGTGTTGGGTAGAAGTGTGGCAGACTCTCTGAACAGTATTTACGAAGAGTTCTACAGCACAATGCAACCAGAATAGAGTAAAATAATAGCTAACCTATACAGGTTGTCAAAATGAGATAAGACCATCCTTCCAGTACAGATGTTTTCCTCACAGCACTTCTTCATGTGCAGACATCCACAAAAGGGACTGACCAGGGAGTGAAAAAAATGTGAGGAGCTCCAAAGTCCAGGAAAGTTCAAAATCGCTTAGTTTGCATACAAAAACCCCTGTTAATTCCAGAAGTTCAAATGCAAGTGGACTTCTAATATTAATCACAAACACCATCAATTTACCATGCAAACATTTTAATTATTTAAATCACTCTCTTCCAAGCATGAAGAGACAGAAGTACCACTCCATGGTGGTATCTCCTGTCATAGTGACAAAGGACCACCTTCTTATAACTTAAATAATAAATTCCTGTTTTGTATAACTGAGGCTGAATACCCACAGGATATTATTAACATTTCCCCTCCAGCATCTGGTCTAATAAAGAAACACAGAACAACTTTGCTGTAGTACAAAAGTTTACAGAAAGTTCAACAATTTAATTAAAGACAATACAAAGTATGTTGTCTGAATTCAAATAATTTATGTAAAAGTACATGCATGAGAAAATATTGGCGAGAAGATTTGGGTAACTATTATCAGATGTTCTTTGTTCCTGGAGATAATATACAGTCAAAAATACATTTATATTTTAAGTTACAATAAAAGACAGCATTTTAAACACAATTTCGGGTCTACCAGCCCTTTAACGCAAAAAAAAAATCCTGTTAACAGAGGATAAACAGATAGAATAAAAAAATTGGAGCAATGCTGAATTCTCTGAAAAAACCTGCAGTGTTTGTTTTTTCCTTTTAGCAAGGAGTGAGAAGACACTAGAAAACAAAGGGGACTCAGTGTTCTCCGTTAAGTTTTTAAAAACTGTGATCAGGGATTACATTCATCCATACACCCCAGAAAAACCCACCCTCCTTGTGGGGAGACAGGGTACAGATCAGGCACAGATCTTCCCTTCCACAGAAGCAGTACCATGTCCACACATGTGTGGATCCTGCTGGCAAAGCAAGCTACCCCATGGTACTCAGAGGGGCAGCTTGGCCCCCAAACACACCTTCTCTCAGCCTCCAGCAGCACCACTAATCCTCCCAAATCACAAGTTATTTCTTCACCTTTGTCAAAACCTGAAACACCTGAAGTGACCTCCTTGATTATGGTACCTGACAATAGCCTGAAATACCGAAGATTTCTTACCATGTGTCACTTGCACTCCACATTGTTGTGGTCAGTTAAATAGTTTAACAAGACAACACATGATTAACTTCTTTCAAGATATTTTAGTTCATTGATTCTCAATAAAAGCATTGGTTGCAGTACAACAGTTTGACATACAGCAACAAAAGGTACTCAATTTACATGCACAAGCTATTTAACAACAATACAGTCTGTTGCATTATGAAACAAACACTACTGTGACAGTTGGCACAGCCTTCCAGTTACTCTCATGAGCTCTAAGAAAGTGATGAAAACAGCGTTCCAATGGTACAATGCCAAAGAACAGAGGTTTGGCCACTGCTGAAAGATTCCAATCAAGATGCCAGTATCATAACAGGAAACAGTGTTGGAATTACTGTAAAAACAGCTACAGAAAAAGCTATGCAAAATTTCTTTGATTTGTACTTCAATTTAAGAAAAATGCATGTGGGAAATACATAGAGCTTTGTATAGAAACAAAAGTACAAGCAGAAGCATGTTTAAGGCAAGACAAATGTGTGGATGAGAAAAAAAAAAAAACCTCTCATCATTTAACTACTATTAACCTGTTGGGGTAAGAGTGCATAATTGCCTATCTGGATTGGTTTTGGTGGTTGTTTGTTTGTTATTTTAATTTATTTTAATAAAGCTTCCAACTTTGAAAGTGCAAGTCAAAACTCCTCTGCATTTGTATTTGATGCCTGGCTGAGCTTTTGTTCAGCTTTATAGTTTAGTCCAGATTGTCATGGTGTAATGTACAAAGTACAGCACATGCTACTAGGACAACTCACTCCCACTTTTCAAAGTCTGCTTCTCAAGAAACAGAGACGAGAGTGTCGCCTTCACTATAAATCAAAGTTTCAGTACTGCTGTTAAGGGGCTTCTAGAAATGAGAACAGAGAAGTCAGATTTATGATACTGAGATAAGCAATGAGCTTATGTAAAACATACATGCTACAATAAGACTTTTCCTACAGCATATAAAAGTCATCAGGGGCCTTAATTTTTTGTTAAACATTTCTTTATAGGTTTCACAAGTGCTAACAATTCCAGCAACAAAACTTTCAAAATGTCCTGGCTGTGCCTCTTTTTAGTGTCTTTTCCAAATGGTATTCAAACAGATACGAAATCTTCTCCTCTAAGGGACAATTATCAGTTTAGCATTATGCTATTGGCAAATCAGATCCTGAAATATTATAAATATTCGATAGCTGTCATAATTTTATCCATGTCCATATAAAAGAGCACATTTACATGAGACTGCACTGTCAGATCTATAACACACCAAGTAAGACTGCAAAAATAAAAGGCAAAAAAGTAAAAAGGCCTCAAGTGTCCTTTTTTTGTTGTTTGGTTTCTTTTTAGTAATTGTCTCACAGCACAAAAAAAAAAGTAGCAAAGGCTTAACCTTAAATACAAAGTTATCATCAGCAAATCAGGTCCTCTAATCCAGACTGATGGTACACTTATCATTTCAACTGAACCACCCATTATAAACTTGCAATGCCAGCACTCATTCATACCCTGAACTGTTCCCTGGCCTCATCTACCCAATCAACTATTCACACCTTATTTTAAGCAGAACAATTAAAAAAGTTGTTTGTGGTTTCGAAACAGTTGGTCTGAATTCTTTAATACCACTCAAAACACAAGAATACAAATTTAAGGATATCTCAACTCAGTTCTCAAAATACGGTTTACAAAGGAAAAAAAGAGGCATGAATATGGAAGTACAGAAGGTGTTAAAACACCACTTTTTAAATGGACTTGGTAGAGACCCTATACTGGAGACACTTACCTTGTCAAAGCATCAACATGATCATCTCAGAAGACAATTCAGAGACACTTAGTCAGAACTGGGAAAAAAAAATGCAAACTATACTGTCAAAGATCACTGAAATAACTCATCTAAAGGCAGTGCAAAATGATGGCTAGTCAGGGGCAACCAGTCATCTTGCAAAGTGAAGGACTTCAAATTACTCATCAATGACCTCCATAATAATCTGCATTGAAGGACCTGATGAACAACAGTGATATTTCTGTCATGCAATTACAACTGTTAAGCAACCAATATGCAACTCAAGAGTGATACTGTCATCCATGGTGGATTACTGAAGTAATAATCCATTAAAGAATAAAATCTAAGGGGAAAGTGGTAAACATCTTGCCATAAGTGAAAACACTTCAAAAATTTACAATTAAATAAAAAGTTAGATGATATAAAAAGAAGTACTGAACACAACAAAGCCACAATAAATTAGTGTTTCCATAAAACGACATGCTGAAGGTTTTGTTCCCAAGTCTATACATTTTTTACTGTCTGTTAATTCCTAAATATTGACAGCATAATTGAATAATTGAGGTACAGTAGTTTACATTTGTATATGTCTTGTAAAAAGGTTATTATTTTTCTTCCAGTTTTTCTTCCTCCTCGCCAAAGAACAACAAAGGAAACATTCCTAATATGCAGCCAATGGTCACTCCAATAGCTTTGCCCTAGAGAAAGGGGGAAAAAATTAAGTTTCTCACTGATCAGTTGCTACTCATTTGCCGTGTACCAACACAACCAGAAAAACATAGCCCTTGTTCTAGTTTTCAGTTGTGAGTCACATTTATCTTAGCATGCAGACTGGAAATACAATCCATGAGAGAAAGACAGTTATGACAATGTTACAAACAGTGTTTGCTGTGATAAAGACGATTCTGAAGAAAGAGAAGGGGAATGCTCATGAAGAGCTGCACAAGTCATAAGGGAGGAGACTGAGATTCAAAGGATTAGTAGGATGGCCAGGAAGACAGGGAAAGAAAAAAAACTAAACCAAAAAAACCAAACAACACCTGCACACATTTTAGGTGCAATTGTAAATGTATCTGTTTGTATCTGGTAATGCAAATTATCGAAGTCAGGAATAAGGAGTGCCTTGCCAACATCACGGTTTGCAAAGGCAGAAGGCAAAGACAAAAATATAAAAAATGGAAAACATTTCACAGTTGACCTACATGTATAAGTCAAGAGGAGAGGAAATAAAGTAAGAGAAGCGACATCCAAATCACATCACCAGCAGCAGGTGGATAATGTTTAGAAAACTGAGACAGCAGGTAAAAAATGAAAAAAATGTTACCATACAGGCAAAGGTGCTCAGAAGAGTTTTCACAGAAAAGTGCTGTGAATGAACTGCAGTACAATGACAGGGGTTTGCCACAAGCTCAGCTTCCACTGAGAGGACTCTTACAATGGGGACACTATCAGGCAGCCCCTTGACAATATAACAACCCTTTGCTGCTTTGATCTATCACTGTTAAAACCTGACTTTTCCCCCCCTAACTTTTCCTCAGCAAGTGCTATTTTTCTTCCCTTAAATCTGCATGAATATTTTCCCAATGAAGGCTCATTTTGGTAAAGTGAAAGAAATATCTGTTCTTTTTACTCAGTTTCTGATAATCTGTTTCTTTAATCAAAATAAACTAATGCTTTCATTGCCGAAACATTTGACCACTTCAAATGTTTAAATGTTAATTAAGCAACCACCCTGAAAATGTAACTGCCCGATGAGTGTCCTGCAACTGTAAACACAGGTAGTAAATATTACTGAAATGTTAAAATCTTACGCAAGGGAAAGCTAATTTTATATCCAAGCTAATTATAGAATACTAGAAATTAATACATACCAGTGCAGGTATATGAATAGAAAGCACTTGACAAAAAATGTGTAGGAGTAAACTACTAAGATGTCATAACTATCAAGTAAATTATCTTATCACCATAGCCAGAGCTAAACCCGGTATCTGCACAGCATACATGAAGTGATTGCAGAGATTTTCCACATCACAAGCCATTTGTGGCTCACTGCATTAAAAAAAACATAGAAGCCCAAAACAATCCAGTCTCATGATGCTCCCTGATGTGGGCTCACAACTCAACCTTACAGGGAATGTAAGCACAATGCTGGTGGTCAATGAGTTAATGGAAAAAGTGACAAAAAGGATTTATCACCTACTAGTTTAAGCAGAAAAAGCTCCATACCAGCAGTGCCTACCTACAGGATACTCACCAAGTGTGCACTGAGACGCGTTTGCCACATGTCAGCTTGTTTGGGTGTCAGGTCAGGGATTGACAGACCCAGTCGTGAAGCTAAGGCTTCTACGTAACCTGCAAGACTGGAAGAACAAGAAAAAAAGAAAAAACAATTGTGAATCTGATAGTGTCTTCTAGTGAGGATTTTGAAATATTTGAACTTAAAATCTATAGCTTTTCCTTCAGCATACTGATAAAGACATTGACAGATTAATATGGGAAAGAGTTTAGACTTCCAAAGGTCACATTTTGCAACATAAGTTAATTATCTCGCTGATTTAATATGAAACATTTCCATAAAAACTTTATGCAGTGCAACAAAACTAGTGTGATTGTTACTGCATTTTTGTAGAGTTTGTAAGTAACCTTTAGTGGAGGAAAGGTCACACACAGGCTAGTTAGTAATAAGCCTTGCTATTTGCAGAAAACAAAGCATTAGAGGGAAAGTGTGAAAAACAGGTATAACAAACAGCTTTACTTTCAGCAACTACACAGAAATTTCCTTTAAAAATAAAAAAGTCACTGTATCTGTTTATATCAGAAATAGGTATGTCTAGATCTAAAGAGATTTCAGATCTATAACTGTTTTATCTGAGAAGGAAATGTCTTCATATCTGGCCATAACAATCTGAGGACGTATATTAAGTACATCAATATTTTATCACCAAAAAAAGTATTTTTCCACATTGCATCTCAGTAAATGCAGTTAATATTCTTAATACAAGCGCATACATACCCCAGTCCGGCTAAATCTGAAACAAGGTTTCCTAAAGCTGCAGCTGGAGGGAGGAAGAGGGAAGAGAAAAAGGCAAAGGATTACTTTAGTTGTGAACAAAACCAAGCAACTCCTCTCCCTCCCCTCCTAGTGACCCTCACTATTCTCAGTATATACAGGATGAGAGACTAGAACGAGGGTCCTCTTATTTTAGAGTTTTTATTGTGACCTTACTACAGTTTAATAACAGCAGGAGACTAAAATAATAGGAAGTGTAACTGTTTTTCTTGACTTATATGAAGAAAACTTGACAAATATAAAAAAAACAACACTAACACCTGGAAATCAATATAACAACTTTTCAGATCAGAGTTAAGAACAGCCATGTGTGGCTGCCAGTTCCATGCAGCTACTGCTGGACACCAAGCAAAGCCTTCCAGTGCCTGAAGAGGCACAGGAGCAGTGGAAGTAGAAGGAGCTGTTACTCAGGTATGTAGCTTTGATAAACATTTCAACAAATCCACAAACTCTGTCAGTTTAGCAATGAATACTGTCCACGAGTGAACAAAGTTATATACAAAATGCATGATTTCACAGCAGATCTTACTGAGATAAGCTTGACTGTCTCACACTGCAACAGAGGACTGCACATTTCCAAACCATTAACTCGCTCTGCTATAGACACTTTCACTGGAGCTCTCTATGTGCTTTCAAGCAATGCTGCCCCTGCAGTTAGTGGACCCACGAGCAGGTTTTTACCCTCTGATGTTGCAGAGGCACCAAAGCTGTCAAGCAAAGCTTATCAGTTTTGGCCCAGTGCAGGAGCAGGGTTGCTCCTTGGCCTTCCCTTATCTCATGGAGGCAGAAGAGCCACCAAGAACAGCAGCCAACACAGCAAAAGGACACCAACACTGATCTCCACTTAGCACTGCAAGCCAACAGCAACGTACAAATACATATATAGACACACATCAATACGGGATCCTGGGGAACTTAAAAGCAGTTCCACTACAGAAATGCAAATATGCTTTCCCAAGTGACACAGGATTTGAACTATTAGGTGAAAACTGACAAGAAGCATTTCAAAAGCTATTTGAACTGAAATTCCATTTCTGCAAAAGGAGTATGTCCTTGTTTCACCCACAGGTTGCTTCTTTATTAGGAAAGGCAGCTGCAAGACTGAGGAAGAGCCATTTCCAGCCCTGTGTGCCACTTTCAGCCTAAAATATAGGAATGTGTCATATTAGTCTAAACATGCTGCATTTTTAATACTTGCCTGCCATAGTTGAAATTCCTAAGACAACTCCAATTGACAATTCTATTTGGGTTCCCTGAAAAATAAACAGTTTTGTCATTATTTGAGGGATCTGGAGTTAAATTATATTGATACAACTGACAGAAGTATTGCTTAGTGCTTGTCTATGTTAAAACTGAAGGGATAAATGGACATTACTTCTACTAGATCTGAACAAATCCTATCCTCCTGGTATATATAATTTCCCCTTGGGAAAAGAGCCTACTTCTGATACTCTTTTAGTATTTTATACTATTTCGTAAGAGGTTTAATGGACAAACCTTCAATCCCTATCTCTGCATACCATTCTTCCTCACTGTAATTTTTAGCTGAATGTATAGCTCTGAATGAAAACTTCTACAAATACTGAGCAAACAAATAAAACACAGTACCACAGCTCCTTACGTGTTCAACTGAAGAAACAAAATCACAGTGAACTGCACTATGAAACAGCAGTACGTGGTCCAAAGATGAGAGACAACGTGCATGAATTAAAACAAGACATATTCCAGTTGGATATAGCAAAACATTTTCCACTGTGAAGAAGATGAACATTGGAAAAGGTTGCTCAGACAGGCTGCCCCTGGATTTCACAAGTCCCATAAAAACATGAACAACTTGACCTTACAGCTGATTCTGCTTTGAGCAGGAGGTTAGACTACAGACCCTGAGAAAGTCCTGAGCAAGAGGACTTTCTAAACTAGACCTCATAGTCTAGTCTATTCTATTCTCTTGAACAATATAAATCTTATTGACTTGATCGAGGAATTAAATAATGAACTTACCGCAGCAATCATAATTGCGTTATCCAAAAATCCAAACCCTACAAAAGGTAATGCATTGTGGAAGAACACTAAAAGAAATAAGTAACAAAGAGAAAATAAAATATTTATAAGAGAGTTCACCAATTCACAGGAACAACTGAAATGTCAGTCTAATACAGCCTTTAAGAAAAAAAAAGACAACATACACAAAATTCCTTTCCTACTCATTCTACTGAGGACCTTTTTGTTACTGGCAGGTGCAGTAAAACCCTTTGCTACACAGAAGTGTTACTAATGGCTTCTGAAGAACCAGGTAAAAAAACTTATTCTGCAAACACTTGTACAATTTCAGATGGAAGCCACTCATGCCTACTCATGTGTAAGAGAAATATTTAAGCTACACAAACTTGGGTAAGATTTACAGACCTTCCAATGGGTGTTGCAGTATCACTGAAGATGGCCAACTGTTTCACCAGACTCCCTGCATTCTTCTCTTGCATGAAATAAAGGCCCTTTCTCTGCAAGTCCCTCGCTACTCCTGTGCAAGAGTTCCATCTCCGCGTATTCCTAAAAATTTGTATTTTAAGAGCATTGCCTTGGAGCTGGACAATTCGTATCAAAACTCCTTCAGCTAAATCTGCAAATGCTAAGGTGGCTCTCACTAGTGTCATACAGTGTTATTTACCCCACTATTTCAACCAAAACTTCTGTATCTTGATTTTGTTTGTACACTATCCTCAGAGCAAGTCAGACTTGAAGCTGCTCCTTAATACACTTTTTAGGAAATCAAGTTTCAACTTTAGTTTCATGCATTTTTTTCTTTTCACTTCTGAAACCCCTGTTAAATACTTTTGAAAATATTTTCTATTGCAGAAACTTGGAACACATTGGTCTGAATAATTTCTAAGAATGAGCACAGTGCTACTGTATCATTCCTTTTTGTCCTGCTTCATTTTCTCTCAGGTTTTAGAGCCTAAGCTGATGGAGGTGGGACTAAATTTGCACAGCATTGCCTCCAGCTGAGTTTCAAGTGCTCACTTCATAAGACTAACTACAGCACTGAGGACAGACTATGTGACAAAAATACAGCTTAGAAAGTTAGAAATTTTCTTTTTTTTTTTTTTTTAACATTTAAAATGCATCAGCTCTTCAGTTTGGATTTGGTTGGTGGGGTTTTTATTACTTCAGATGGTACTATAATTCCTTCATTTTATAACTTAAAGAGATGCAAACATAGGAAGAGGGAAGAAAGAAGAGTGCATGAACCTCAGCCGTGAAAAGGAACTGGCAAGAGTACCTTTTAGGTTTCTCTCTCACAGACAGCATGAATCCATGACCACCCAAAAAAACAAAGCCACACTCAAGATGTTTCTTAGGTACAAGAACATGAATGGACATCTGTAACTACTTTCTAAGGAGACACATACCTTCTTAACTGCACAGGTAAAGGACTAAAGCACAAAATGTATGAAACTTTCCAATTTTTCGTTTTAAATCACCACAAGACAAAAACCCCAAAAACATAAACAATAAAAAAGCACACAGATATGCCCAATATTTTCAAAATGTGTGTATACAAAACTCTGCAGCTACAAAAGGAGCTCAAGTTCTTAGTGAAATGGGCAGACTTTTGGAATTCATGGAGTAAACAGAATGCCAGGGACCAAGTGGAAAAAAAAAAGAAAAATAAGTGTAGATACTTAGAATAGGAAAATGTTTGACTAAATAAATTTGGTCACTGGAGAGTATAAAGCCACAAAAATAAACTAATTCGGAAACTAAATCAGAATTTGAATCATTACAGTATTATAAAGAATACACAGTGTATTTCCAATTTCTCTGCAATTTTATACCACTTCTCAGTCCTTTTTCAACAAAAACCCCACAAGGTACTGCAGCATCAACACTGTTTGGCTTAGAAAAACAATGTTTGCTGCTGGTTTTGAGCAGCCTGCTCTCATTTGGGCTTTCTGTCCTACTTTCACTAAATGGTGCACATTCTCCAGCCGAGGTGTTATGAAACAAAGGCAGCAGGGTGAATGTTGGTGCTTGTTTTGGTTTTCTGTTACTCCATTAGACAGGGATGAGGACAGACTAGCACTTGTAGAAAAAGATGAAGCCAATTCAAAGAGAGACTGCACAATTACTGAACCACATTCAACAAACATTCTTCTTTTACCATGTCTCAGTTGTCCTGGAGATGGTGGTGCAACCTCCAACTTCTCTAGAGAAGTCAAAATAAATGAGAAAGTTAGATTGTTCATCACAAATTTGTTTATTATAAAGTTTTTATCAAATTACTAGCCAGCAAAAAAGCAGTTATGTTATTTAACAGCTTTCAAATGGGAAGAAAAATGCTTCACACCTACATTTTTATTATTTTTACAAAAGATAACATGTTATTAAAAGCCAAGAAGTCCTACTATAATATTACTAGCTTAAACTAGTATAAGTGATTATGCAAAGTAACAGCATACTTCAAAAGCAGCCCAACAGCCATCTTTATTACTGAAAATTAGAAAAACACACTAAAATTAGAAAAATCAAGATATCTAAAGACAATTGTATTTTAATTTTTTTTACAGGTCCTCTAAACATGCAGCAGACAACATTCTTTCCCCAGACACAGTCTGCAAAAAAATCCTACCATTTCTGTTCTCACAGAAGGCATCTTTTAATCGCTAGTGTAAGAATAAAAGAAAAATAGAGACCACTGATTTTGGTAACAGCAGATCAAGTTTGGTCATTTGGTGCATGTTTCAGGTATCCTGGACTCGAATCATGAAGAGCTTGCAAGGACCAAGACATCAGTCCTGAACCAAACAGAGTACTCTATGGGACACTATTTTTTTCTTTTAATGTAGATATCAAGCATAAGAACACCCGTTTTCAAACAGAAAAAAGCATTGCCCCACTATCTTCCAGTATTATGAACCCTGACCTTTTCCATACTTCTGATGAGATAATTTCTATAAGCAAAGGTAAAAAACGGAAAAACATGTAGATCCTACAACACTCAAGTATTCAAATATTACTTGGGGCAACCAAGAGATGGAAAGACAGTACTGCAAACAAAGACTGTGATTCATTTGAGCATCTGTCTGAGCAGTGCAGACTAGAATGAGTATCCTTGTATCAAAGTCACTCATATTCAAAGCTATTGTAAAGAAACTAAAATATTCACTTACAGTAATTTTGAGAAAAACAAACAAGTTGGGTCATAATACCAGTATTCAGCCAACCAGGACACTGACTTCCAAAATAATTTCATTAATTGAAGGTCTTTAACAACTCCCAAGCTATAGGAGTTTCTGAAGAGCTGCTTCTTCCCTCTGCCCAATATACACACCAACAAACACCGTTGTAGTCATCATGCAAGTGGGACAAGTACAGCCCAAATACTACAGAAATAAAGATTATTTTGTTTTCCCCTCAAAATGCCAAGGAATTCACAGATTCACAGCTCAGGCTGGAGGAGGAACAAAAGAACATGCCATGGTGAACAGATGGGAGCCCATTGAGAGTCAATCTTCTGAAGCCTCAGGCATCACTGGTGCACGACAGCCAGAAAACATCAGACTAAAATTTTTAGCTTGTGTTCAGGAAGGATGGGATCAGGGATGAGATCCATTTTCATACGGTCTCCTTCCATCCTCACAGGTTAAGCAAATCTTTTACAGAGGCATGGACAAAGAGAGAGCTATCTATATATATACCAGTACTGCTCTTTCAGCAGCTTTTCTCAGAGACAGCAAGTCTGTACAACACTGGGGAAAATCAAAGCCACCTTGAATCAAAGAGATTAGCTGAGGCCACTGTTTCCAAGAGCTCCAGATGCCCTGGGGGTGGCCAGGCAGCCTAAGCCAACACCATCACACCCCTGACTAAGCTTCCCTAAACTCAGCTTGCTCCATCCTGCTGAATGCCAGAGAGAGAACAGAAACCCCAAATCAGGAACACAAGCATAGAAGGTCAGAGAGTGCTGCCCTGCATGGCTTTCTGCTCTGACAGGAAGCTATCACACCAACCAGTGTGGTTCCTGGGCTTCCTGTGACACTGCCACTGAAACAATCCCTGCTGCAGCACCATCTAGTCTTCAGATCTAGTTCTCCATATACAAGGATTTCATGATAAAAAGCTGTAACAGCACAGACAAACTTTCAGGAAACTCTACCTCTGAGGAAGACATCTTTTCATAGATGAATATCTGATTATGATAGTCAGTTAGGTTAGATAATTTCCATGTATTTTGGGCACCAACACAATACAAAAGACTATTCAGTTTGTCACAAAATACCACAAAGCTCTAGAACATCAGTCCTGTGGATTTAACTACAACTGATTTTTGAGTTTGATAGCACATGTCAGTCTACATAATTACACTCTATTCAGTGTAGCTAGACAGTTATTAAAATAAAATTAAAAATAAAAGCCCAGTGCATAATTGATTTTAGAAACTTAATACCAAAAGGAGGAATTGAGGGCAACCGTTTGGTAGAAACAAAAAGAAATAAAAATCTCTTACATCTATGAATAATGAGAATTCTGAGTCACGTTAACTAATAAGAACAAACTTCTTCAGCACATAAGTCAAGGACTACCTTGGGGGAAAAAGAAGGGAGGCTGAGGGACACTACTTTGGGCTTAGAGGAAAGATAAGTTCGTGCAAAGTAGAGGGAAATAGCAAGGGATCAAATATAAGCAAAAACTACTTAATTATTGACATAACCTGTTTAAGTAGTGTGAGATTCCTTCTAAACAGCAATTTTATAAAGCAGGGCACCTAAGGTGCTTCAACACTACTAGAGCAAATGTTAAAAGAGAAGTCACTAAGCATGGTAGCACCACGCTGTGGAAACCAGACTGCTCCTGTCCAGCCCTAGGGAGCTCTTGTGTCAGTAACAGCATCTTCCTGCTGCATCTTTCCTCATCATTAAGGTAAAAATTAATCTGTGAAAAAATCTGTGATTACACACATTAATGAGACAGGGAAAGGAGAAGTCTGACAGATGAAGTTCAGATAACTGCTGCAGGTCAACCCTTGCACACCCTGAACAGGGAAACTCCCTCTCTGCCTGAGCCAAATCTTTGGCCTAGAGAAAGCATCTTCTCCCACCCCAGCACAAAGCAGGGCCAAATCAGACCAGGTTGTTCAGAACCTTGTCACACAGTACCTGCAGGACCAGGCACATGGAAAAATCTGTCCCCTATGGAGCACCAAAACAAGACTTTAGAGCTGCAGAGGACTTCACTAACAGCTGAAGTACTCTTGGCCACTGCCGGGTACAGAGCACTGCCCGCCACAGGGAAGGGGCTAGTCTAGCTCAGCTCTACCTGCAGAGGCCAAGGATTAGTTTAAAGCTGGGACTTTGGGAGGGGAAAAAACGTTAAAGTAGAAAAAATTAAATAACCACTGTGGCATTAAAGCCAATAACCTTTTTACAGAATCACTTCCAATACCATCTCTTTAGAGCATAACATACTTTAAAACTCTGCAAGATATGAAAGCACTGTGAGCCAAAAAAAATCTTTAAAGCAATTTTTTAAAACTCTAGATAGCAAAATGTATTTCAGAATAGGGTATTTATTCATAGGAAGTTGTTCTGACTACTTGAATTTTCAAGACTCAGCAGAAAAAATGAGTAAAAATATTCAGAGAGTACAGCAAAGGAAACATGTCCTTCGCTTGTTTTACTAGAGGAAAAACAAAAATCCAAATTACAAAACTCCCTTTCAAGAGCTCAATTCAGTCCAAATCCAACAATTCAGAGTTTAAATGTCTGGGGGAAAAAAGAAAACAACCCTAAAGTACTTCAGTATTGCATTTCAGATGGCCATTCACCAGTTCATCCTGTGCCACACTGCTCAATAAGACACTAGAATTCATCTTATTGCAAAATGAATAAAATGAAATGGTGCAGTAAGGAATACTGCTATTTTCTTACTGACATTCATTACCACAAATGAGGTTATAAACCAAGGTTCAAGTGCAATACATGTCATGAGTCCTGAATTAGCAAAGTCTGGGGAACAGAAAAAAAAATTACTGCTTCTTAAATATGTTCTTGATTTTTTTTTGATTTCACAGTATCACTTTTTTCCTAACTAAATATTTACTTTTTTTTGAAAAAATAGTTTGATCCTAAAGGTGGGGTTAGGGGAGGGAATATAAAACCATCAACATAAATAATACCATTATTCACAACTTGGCCCAAATCCAGCAAGTTAAATTCACTCTGTCAGTTGCAGCCAAGTATTTGCAATTTAGTTTTAAGATTATTATTCCTAGCTGACAAAAACCCTCAACTAACTAACATGTAATGGGCATGCATTTATTCAGATGGTTGGTAAAAAAAAAAAACAAAAACCAGCCAAAAGTTGTCATCACCAGTATTTGAGTTATCAGTTTTTTAAGGACTGGCATACAAGAGAACTTTCAAGCCTAAAGGCATGTATTATGTTTTATTGAAATTGCAGCTAACACTGCCATAACATTTTATAGCTAAACATGTTACTGTCACCCAGGGGCAGGAAACACTAACACTCATAGCAGATACTATGGCCAGAGCTCGAAGATACATGCTACTGTTGAGTATTGTTAAATCTGAGATAAAAATATGAGCATTTTTTAATAGATTTTTAAATAGTGAATGAATGGTTAAGATTAATGATTTAACAATGAATATCAAGAAGGAAGAGGAATATGAAAAATATTAACAATCTAGATCCATTGTAACCTCATTTTAGGTTCTGAAGGTGTCTAATCTGGAAGCTACAGAGTGTTTTGTTTCAAATTCATCAATCTGTTTCCTCCAAAAAGCCCATCCAGGTCATTTCAGCAAATCATTCAGATACACATCACTGAAACAGGAAAAGCATCACTTGCATAGAATAAGAAATCAGAGAAATTTTTGTGTCTACTAAAAAGAGGTACTCCTTTACACGTGAGTTCGTAAGAGAATTTTTATCCCCAGCATTCTCGATTGGAGCTTAGAAATGGGATGTGTGTTATTGCTTGTTCAGAGGTGGATCCTCAAAATAAATTCTGACCCTGATGTATGAGTTCATTCGTGGAATAAGCTCATAAGGCACATCCTCGTTGTCCTTTGTTCCTCCTCAATGTTTTCGCCAAAGTTGCAAAATTCTCAGTACATACAGCAAAATATGGAGTTGAAAAACCTTGTTCCATTGATCTTCAATTGGATTCCCTTAATATTCCATATGGGAAAACAATAATCCATGAGTTGACAGCAAAGAAAAATTCTGCATCATTTGGTATAACTCACAAATGGTTTCCTGTTACTACAGCAATTAGGCATGAAAGGATGCTGTCTCGTGCAGTGCTAAATATAAACTTGGCTCTCAGCCCCTTCAGTCACATGCCCACCAGAAGGGAAAGCTGGCAAAGCGCTGGTATGAGGTGAACAGAGGATGAGATAGAAAATTTCTCTACTACCCCGAAAAACTATGTCCAAACAAATATTCTGCATAAATACAAATAGAGTAGTATTTTTTTAATGTTCTCTGTAGCATTGTAGACAATTGCACAGTGATCATGTTCTATCGCCCTCCTTGAGAAACCCTGACGTAGCAGAAGAGATTATAATCTTTATTTGAAATTTCTGTTACATCTACTGGACCAAGTGCTGAACAAGCTATGCAGGAGTGTCATTTGCTCCCTGGTTTCAGTCAACCAGTTCCCTTCTGAACAAAACCCAGGAGTGATTTCAGGCATTGCTCATTCCTGGGACCCCCTATGGTGACTGTACAATACATTTATCCTATTATCCTTTCCAAAAATGTGACAGAGCAGTTATATCCTCTCAAAGATGTTTAAGAAAAAAGAGAGACCTAAGGTGGAAATCCTCACAGGAAAATGCTCATAGGAAAAGTATAAAATGCAAACAGGCATCCAGAGGCTAAAATCATTGTCTTCAACATTCAGGAGGGCTTTATCACTGATCTAATCCCAATCTCTATCAGTGCCTTATAAATGTAAAAATCAGCATTTCCACTCAAGCAGGTTCATGCCAAAATAGGATTTGCAGTGGTTTACTTAAAAAGGTCTCAAACTGCAGTTGAAAAAAATTAGAAACAAGATGTCTGCCTCAAGATTAAAGGGGTTTAATCAGCTAAAATGATGACAACGCAGAAAGGACTTGCAGCTTGTAACAGAAATGCAGGGTAAGATAGAAATATAGAATTTGAGTTGTCTCCTTCAGAGAGAAATGGAAAATGTCAGAAAAACAGCTGAAGTGTTAGTATAAAAGTGCCAACAACATGCTAACATTGATAGGAGAGTTAGCAGGAACAATAATGTGGTATTCTGATCTGTGTGTTCCAGAAGCAAATGATTACATTATTATTTAGTGAAAAAATAAGGTACTTGAGAACTGTCAAGAAAAACTTGCTATAGCAATTCCCTGACTGGAAAGAGCCATCCTCAGAGTCAAAATTCTCTGCCTCAAAAAACCAAATACTTATCCTCCCAAGAGGCTGGCTCTTCTTCCCTCCTCACCCTCTCCATTTCAATGCTTGAGGACTTCAGTGAGTTCCCAGGAGCCAGAGGAGGAACATCCCCCAGTGGCACAGCAAACTAGTTCCATCTTCGGATGAATGAATCTTCCCCTGGGATTTAACCACCTCTCCACTAGATTTGGAAACAATGCCAGGTGAGTACTTCTAACTAACATTCAAGTGAAATTAATTTAATCCAAATATACTTGTCTAACTGTTTCAGTAAGATGAGGTGCCAGTACTTCTCTATCAGCACTGATTTTTCTTGGGCCTCTCTGGTTCAAGGCAGGAATCTATCCATCATTTCACCAGTCTGCAGTTGAGCAGAGCAGCAGTGGAGCAACAGTGCTGAACTGGAAACAAGACCACGATATCTGTGTATTATCAGGATGCGAGATTAGGCTTCTGCCTGTCCTCTGTGACAGGTTCCTGTAAGAGGACAAGAAAAGCAGTTCTGTGGGACACCACCAAAGATTTGTTAACAAGAATTATCAGCACTCTGTGCACAATCTGATCTGATCTATTAGAGGACTTTCATCGCCTTCAAATAGAGCTGTGTTAGGCATCACTGATGTCTACATGAGTGCTCATGAAATATCTAGGGAGTTATATATACAATTATAATATCCTTTATTTGATTATGTTCCCCCCCAGGCCTTGTTTCAAAAAGAAGTCTGAGAAGCTGGCGAGAGATGAGCTTATTTATTCCCACCCCTCCTCTTCCCTATGGCCTTCCTCCACCTGCCCAAAACTACACTTGTTTCCCTGGGAAAGAAGGGGAGTGAGAAAAAGGTATTAAGAACAGTGTATTGCATTGGCTGTCAAGCCCAGACATAGTGGATCTGGTACTTGCAGCCACCAGCATATTCCCTTGGAGGGCAGAGCTTATGGAGGGCAGAGCTTACCTGTGCAGCACCCAGGGTAACCACGACACTCCCTTCTCCACTGCCCCGGCACAAAACTGAGTGTTAGTAGCAACATGAGGGGCTTGTGCCTCAGAGCAGACATAGTGGACCAGGTCCACACTATATTCTCTGGATTTTTTCAAACACACTTGCTGTTTATACTGTCATTTTGAGGCACAAAATGTGAGGTTTTACCCTTTGCAGAACCCAAGGGTCCTGAAGTGAAAGAAAGTCATTTGGTTAATACCACAAGAGATGCTTACTGTCAGAGCAAATCCAACGCTGGCAACAGCAGTCCCCGGTACCAGCAGCACCTGTACTCAGTCAGACAACAAATCTTCCCACAGCCACCACCACCCGCAGCCTGCTGCAGCAGTGCAGGAACAGCAGGTGGGTGGCTGGTAAATTGTCTTTGGTGGGACTATTTTTTTCCTTTAAGAGAACTCTACTATGATGTTTACAGAAAGCTGAAGATGAACTGCTATAACATCACATACCATTAAGTATCAGCCTTTTCGTACGCAGGAAGTTTCATTCCCTGCCTGAGGACGACCTTGGAAGCAAGCACAACTGCAGAAATAAGCTCCTCTCTGAAATAATTTCAAATGCATGTAGAGTTTATTGCTTTTCATCTGTCTTAGAATTAAAAGAGCTACCTAGAATAAAAGAGACAGAAAGATAAACTGAATGACGTTCAAACATTTTGTTACAGACTCACATTAAGTGTAATTACACTCCTCCTAATTTTTCATTGCAGTGGGGCAATAAAGATGAAGTATGAGCTGCCCTGAAGTCCTTAAGAAACTATTCATACCTGTCAGCCAAAGGAACACCATAAGAAGCCATTGGCAATTTAAGTTCCAGCTATAAATTACACTCAGATAATTTGCACCCCTCTATATAAATGCCTAACGAATACAGAATGCAGTAGCAATGAAGCTATTCTTAACCCTTCACCTGCTGCTACAGGTAGTGCAGTAGATTCATCACTTGGGTACCTTCTTCCCTTCTTCCCACATAACTTAGCAAAGCTTCATTTATGAAACTAGTCTGACTTCCCCATTTGACTCTCTGCATAGTAAAAGCCAAGCCACAAGAAAAGACTGTTTATCTTTGGCAAACAGCTGAAGGAGTGAATATAATGGAAAAACAGATAAAAATCACTTTACATGGAACTTCACCTAAGGTATTTTCTTTTGGCTTTTATGTTATAAGCATATGGAATACCTAATGGGTTGTTATGCAGCTGCATTATGCAATAATTTACTCTGCACGTGAATTTTAAGTTCTAATAAAAAAACCTGTTCATAAAAATTATCTGAAAGTATTAATATTGCTGGTTTTGTAAATAAAGTAATATAAGTAAGGAGAAGCAGAAGATAAAGACCACTGTGCTCTACTCTTCCTATAAGTAAGTGAACAGTTCTGACTAAGGTCACTTTTAATTCTTTCAACCAATTGCCTTTATTCTGCAAAACAAAAAAGGAAAATCCTTCTCCGGATCAGTGTTTCTGCAGCCTTTGGGAAGCACAAGGCCTCTCTCAGGAGGATTCAGTTCCAAATGCACCCCTGCAGCTTCCAGCTGCAGAGCCAGTGCAAACTTCAGCTCACGTCACACCCCTGCAAGTGCCAGCTGTGCACACACTCCCCTAAAGCTGCTTCAGGACCTCTGCTCTATGAAGAACTACACATCTGGCCTGTCCATTTAATCCCACTGTTTCTTAACTTTCCCAGGAAACTACCCAATGCCAGTTCACATAAGACAGTGTTCCTCCACTTAGGACAGTCTTTGTTTTTCAACTTTGCGCATTTTCCCTTTTCCACTGCCAGGATTTTTTCACCTGTCCTTTTGTCACAGCTTCACTGTAAGTGGACAGCAGACTTCCATGAGTGCTGAAATTATGCTCTTCTCCTCCAGTTCTGTTAATCCGCTTCAGAATCAATAAACTACGAATGTGAAAGCACAGCTGATTCCAAGTTTTCTGCACACATAAGCCTGTTTCATTTTCTACGTGTGAGAAAATCTGGAATCTAATCTATTTAACCCTTTCCCCTTGGCAGTGGAAAGTATGCTGTGGCACTAGTGTACTGCCTGCATCAGTGACACAATTGCAATGCCACTATTTACTGGAGAACTAAACCTACAACCCTCCATTTTTTCATGCTGTGAGATGGAGGCTGATCACAGAATGCCTCCAGCATCCTCCTCTCCTCCCTCCACTTCTCCAAAATCTGTGCAATGTTTACACAACCCCTTTTCCAGCAGCAAGGGAGGGGATGGATCCAGGCTGAGGATGCCTCTTGGAATGCTGAAGCAAAGTACTGTGTACTGCAGGGGGCAGCCACTCAGACCAGGATGAATAATTCTGGATAGAGGGCCAGAGGAAGGGAGAGACAGCTCCCTTCCTAGTCACAAGACAAATTTTGAGGTAAAAAATATAATTGCAAGTACTTGACAAAACTACAAAAGTAATCCAGGAGATCACAGCAGTATTGCTCACTTGTGTAAGTCACTGCAGGTGCTGTCAGTGACAGACCCCAGAACAGACTCCCCGCCTGAGGCACAAAAACCCTCATGGCACTTCTCATGAGAAAACAGGAAAAACAGAACCTTATAAGGCCAAATACAAAACTGCACCTGGAAGTGATCTAAAGTCACGTTGCTGCTGCAATGGGTGATTTGATTCTTTTCCTCCTGTTCCTAAATTCCCTCCCGATTATTTATTTGGCATTTCTTTATTGTGGCACTTGAGCTCAATGAGGTACACAGTCAGGTCCAGAGAAGAACAGCAGTGCATGGAAAGCAGAATCGAGGCTTTCACATCAAGAGGTTTTCAGGACAGGGGGAAGAACAGAACATAACACGAGTGAAGCCAGCAGTAAATCTCCGTGGACAAGTCACGTCTTCTACACATCACCTCGTCCACAGTTCATCTAGGCCTGCTCTCACACCCTGTGGGAAATCCAGGAGAATGTTTTTCCTCCATGGCTGGGAAAAAATAATAAAAGTGAGTTTTTGGTTTTGGGGTCTTTTGGGATTTTTTTAACTGAGCTTTTAACACAGGGTCAGACATAAATGACAGTAAAACTCAGCCATATTAGTGTGCAACTGCAAAAACTGATATAAGCACAGAAACAAGGCAGAAATGATAGGTTTCTAGCATCCAACCCTGAGAAGCAATCCAACAGCGAAAACTTTACAAATCCAAAGACTGTCTTTCTTTATTTCTGATAAACCAGACCCAATAAATGAGGAAAAAACAAGTTACATAGATTTCCCACTGAAAAAAATTTCAACCTGGGCCACTTGTACTTTATCAGAACTACAAATGCACCTTTGGTACATTCCTTCTGTTCAGGGAGGGGGATGTAGAATTGCAAGAAGTCTGTCCGACATTTGCAAAAGGAGAAGATCACCAGGTTGATTATTTGTAACACCACTGTCACTTTTGCAGCTACCTATTCACTTTATTTACTTCATTCCATAAAATAATAACTGGGGAAAGGGGGATGGATTCCAAGCTGCTCTCCCATCTCTTCTCTCTGACAAAAATCTTTATTAGGCAAGACGGGTTGTGGATCTAGTTGAAAATTCTTACAACTCTTAATCTTGAATAAAACAGTTAATTTTACATTTGTAACATCACATCTTTGTTTTGTGAAAATCAGCCTGTTGCCAGAACTTACTGAAGCCAAGGAACAGCTGGATAGAAAGGTTAAATGTAACCTGAAAATAGAAGCTGATGGTATTTGAAAGAGCAGCTAGTAAAGAAATTGTTTTGTTCCACACACATTTCTCTCCAGTTTTCCACAGAATCAAATAAAGCCAATAAAACACAATTTCTACCCATTCAGATTGTTATGAGAGATAGGATAATATCCTCACGGAGACTGACAATTCACACTTTCAGAATAAGACAAGTTATAGCAAAAATTAAAAGCCATGGAAAAACAGTTACTTTAACAGTACAATAACCAGAAATTGATAATGTCTAAAGACAAGGAGAACTTAGTAGGTCAAAATGCAACAATTAATCGTTGGTTCACAGGAAGCATTTGGACCTGAGCTTTGTGGCAATACAACTTTACATATGGCAACACAAAGCACAGACCTCTGTCCATGGCATGGACAAGAGTCACATAGAATCACATATGATGCCCTGTGTCTCCTCCTAACCCTCTGAAGGCTTCACGGAATGTTTTGAAAGAACTGCTGGTGCCCAGTCAACAGATCCCAGGGTATCTCCAAGAAGTGAGCTTTGGGAACCAGAGCCTGGGCCACTACAGACACCCATATCTGGCTCCTCTCAGTTCAAGTTGGTCTTACTGTAGAAGACTTTTTGTCTTAAACTTTTCCACTCTTTCTGAAATAAAAAAGATTTTGCAAAGCTTTGGCCTTCCCCCAGGTCATGCAGGAGCCTTTCACCAGGATCACTGCCAAACAGTAAGGTATGTTTTAATTCTGGAAATGCCTGTGCTCCTGACATCCTAAAAGCCATAAAGTATTTAAGAGCATTGAGGAAAGGTTTTATCCCTAGATATAAGCAGTAGGAGAAAATAAAACAAACCACCTGCTTCTTATGACTGCTTTAAGCTAATAAGAGAGTTGATACAGAATATGCCTCATCTCAAAACACATAATCTTAAATATGTTCCTATCTATCCTTTTAATTATCTAGAGAAAAATATGTGAGTTAAAAAAAAACCACAACAAAAAACGTTGGAATTTACCAAAAGAATCTCAGTTTGTCAAAATAACATTTAATAAAAACTCAAAAAATACCCAAAAAGGAATGAATATGTTGAGTGCATCACATACAAATGGAAAAGAGGAACTGATGCAGCAAAAACCATGTAGCAATATCAGTATGTATTATGACTGGTAGATATTTTATTAATTAACATATAAATATCTAAGAATCCAAAGTAAATGAACACTGGAAAAAAACAGTTATGGTTTTATATCCCACAGTTTTGAAGGAAACATGCACTCTGCTGGGTTGAAAACAGTATTTTGTGGGCTTTAAAATGCTCTCCATGTTTCAGAGGAAGCATTTGTTTCAGGCATGGGTTAGTCACATCCCAAAAACTTCAACAGGCTCATTCAGTGTTAAAGGAAGTTCTCATACAGAGCAACAAAACAGAAACCAGAACGCATGCTTTCAGTTTTTGAAATAACACCGCGCTAATTTAGGGATAAAGAAAGGAAGGGGGGACATGAAGCAGCTCACACATTCCTGTCCAGCTTTCCCCATATGAGCCACTCTTGTAAAATAATAAACAACACCAGAGCTATCCAAGATAGCTTCCTTAAGTACTCTGCTTGCATTATATACTTATCTCATTTTTCCATTTAGTTCTTGTTTTTAGAAAAGATTTTCTCCCAGAGACACTGCCTCTGTAGTTCCGTATTTAGATTGATTAAATAATAAATAAGACTGACTAAAGCTATGACTTTTCAGTTGAATGAGTTAGCCTTAAATAATTTCTTCCTTAGAGAAACTGGTAGACTTCATTTTCTTTTAATTTATGTTACATTCTGGAATAGTACTTCTGTGCTCACAGAATAAACACGATCCAGTTCATTCATGTCTGTTACAGGGAGAGCTAAATGTTTTGAGTCTATCACTCTGAGAGGTTTACGTGGCATTGTAAGTAAAAGCTGCATTTCAAGTGATCTCTCCTAAAAGGACCGAAATCAAAAGCACTCTTTGTACCAGATAGGATAGTTATTGGGAGACAGATTTTCCTTTTAGCTATAAAACGTATTATTTTAAACAAGACACAATTGAAGAACAATGGTTCAAGATTCAGATTTTTTTTTCTGATTCATGATTTAAAAGTTATTTGTACATGACACCTATTTTGTACTCATCACATGCTTAAAAACATGCAAAAGACAAATTTTAATTGGAGCAATCTTATTTTACATTTTGTAGGGAAGGGCAAGGGTAACTAACTAAAGAATGATGTTTTGTAACAATAATATTATTTCTGCATTATATTTGGACCATCTATTTAATGCACACCACTTTACGAGGAAAAAGCATAAGGTAGTGACACTGAGTTTCTTCAAATAAACGAAGCTGTTTCAATCTGAAATCTCTGATCAAATTATTAACTAGAAACTACGGTACAGCTCAGGAGTTTCCACAAGACCCGGACTTGAAATGCTTTGGTCACATTAAGTCTCTGAAGATGTGGATTACTGAAATTCTTGAGAAGGAAGGCTTTATATGAATATGAGCAGAAACTGTGTACTTCTATTCCTTGCAGCACTCCATGCCAACTGCACCACAACAAGCAAGCGGGAAGTCTGTCAAACCAGCAGCCTGCTGGCCTTATGCAACACAGGTCTCGGCAAACACACTCTTCTGCTTGGGGTTTTTTTACTGTACCAAAATCATCGGTCGTCTCTGGTGACACTACCTCCTCTGCTGGCTTCTCAAGTGGTACCAGTGGTTTAGGATACCTGGATGCTACAACGATTTTTCAAAAGCAAAACAGCAATAATTCATTATTTAAAATCTTCCAAACAATACTGGAGTGTCTGTCAGCAAGGAAAGATCCTTTATAAATATTAAGACTGGATTTCTCTAGGTTTCACAACAATTTCACTTGAATGTTTGCAGGCTTTCCTCTGCAAAAAACATACAGCAAGTTTCTGCATGTAAGCAGAGAACTCAGACTAGAACCTGCTTTAAGTTACATGAGCAAGTAAAATTTCAGAATAGGGAAGCAAATCAAACCACAATAGCAAAACCAACATGAACTTCAGAAAACAGTACCTTGCTGCAGGTGGTTCAGAGGTAGCCAGTTACATCTGACATTTTCAGAAATCAGTTTCAGAATAGTTTTACCATCAGTGACCAAGCACCAATTTTCTTGGTTATGACATTAAACCTCAGCCGCTAGATTACAGAACAGTTTGGGTTTGAAGGGATCTTAATGATCATCTAGTTCCAGCCCTAAGGGACACCTTCCACTAGACCAGGTTGCTCAAAGCCCCATCCAACCTGGCCTTGAACACTTCCAGGAAAGGGGCATTCACGGTTTCTCTGGACAACCTGTGCGAGTGTCTCACCACCCTCACAGTAAAGAATTGCTTCCTAATATCTAACGTAAACCTACCCTCCTCCAGTATAAAGGCATTTCCCCTTCTCCTATCACTATATGTCCTTGTGAAAAGTCCCTCTCCCACACACTTGTAAATACCCTTTATGTACTGGAATATGCTGTAAGATATCCCCGGAGCCTTCTCTTCTCCAGGCTGAACAGCTCTAACTTATTCAGCCTGGAGAATAGGAGCCTGAGGAGAGACCTCATCACAGTCTGCAGATTCCCCAGGAGGGGAAGAGGAAGGGCAGACACTGATCTCTTCTCTGTAGTGACCAGTGACAAGACCCAAGGGAATGGCCTGAAGATGTGCCATGGTAGGTTTAAGTTGGGTATCAGGAAAAGATTCTTCACCCAGAGGGTAACTGGACACTGAACAGGCTCCCCAGGGAGTGGTCACAGCACCAAGCCTGACAGAATTCAAGAAGCATTTGGACAATGCTCTCAGGCACACGGTGTGACTCTTGGGAATGTCCTGTGCAGGGCCAGGAGTTGGACTCAATGAACCTGATGGGTCCCTTTAAACTCAGAATATTCTATGATTCTGTGTTTCATGAGGTTCACATGTTAAGGAAAATGATCAGTAGTGCCAGTGCAACACTTTTCCTTCTGCACTCCGCCTTCATGAGAGGGCTCCACGACTTTGGGCAGGAGTTGAGGGGTATATTAAAAAAAAAACCAAAAAAAAAGTTTCAAAAGCAAAAAGAAGTAGCACATCTTTCCATCTGAAACATGACATTCCTTTCACCACCAGATATTTTTGACTCAGCAGTGAGATTAGCCCTAGTCCTGGTGTACCCTGTGATGGTTTAGAACATAAAGGGACTCACACAGTCAGGCTGGCAAGAGTTTGTCATTTTACCAGCTTGACAGGGCACTTGGAACTTGTGCATTAGACACTTGCCAGTAGTCTGCCAGAAGACATTTTCCTAGAATAGCAATGAAATACTAGAGTTAAAAAACTTTCTTGACCCCTAGGTCACAGAAAGGGAGAAAGAGGTAGATGATCTTCCTTCACACACAGTACAGAGTTTGCCTGCATATTTTGGGTCTGTAAAGGAGAGAGCAAGAGAACGCTCACCATCAGGTGCCATGGGACCTGTCAAAGCACAACAGCAAGATCAATTCCTCTTCTCCCAGCTCAAGGGGTTGGGCAGTCCCCACAGGAAACCTCACATTTGCACTGTGAAATCACTCTTCAAACAAGACGAGTACTTCCATAAGGACTGAATTAAGCTTTGTTGTTTTAGCACAGATTAAGTTCTAACAAAAAGAGGTACTAAAATCCAAGTGGTTCTAAACCACCCTGGCAGATGAACTGGTTTGCTCATATTAGCAAGAAGCATCTGACTCATGCAACAAAGGGAATCTTTTTCACAGGAGATTATGTTTTGAGTGTCTAAAACCCTGAGTGAAATCCATTTGTCTTTGATGACATTTGCAGTCTTTTGAATTAACTTTTCTTTGTAAAGCTGTGGAAGTAGAGGCACATAGGTTCAAACACTCGCTCAGCTATTCCAGTAAACTGGAGAGCTCATTAATTTAACACCAGATCATAAGCCAGAGAGGTATAATTACTTACCAAAGTAAGATTTTATCCAACAATGGTTAAAACCTTGCTAATTCTCTCAGAGATTCTGCCCCAGTTGTCAGCCTGACTGAATGCACAGAAGTGGAGCCTTTTACCTGCACACTATTTTGGGGTTTTTTAACAAGAATAAGATGCAGCAACTTGAACTTATGAACAGTTTTCTATCAGAATGTGCTGGCTTGGTCAGATTATTATGTATGGTATGACATACCAGTGCCTTCAAAGAGAATCTAGCTAGAGACTGCATTCTCCAAGACCTGCAAATTAAATAACAAAACCAGCTGTCAAGACTGCATTGCTATGGTGTTTTTGCATGTCTTCCAGTTAATATTAAACCTCAATCCACAGAGAAACAAGAAATTCCACTTCAAAAGACCTTTTATTTAAGGATCCCATCACAAAAGTCTTCCATTTAAAATATAAAATACAATTGGGTGCTTTCAAGAAATTGTGTTCAATGTACATACATTATGTTAAAAACACCCATTTTATGTATTATATACACACATATATATAGTAATGTATTTTATGTACATGTATACAAAAATAGGAAAACGGGAATTGTTTTCCCATGTTTGCAACAGAAGATGGGAAAATAATGGATTCTCTCGCTGTCAAGATCTGAGATTTCTTAGAGGCCCTAGACACCACCATGTTAGTATTATTAATGAAAATGAGTTATATCTGGGCTCAAGAATATTGTAATACAGCACAGGTAAGATCAATAGTACCCTAAGAAGAAATAAAGGCACAGCAGACATGTCAAATTCAGTGTTTCTTATGTAAACAAGTCAAACCCTTTTGTACTTTTCCCCCTAGTCACCAGGTTTGCTGCACTGCTTACAAGTGCAGCTTTCTTGAATCATCTCATATCATACACTGGAAACTAAAGGTAGAAACCCCATATATAAGCCCCTTAAGAAAGAAGATACATCTTCTTCCTAATACTGCTTCTGTCAATGAAATATTGCTACACAAGGTTAGAGGCATTAAATCATTCTTCGTACCGCCTGTAAGATTTTACACATTCATCTCCACCATGAAAGAAAGAAACAACTGCAAGGAAGATTTGACTGTCTGTTGCCAACAAAACTAAGCCTTGATTATGGGGCATCACTTCTACAAACAGTAAGGCAGCACTATCAGGTTTAAAATGAACTCACCTACTTACTACTTCAGTGTTGTGTAACTATGAAACAGAAATATACAAATTACTTGGATTCAACATGTCCACATGTATCATCTCCTACTACTGTGGCTGGGTGTGGCTGACAGGCTTACAAGAAACACAAGCTAGAATTTTAAAACTTTGTTTCAAATCTCTTCCTGGGAAAATGTGAGACCTTATTCAGCTTTCCAAGATCAGAAAGGAAAAAAAAAAAAAGACTTCAATGCAGAAGGAAAACTAAATCCAAGTGAGAAGGATTCAGAGCTGTCTTCAGAAAGAACAGCTCAGTGATGTTTTGACTACACTTTAAGATAGTAAGGTACGGATTATAGTCCAAATCAGGACAGTTTTCAAAACATTTTCTGAGAACTATTAAATCAAGATTCAGTTTCACAGTCTTCCCCCCAGGTTCTGTGCAAAACACATCTATTAATTAAACTCAGGTTCTCAGCTCTCAGCCATCACATGCTCACAGATAGAGCTCCGTCTACTGATGCACTTAAGTAAACAGCAGAATCCCAGTGTTTATTAATAAGCTACACTGTTTAACCGGCTGCTAATGCCCAGCATCTGGAAGCTCTATAAACATCCAGGTAAGACAGGTGACAAGTAATGGTAGGAACACAGTCACAAACCTCTCCCCACCTACAGTTTTTGTGACTACAGCGCAAACAGATGTTTTAGGTTTCAAAAACGCTTCAGAGACTCACCTAACTTACAGGTTAGAGCTACGACTCACCTACCTGAGGACTGTCCTTCAGCGTAGCAGCCGCAGCAAGGGATGGGTTTCCCCACAGCCTCTGCCATTAGTGGAGGCCACAGATAGTGTGTCCTGTCATATTTCGCGCTAGGGCAATTAGGTGATGGAACTGCATCCTTCTGGTGGTAGGCCTGGGAATGGGTTGAGGAACTTGCCCCATTTGGTTCTTGATGTGCCCAGGTCTCCCCATATTGCTGACAGCTTCCCCTAGCTGATATGGGGTCTGTTAGGGCATAGAAGAGGTAGTGAAGGAAGAAGGTCAAAACTTAACCCAGTAAGGACTGTGTTATGAAGGGTACGGACCAAGACCTCACTTTCCATAAAGAATTATGAAAAGATCACAGGCACAAAACAAGCTTAAGCACAGTGGCAAGACTGCATAGCCATTTCATGATCAAGGAGAGACTGATTTTTCAGACTCAAACAGGACACGGGAATTACTCAGTAGGAAGAGAAGAGAATTTGAAGGCTGCATTTGGATCACTTTCATTGGAAAAAAACATAAAAGCACAACTAGCAAACTTAGCTAAAGAATCAGCTACTGAGAGCTACAGCACGATGCCACTGAATGAGAAGATTGAGAAGAAACCCAGCATCTCTAAAACCATTTAACTTGACTAAACTCATGAGTTGTAAAAACCAAAAGTGACACTAATCGATTGGAGAAAGTACTTGGAAAGGAAGGCACAAATCCCTCTCTCCTCATCTCCTACTCACACTCACAACCAGCATACCTATTCAGATCATTCCCAGACAGTCACTATTTCAACAACAGGAAAGAACAATCACACAAAATATTATCTAAACATAAGAAAGCATTTTGAGCACACAATATGAACATGTAGCTCAGAAATTCTCTAATTTTCTTTCCAGAACAGTCCTTCTATCCACTTTCTCTTCTTCTGGCACTCCTTAGTGTTGAGAGTGATGATACATATCCAACAACCCACAAGAGCCTGGCTCTACATTCATTGCCTTTCTTAACATAAAATCTGAATTTTGTCAATATCGATCCTCTACAGAAAACGGCTATGGGCAATAGTTTCAAGATAAGGCTTTTTCCAATTTCTGAGATTTGAAAGTCGACAGCCGTTATCATTTTGCAGTCTGGTAGAAAAAAAAAACAACAAACCACAAAAACATGAATGAAGCTGGCTAAAGGAAAAGGTTATCTACAAAAAAGCCTTATCAAGCTACTAGATGGGCAGATTAAGAATCTGACTCCAAGGACTGAGGTCCGGTGGCGCTGCAACACTTTATGAAGCCTTTACCTGCAAGACTACGGAGCCCAGAACTGAGATTTTGCTGAAACGATCTCTCCAGTGAGATCAACGTTTACAGTTTCAGGCACAGTGAACTGCTATTTCTACTGGTGGAATAAATTTGCAGTTTACTAATGAGATCCCTTGCAGTAAAGTCTCTAAACTCAAACTAATACTTTTGGTACTTTGTGCTTCTGAATCCTGAATCATCAGAAAGTCAGAGTATGTTACAGAAATAGACTTTCATATTATAACTAATGGCATCTGAGCAACAAGATATTAAATAGGACCATCTGTTGATTAATCTCTGTATAAACCTTGAGACATTATATTGAAATACATTTTAAAGTCTCATTTTGATATCCACCACATGATCCTCTGGGTACACAGCTTCCTCCTGTTTCACCTGAGCAATAACTGATGAGACAAACTCACACAAAAACCTCATAGCAAGAACCCTTCAGAAGCTGAGAAGGATTTACTAGGGACGAGTGTTAGTTGTTAGTATTCAAAAGTGAACTTACAGCTCAAAGCACACTACCCTCTATGTTGGAAAACAAATACAATTGACTCACTCGCTGCAGAACAGAAGCACTGCTCCCAAAATGAACCGCTTAAGTGAACTATTCTTGCTCTGACTAGAAACACTAGTGTTTACATGTAAGTGTGCTATAAACAAAACCGTAGAGGTACCTGAAAGGTGTCTGTCTCTTCACCAAAGCAGCATTTCTACAGCTGACTGCTGGACCTGTTCTCTGCCCACCCAAGACTTCTTTCAGACAACTACAGAAGAGTCACCAGGCACGGAAATGCCCTTTCCAAGGGCATGCCACTATCAAAGTCAGAAAGAGGCCTAGATCAAATGCACACTGATCTCTTAAGTACCTGCTATCATCTTCGCTGCAATAGGGATTGCAAATTACAGCTAAGGATCAGAACCAGGAGTAAGAAGGTTGTAATTAAGAGGATTTGATTTTGTCACGTTTTGATTTGTTTAAGGAACAGTGTCAAGTTGGCAAGAACAGTTGGATCAGAGGAAAAAAATCACTGTGAATTACTTCAATTGGCGTTGGTTGCATAGCACCGTATTCAGAGATACAACTGTAAACCTCCCCAGCACAAACACACCTTCCCGCACAAGAACCAACACTTCCACGAGGCAGTGTCGGCAGCTCTCCGTGCGGGGAAGTGTAACTCATGAATGAGCTCTGCGAACAGCAGCCGCCCACAGCCTCTTCAGAGGTCTGAAATCAATTTACTGCTGCCCTGGTGTCAGGAGGGTTTTATGAGACACACTTTCCTACTCCCATTCCGAAACAATGGCCACGCGCGCCTCTCCGAAACACCTGGGGAGATGACAAACACACCGAGGATTTGGCACGCTGGGTCCACTTCTGAAGGTGCTGCGGATGCTTCTGGAAACTAAATTTCAGGTCGTGTGCCCCATTTATACCCGATTAGAGTAACACACATGGGCGTGCGCCTCTCGGTGCCTTGTCCTGCTGGAGTTTCCTACTCGCCCGAAGGAGTCGCTTGGACGAAGGCGGGAGGAGCCCCAAACTTCGGGGGCTCCGTCCCAGCTCCGTCCCGGCCCTCCCTTCCCCGCCGGGTCGGGGCGGGTCGCGGCTCACCTTGGGCGATGGCGATGGACTCGAAGCGGTGCAGCTCCCGCAGCAGGCAGCTCCGCTCGGTGGAGTGTAGGCTGTAGATGAAGTCGCGGGCCCCCTGTGCCGTGTTCAGCGCCTCCATCGGCTCCTTCTTGGGGTGGGTGCCGAGCGCCCGCTGGACCGTCCCCCTCGGCAGGAAACCCTCTGCGCGCCGCGCCGCAGGCTGCATCGAGGCGGGCGGCGGAGCAGCACCGGGGCGGGGCCCGGGCGAGCGAGCCCAGGCAGGATCGGGAGGGCCAGCGTGCGGCGAGCTGTCGGACGCGGCTGGCGCCCGCGCGGCGGCCGGGGCCCCAGCAGCAGCGCCGCCGGCCGAGCCAGCCGAATGGAGCCGGGCAAGGGCGCGGCGCTGGGCCGCCAGACCGCCCGCGGCGAGTCGCCCCGGGCGCGCTCCGCGGCGCTCTCGCCGGTGGGGCCACGCAGGACACCGCCGAGAGCGCCCGCCCGAAGCCCCCGCCCGCAGGGCGGCGGGCCGCCCGCGAGCCGCGGGAGCCGCGGCGAGGGCGGGGCTGGGCGGGCGGGGGCGGCCCGCCAGGCCGCCGCCCGGGGGGCTGAGGGGAGCGGCGGGAGGCGGCGGCGGAGCGGCGGTTCGCTGCCATCGAGTCCCGCACCAGCGGGGTCCCTCGACGAACTCGTTAATCTCTTGTTCAGGTACCTGTAAGCCCACAAGGCTTCTTCTCAGCGCCAGCTCCAGCAGCTCAGCGAAGTAACACGAGCGAGATTTTGCTCGTCTTTCCCATTTTCCCGACCCTTGCCTCAGTGTTGCGGTGTTGCATCAGCCACTTTTAGGTTTAGTGTGCTTTGCCTGCATATAGCGTTTGTGTCCTTTATAATTAATTGCAGGTATTGTGCCTGACGCATACGGAGCAGTTATTTAAAAAAAAAAACCAAATAAACATATTCAGGACACAATTCATGTCTTGAGAGAACAGAGGATGCTTTAAAACCCAAGGTTTGGTTTTAAACCTCACTTGGCCTTATTGGTACATGTACCAGCCATAGGTATTAGTCCACAATCCTTTGCTACTTTGTCAAAACACTGTATTCAAATCGTATTAGATTTTGTAATTAGGCTGCAAAGAACCTAAATAACCACAAGGGACCATATTATATACCCGGCTTATTATATGCCTGGCTCATTTAACACGAAAGTAAGCAACTTCTGGAGGCACTGAAAATATATTGCTGTATCTTCAGCTCTTTAATGCCAAAGTTACCAGACTTCTGGATGTCCATCCAGCTGTCTGCTGCCTTCTTGGAGGGAAGCAAACAGAAAAATTTAACTTCACACGAAAAGCAGAGTTTTCTCCCCAGTTCCACTGCTGCAGATGTATTATATAGTATAAAGGCAAAGATCTCATGATAAACAGAGGTGTCTTATCCAGACTATGCTTTCAATATTATGAGTATTTACATAAAGTATGTGTACTGTAGAGAGGGAGCAGAAAGTGAGTGCAGAAATGCAGAAAAGAAGTCATAAAGGCCTGGATATATGATGTCATAATTCTCACCCTGCCAATGAAATACCAGAGATAGATGAGTGTTAGCTACTATTTCCAGTTCAATGTGTTTTTGCCATGCCCCTAATAGAGCCTGCTTCTGAGAGGAGAGATTTTGTACAGTTCTGTCTCTCTTTCTTCCAGTGCATACTCCTCATACAGAGTCACCAAGCCTTTGATGGTGCTCAGAACTGTGCTTATCTTCCCAGGCACTTTATTGAAAAAGTGGTATCTTCTGCTACTCTTCAGGGGCACTGTGGCTATCAGTAATAGTTTTCAATCCCAGAGATCTGTAATAACAGAGTTCACAGAACTGTTCAAAGATGCTGTTAAAATCTTGGTAATCAGATTGCTTTTTCAATAAAAATGCATTGCTTCCATGCACAAAGGCAGGGCATGCAGTGGGACTACCAAACACCTGAAAAAACACACCTAAAAAATAGGGGAAAAACAAACTTTACAGAGGCCCAACATTTGATACTTTAATTTGATATATTTCTGATTGTTTGTATTATATATTATATTTGATTTTACATTCACACAGCTGGATTGCACCTGACTACAAAGACAGAGCAAAGAAGGAACACTAGTGCCTGGCAAGAAAGGAGACTTTCTCTCTTTCCCCCCACCACAGCCCATGCCAGCCACACTGTACAGCCATTGCAAACTTGACTGCATTTGGATTATTCTTGGGGTGTTTTGATGTGACTCAAAACACTGCAGGTGTTTTCAGACACTAAAGGGCAACGAACAGGCATTTTCTTATGTAGCCTTTTGGCATTTGATGTATAGGAAAATCAACTGTATAGAGACATGCAGGGACATTAGTTAAGTAGACATGATATAATACTATTATGAAAATAAAAGTAATTACTTGTGTATCAAGGCAGAGATCAGGGTGTACCAGACTGTAAACCCTTCTGTGGGCAACACCTGTGGCTTATGCTTTTCCAAGCCTTTAAACTGCATTGAACAAACTGGAATAAAAATGTAATTGGAGGGACTATTCTGCAAGGACAGGAAATGAACTAAATAACCTAATAGTTTTCTCCATAATTCTTTGTTGGGACTTCTATTTTGTGAAAAAGTGAAATTGAAACCATTGGCTAAACCAACACTTTAATTAATCAGACTGCCTATTTAGCTCTGTTCAGCAGGTGGTGTAGAGTAACTTTCATTAGTCCCTGACACTCCAGCAGGGAGAACCTGCTGAAATACATATTTCTCACAATCTTATGAAAAATGCAGAAGCTTCCCTTTGTTTTCTCAAGTTTTTTGCTGATAGATTGATTTTCTCCTAATGTGATTTGTTTTATGAGTGACTAACCTAATAAAGCTGATTTAAACACCAACTGACAGGGCTAGGAGGAAATTGGTAAAGATGTTACACAGAAAATTTGTCAATGTTCAGCCCTAAAAGCTGGAAGAAAGTTTATGTAGAAATAAGCAGAAAAATATCAACCATCTAGAAGAGAATTTCTACAAGGCCTTTTAGGAACTGCAGAGCTGAGAGACAAATCTTTTTGTGGAGATTGGCAGGAAATATTTTGCAGCCATCATCCCATATAAGTATTGGGTGTACATTTAATACCTATATTCTTATATGGTGGAGCAATAGAATATTATTTATTATGAACTTTTTATTAAGGGAATAGTGTGATTTCTCTGCCAGGTGTAAAGGTAAGTATTGATAGCTAAGGCGGGAGCAAGATTTAAAGGTTGATAATTGTTTGATACCATAAATTGCAACTTTGCACAGTTTATGTTTTACCAGTTAAGTACTATATTTTTATATTAAGTACTTTATTTTGACCTATGCTGGTCAAAATTTGTAGCAGACTTGAAAATTAATAGCCCCAGAGAGGCAGGGACAAGCTACTTCTCTTTTGCCTCATGTTTCTGAAAAAGAAGTGGCCCTTCTGATCCTGCTAGCCCAACCAGGGGCTGACCCTACAATTGTTTGTGTGCTGGCAGGTGGAGGAATCCACAGAGAATGAAACACAATGCTCGCTCTAAAAAAGAGCCCTCGAATATATTCACCACCTGCTAAAATTCAAAATTCTATCTACAGTCTAAAATATGAATATAAGACAAAATGAGGAGGTTAAATTATCATTATTTATTGAAATAGAGCAAAAATGCTCTATTATATCTTGTCATTTAGGAATAAAATAAGAGCTTACAGTAATCTTAGAATCATAATCATAGAATGATAGAATGGTTTAGGTTGAAGGAACCTTAAAGATCATCTCATTCCAAGCCCACTGCCATGGGCAGAGATACCATTCACTAAGGCCCCATCCAACCTGACCTCAAACACTTGCAGGGATGGGGCATCCACAACTTCTCTGGGCAACCTTTTCTCATGCCTGACCACCCTCTGAGCAAAGAACTTCTTCCTAACATCTCATCTCTCCTCTTTTAGTTTAAAACCACTCCCCCTTGTCTTGTCATGATCTGCCTGTGTAAAAAGCTGCTCTCCCATCTTGGGAAGTTCTAGGAGACCGAGTACAAACAGAGGATCTTTCTGACCATCACCATTTCCCTCCTTGTATAGCTTTGTAACATCATATGCATTATTATATTGATAAACACTGATGCCTTAAGCCCCTAATGGTTTTTTATTTTTCTAATATTTGTAAGACTTGTAAGTTTTATAAATAAGTTTTAAAAGCAGCAACCTTCCCCCCCCTTGTCCCTTGTTCCCTTTCTCCAGTACCCTTGTTTATACATTCCTAACCCTCTTACCCCATTCTATGCTCCCCATATCAATCCTGCTTCTGAATACAGCAGAGTGTTTAGTCTTTTGTCAAGGCAAGGCCTAGACAGTTGACAGCATATCAGGGCCTAAACCACAGAATACGGTCAAAAATTAGGTAACTATGTACCCTTTGTGCTCTGAAGATGGTGAAGATGATGAAGTAAAAGACCCCAGACTCATTTTAAGGGGGTGGACCCGGGGCGGTCCAGAGGAAAGGCCACAGGGTGGGCACATTTGGGATTGGATGGATGATATTATGAAATGTAACCTCTCAGGCACGGCCGGGGCGGGCGTCCTGTAACATTTTAGCCTTGGCAAATAAACCCTTTCTTATCTCCCCCCTAATTAACTGCTCCGGAGATTTTTTTTCGGCACCAAAATACACCGGCAACAACACTTATAAATTATTTCAAGACAATTTTTGGCCTAGGACTCTACTGGCTTTGGTGGGGACAGAGTTAAAGTTCTTCACAGTAGCTGGCATGGGGCTGTGTTTGGGATTTGTGCTGAAAACTGTGTTGATAACACAGGGATGTTTTAGTTATTGCTGAGCAGTGCTTACACAGCGTCAAGGCCTTTTCTGCTACTCATCTTGCTCGTGTAAATCATTCCATGTTTTTAACATTCAGGAAGCAGACAGGCACATTGTGTGGTTTAAACAAAGATGGGGATCGTGGCAGACAATCACTGAAGTAAACTCCCTCTGGAGCACTGTGCCTGAAAGGGATCATATGTTTTTTGGCATTATAAATATGGGGTTATCAAATACAAGATATGAAGTCACAGGTTTTCTGTCTTTCAGGGTAAGTGCTTTTACAATATTGTATCCAGCTACAGTGAGCTCAGTCTGACATAAATTGCATGGAGCTCAAAAAAAGGCTGTGAGAGTTATTAAAGATTTGGGAAAATGCTTGTTAGTAAGAGACTCCAAAGATCAATTTATTCTCTTTATTAACTGGAAGTTTGTGAGTTTAACATAAACATAGTCTCTAAGTAACTTTACTTATAAAAGAGCATTTTCAGCATACAACAAAATTATACAGCCATCAGTGTATATCAATGTATGGCAATTTTGATAAGGAAAGTAGGCAGAATCCGAGTGCTATACAAAATTTTAGCAGTGAAAGTAATTAGAAAGTGGAACAACTTTCTAAAGGTTATTTTTTAAAAAGGTGGGATCTGTTTCATAGAATAATTAAGTGCAGTCTTAGGTTAGACAAGCTCTTAGCTCTTCTTTAGACCTACAAGAGCCAAAAGTAGGTGTTTACTGTAATTCCTCCCACATTTATAATATATGGATGCACAAGATTTCTTCAAATGAGTCCTGAAATTCTTCACACTAAACATGATGGAAAAATTTGCCCTTTGTTCTCCAATACTTGTGTTGTACTTGGAAAAGAGTAAAGATCAGTATACCCTTTGAGTTAAAAAAATATTGTGTTAATAAATTGGATAAAGTGAGAGGCCTGAACTGTTCTAGTGAACTGCATTAAAATGTATCAGGGGGAATGTATGAAAGAAGATAAATATTCCAAAGAGGGTAGGGCATGTCAGAGAAAAGCACTTACATACAGCTTACATTTATTGGGCCAACTTAGCAGTTTTCTATTATATCTCTCTCTCAAAAAAAAAAGAACTAGGTGGTCTGAAATTATCTTTGGGAATTTCCACTGTACAGAGGGTCTCCCACATCAGTGTAAAGCTGAGGCTGACATCAGGTGGTACTTGAACATCCTTCATCTAAGCACTGAGGTAGCATATCATGCCAAGGATATTGTACCTTTGCCTTTCCTTTGAAGCATGGAAGAAAGATAAAGGCCTCAAAGCATTAGAACAAGCTGGGTTAGGACCTTGGAGACATGCAGTACTTTGTGGTGTAAAATGGATGAGATGACCTTTGGTGACCCCATCTTGCTGATCAGGGGTTCTCTTATGCTTTTTAGCACATTGCCATCACCATTATCCCTGCTGCCCCTTGATCCTGTTTACCTCTATTGAGCAAAGCTAATTAGTCATAGGAGATAAGAGTTAAATACCATCAAAAGGGCAGCCCAAGCTGTTGTTCAGCCTGTTTACACATTCAGTGAAAGAGCTTTGTTACTTCTCACCAGAGGTTTTCAGGCAGTTTGTCATCACAGTTTTCTTTGTCTTCTTTGTTTTCCTCTTCATCAGTTGCTTTTCTCTTTCTCACTTTCTTCTTTCTCTAGGAGTCTACCCTGTTAACATACTCAGCCTGGCTGTATCCAATCTATTACTTTAGATGGGCCCATGGCTGCTTTTTGGAGGCTTTCCCCAGTCCATTGTTGCTCCTTGCTGGTCCCCTCTTATTCCAGAAGTAACCATAACAGGTTAAATAGCTTGTGCTGAGGTTCCCAGTACAAGATTTTTGATCTCCGTTTACTAATTTCTTGATAATTACAGAATCACAGAATATGCTGAGTTGGAAGGGACCCACAAGGATCTTGGAGTCCATCGTATCCCTTCCAGTCCTGTGTCCAAGTCATTATGAAGATGCTGAAGAGCACAGGGCCCAAGATGAAGCCCTGTGGAACCCCACTAGTGACAGGTTGCCAGTCTGATGTTACCTCAGTCACTGTTACCCTCTGTTACCCTCTGTGCTTGACCTGTGAGCCAGTTGCTCACCCACGGCATGATGTGTTTATCCAGCTGGACATTTTGTCCAGAAGGATCCTGTGAGAGGCAGTATGGAAACCTGTACTGAAATCCAAAAAGATTACATCAGCTGGTTTCCCTTGATCACCTAGGTGGGTTACCTTGTCATAAAAGGAAATCAGGTTGGATAAGCAGGACTTTCCCCTCATGAAGCCATGCTGGCTGTGACCAATGACAGCACTGCCTTTCAGGTGTTTTTCAATACCTCCCAGAGTAATCTTTTCCATAACTTTATCAGGCACTGATGTGAGACTGACAGGTCTGTAGTTTCCAGGGTCCTCCTTCTTGCCCTTCTTGAAAATCAGGACAACGTTCACCACCTTCCAGTCAGCTGGGACTTCTCTGGATTCCCAAGGTCGCTCCAAAATCATCAAGACAGGTTTTGCAATGGCATCAACCAGTTCTTTTAGGATTCTGGGATGAATACCATCAGGCCCCATAGATTTTTAGGAATCCAGCTGGAGCAGAAGATCCTGCAGAACTTCAGGGTTGACTGGGAGTTGATAATTCTCACAGTCATGGTCCTCCAGCTCAGGGCACTGAGACCAGTTGCTCTTTGAAGCTGCCTTGTTATACAAAAGCAAATATGATTATACACCGTGATAATGTGATGGGTCCTCTCGATACTTGTAAAATTTCATAACCTCAAATCGTCTTTGAAAATTCCATTTTAAAAATCACATGATGAGTTCTGTGAATACAAATTAGGATACCATTCAATTAACTGATTCTAACACATAGATAGTTTTCAAGAAGGAAACAAACAGGTGTGAGCTGCCAAAAAAATCCAACATCTTACTGTGAAATTATTTGTATCCTCATTGTCTGGAAGCTTGAGAGTCATCTAAACAAATAAACAAACTGTTTTCTGAACGAGGTCAAATGTGTATGTCCCCTCAAATTAAAAAAAAAATTACCAATGCTCAGAATAGATTAGAATCCACATTTAGAACTTTCCTGTTGAATAGCTGCTGTGCAGATTTAACTGCAGGAGTAATTCATTCTGACAGTGGCAATGAATTTTTAATTACTATTTATTTAAATTTCAGAATGCTTGCACTGTTCCAGTGAGATCTTCAAAAGTTCTATTGCTTACAATATTTATTTAATTGTTTATAGAGCATATATAAATCTATTTAAAACAGAGATATGTACAATCACAGAAAGATGAAAAAAAGGAGCAGAAACGGGTGGTGTTTAAGATCCTGATGATGGTTTACACTAGTATTTCATTCAGCAATGGAAAGAAAAAACTACAGGCCGTTCAAAATAACTACAGAGATATAATCATCTTGCAAGTGTGCAAGTGACTGTCAGATGCTAGATCCACTGTCACACCAAATGGTAGTTTTTAACATGTTTTTATATCATTGTGGTTTTGTTTTTAATTAACTGCTTAATTTCTATATGGATGAATGAAGATAAAAATTTTGAAAGTCTTGATTCCTCTTTTCTTTAGCAAAAAGAAAATAACTTCATAAGAATAAGAATTACAAGGTAGAAAACTTTTATAGTTTTTATAATAACTGGACACTCACAGAAAAGAATGTGTGTTATGCCTGCATGACTGACTCCTGTGCAGGTAAATAATGATGAGTAACTCCAGCTGACTGTTTCTAATATTGTATTCAACCTACTATCAAATTGGATATGAGAGGAGGCAAAGGGTTTGTTTGTAAAGAGAAACTCCTTCACCGCCAGAAAACCGGCTGCAAATGCAAAATAAGCCTGTAATGACCAAAAGCCACTGCTTTGCAATGGCTCAGTCCAAACCACAGCCTGAGCTCCTTCCTGAACATCATTTTGTATCAAACTAGAAACAGTCTTAATGGTGAGGTGTAGCTGTCTGGATACAGAGACAGAGCCTGATTGCTGCTTCACTGTCACTGAAGGTTCACTGCTACCCCTGAGAGTATTTGCTGTACCCGCTGGGTAAACAGAGCAGTATCACCTGGAATGAGGTATGAAGTCTTGCCTTGGCACTAAATTCCAAAGGACCCAGTGAAGCTGATATTCAGCTGTTACAGGCAAGGAATGACTATTGCACATATTTTATAATATTAGCATGTGTTCTGCAAAAGTTAGTATCTGTTATGTTTAAGTATTTTAGGTGATAATTGTAACAATTTTTAGTATATTTTTAAAATAAACAAAAGAAGGAACATGGTTTTCTTTCCAAACTTTGGATGCACCAGCCTTGTCCAGGAGACCTGAACAAGCAGCTGACAGATGGAAATCTCCTCCTAATCTCACAGGCAAGGGCAGAATTCACTGTAGCAAAGTATAAGATTCTGGGCAGTGTATCTTGGCTTCATTCTCTGTGTTCTCTTGATGTTCTCACCCCTGTTTCCCCTGTTGCTGGGAGAGCTACTATAAAACAAGATGCAGGGTATGAAATCTGTCCTGTGCAGGCCCTTAAGAAAATACTCTGAGAGAAAGAGTCAGAACAAGGTATGACACTTAGCAGAATGGTTATGAAAATTAAATGTGAAAAGGTTGGAAAGGAGAATGAACATTATGAGTCAGGAGTGAAGCCAAACTCTAGTCATGAGCCTCTTTCTATGGAGAGGAGGTTATTCCATACTTACCTGATGTGGGTTTCTTATGTTCATGCAAAGGTCAGATAGCAATCACTGTCAGAGGTGAGATTTGTGAACTAGAGGGACAACAGGCTGCATGAACAATGCCAGAACCAGTGTTTCTGGTCTCTCTCGCATGCTAAGCCATTTCTTTGGAAGATGTTAGAGTGGATACACAAGCAAATAGTCCTGTTAATAAAGAAGTGCTGCCACTCCACTTGTGTATACTTGTCTATATCTCACTTGTAAAATCCAAGGAGTTACCTTGCTTTTAAACAGTTTATATTTCATTTGAATTTTTCAGCATCTTGGTCACCCATGGAAGAATGTAGTCTGAATACACTGACCTGTGTTCTCTCAGACAGAGCAGTGCCATTGTTGAGGGTGGCTGAATTGTTCATTGTTCTGTTCTTTTTAAATAAAACAACAGATCAACCTTGAGTCTATTAATTACAAACACCACAGGCCATTATCCTACTCTTGTTTTTCTCTTTTGCTCTCAGACTACAGCAAAGACCCTTAGAATTAACTTCTTTACAAATAGGGGCTGAATAAATGTACAAAATGGGGGGCCAGGGGGGACTTACAAGGTGTTCAAATCACTGAAAATATGTTTATTGATTTTTGACCTGTTTTCCTCAGGTACTTAAGTGCCATACAGGAATTCTTTTCAAAAAGATTTTTCTGTGAAAAGAAATAACAGATGGGGATGGAATAAATTGCCTTTATAGGGATTTGTGTGTTACATTGATATTTGTATTTGAAAACAAACAGAGGGTTTGAGCCAAACTTTTAGGTGCCTGGAGGTAAAGAGGCTCAGTGGAGTTATGACACTTCTATCACGCAATGTAATGCTCCATAACTATTCAGTTTATAGCCTTGCTTTAGCAGCAAAATGAATTGCAAGTTTATATTTCTATTTTTATTTGTTTGTTTATTCCACTGTCTTTTTATATGCTTGCACAACTACAAGAGATAAAGATATTAAGTTAAAAAAACTTTGCCCCTAACAATGCTCCTCAACATCTAAGACTGCTTGCCCGTAGCAAGGACAGAGTCTGTCCTGCCTGGTTTCTTTACAACTGTGTAATCCAAGAAGCTATTGATTTTATTTTATCACTCTACTTCAGTATTGCCCAGACCTCAGTGATCTCTGCCAGGCATTGGCCTCTTGCTACTTCTTGGAAATTCGCCTCCTGCTCCCTGGAGCCTACGTGGTCTGGAGCAGCAACATAAACTTTTACAGTTTTGACCCTGTGCCACCCGTGTATATTTTGTACCAGTCTCCTGCTGATCTGCAGTTTCCCTCCTGGGCTTTACTGCCTGAACTTCAGTTTTCCATGGACTATAAAGAGAGAGCAGTGCAACCGGCTCAGATTTAGACATCTAACTTTTCAGATACCCATGATGTCATTTACAGTGTAGGTGTCTGTGTGTAGGCATCTGGCCTTCCAGTATAGACAGGGAGGGATACAGACACCTCTGGGAGGCAATTTATTTGGCTTAGCTTAGAGGACTGTCCAGTGATGACTTTAACCACCCTCTACTTGTGCCTGGTTGTCAGCACAGACTGCAAAGTGAACTGGGAATGACTATGACTTAAATGCTTAACTTCCAGATGCATAAAGCTTAGCAGATGAGGCTTACTCAAAACTACCTTTAAAGCCCAGATGCACTACCTTATCCTCAGATGCTGCTTTACTTCTGCTTACTCTGCTTTTATCACTGCAATCCCTGGGTAGATTTTAAACCTACTCTGGTCAGCAGAGTGCTTGCTCTGCAGCAGGAAATAAATCCAAAGGACAACAGGACATGAGCTCAATGCGTGGAATCTCAGCTGGTCTAGTGATTGGTGCAGAACAAGGGATCCTGCATCTTCTACCAGTCGTGTCAGAAGGTAAATCCCACAGTCCAGACTAACTTCATCCATATTTATCCCATTCTTTTATACTCTTCACTCTCAAATTAATCCAGCATATAAACTGGTCTCACCAGTACAAATTATTATCTGAAGAACAACTGATATTTTTCTGAAAACTATGTATTTTGGGCAGAAAAAAGCCCCAAAACTAATAGACCTTTGCACATGAACTGCAACCGAGAGAGAAACAACTACTTTTCTAGAAGTTGCTAGTCATGATGCACCAGAGGAGCTATTTGTTGATACCAGGCATTGTTATTTTCTGTTGTATTGCCAGTCACAAATGTAATTTTTAAGTGGTTTACAAAATTACTCCTTGTGGAGGGTTTCAAAGCACATTGTGCTTGACAAATGCAGGTGGTAATGGAGACACGATGTTAAGGACTGGAGGCAAATGTTCATCTGTAGACTTATTAGGGATATGGTGTTCTCCAGAGAAGCAGCCTCCAAACCGGAGACTGCAATGCCAGTTAGAAATACAAGTGGAATCACGAGCAGAAGTTTTGCTCTTGGCATTGCTACAAGCCAAAGAAATGATCAGTGACAAAGCAGTGGAAATACCAGCCACTGCAACACAGTTTTTTCCAGACTTCTGTCCCTCCCATACGCAAGTTAATTTTGTTATTATATGAGGAGAAAGAACCAACTCCCCCATATCTGTGACAAAATGTGCACTGTATGTTCACTTGTGTTCATCGTGTCTATTACCTCTTCCTCTTTGCAATTCTATAAGCTTACTCTACTCTCTTTTAAATAAATACTTCCCAAGGCACAGAAACAAATGAACTGGATATTTGAAACTTGGCTGTTTAACATGGCACATAACCCATAAAACCAGGATATGAGATGACTTTTTTACAATATGCAATCTGAGGTCTAATAATAAACAAGACCTTTTTTTATTAAATAGACAGTGTATATCAGATACCACAAAATGGGTGTGAAGAATTTTGGATTCCCAATGGTGATTGCCTTTAGTTTTCCATAGCACAGAAAGTTGTAGTTGTTGCTTCCCTGGCTGGGTAGTTTCATTACCAAAGAGTGCTTGGCCAGAGACATCTATAAATATAGATATTGGATTTTGAGGATAGAGTACAAAAAAAGCAATTTGTTAACACATCTGTAAACTGGGAATAGCTTCAGAGAATTAGCATCAAAATAGTTCTATAGTTTTTTATGCCAGTTCTGTCTCGTTTCCCATGTAGCTATAGCTCTTGCTTACATGCACTATAAGGAAGACATTGGACACTTTAAAATGAGCCTACAGACTGCACCTAAGTCAGAGATTTCCTTACAAATTTGTACTGCTTCTTCTTTACAAAACACCTCTTAGGTTATGTTCCCTTTTTATTATTCTTGGGGAGTTTGGGGCTCATAAAGTACATTCTGTCAGTGTTTTCAAGGTTTTTCTCACAATTACAATGATGAGAACCTTACATAAAATGACCAAAAAAAAAAAAGACTGTTGTATAAACTCAAAAGCTCCTCTCTACTGTCATCATGAGAATCATTAAAACTATTCATGATTGCCCAGACTGGAGTTTTACTATATGGCAGGGAGACCTTGAAACTGCTTGCTTTTAGGTTTGCTTAGTGTTACAGTCCTCATCAACTTAAATGACATTAGGGGGATTCTCAGCACATCTGAATATCAGATAGCAGCTGAGACACTGGAAATTTAGGTGTATGTGTACTCTAATTTACATTTAATGTAAATGTAATGCTCAGAGGTACTTACAGAGTAACCTGGTGCCATGTGCCAATTTTGACTTTACAACTCTATTTGTTGTTTATAGTTGAATAAATTAAGCTTTCTACAAGTGTTTTGAACAAACTATGCCAGATTTCTGAACTGTGTAGATAATTAAACTTTCCATCTTAATGGATTTCTGTGTCCATTTGCTCTAAAATACAGATCTAGGACAGATCTAATGAAATCTCCATGGGCTTTTTCAAGAGGCCTATGCAACTGAAGCATAACCAGCCATGAGTATCCAGAAATTTGCATTTCTCATATAGATTATGAAATATGCCTAAAATATGTTACAGAACTCGTTTTGAATTCTACTTGTGCATGCACTTTAACTCTGGGTGTGTTCTGTCTTGTTTTGGAAGATCTGAATGAAACTTCTCTTTGTCTTTCGTATTCTCAGGAAATTATCAGGAAGGGAATTGCTCAATAGCAGACTTAGCAATCAAAGAACTTGGCTCAGTATATAGAAAGATATTCTGTACAGATCCAGTTACACAGAAGTATAGAATTAATGCCAAATGGGTAAAATTCTGTAGGCTGAAGTATGGGACAACATAAACATATTCATGAGTATGTAGTACTTAATCATCTGTGTGGATTAAATTACAAGCACTGTTTTTTTGTATTTGTGTTGCTGGTTCAAAATCTCTGCAGAGGTCTGATTGCTGCAGCAGCTGTGAGGGAATAAGGGAATAAGGCCCTGACCCGAAGAGCTTTGTGCCACAAAAGTCTGGCACTGATCATCCTATCAATAACCTTGATACCAAACTACTATGAAATGGTAGAATACACAGCAATCAAAAAGTCGCCGGTAAATTTTTCTCCTACTATCCTAGTAACACATTCATAAAGCAATTTGTATTTCTAAAGGGGCAGATAAAACCCAGTGAATTAATTCTTTCTAGAAGGAGGTGCTTTCACTTTATTTTACAAGCAGTGAAAACACCTAACAATGAATCACTGATTTAAGACCTGCCCAGTCTCATGCACTGCATGTGAGACTTACTCACTTGATTCCCTTTTCACCATCCTATGCTGTGGCACTTCCAGGTCAGGAGCTTCCTGTGCAGCTGCATCTGCTCACTCCTGCCCCTGACCCCAGCTGGGTGCTGTGGTCTGTTTGCCAGCTGCATCTGGGAGCTCTTTACCAGCTGCAGCTGCTGTGTAGGGGCAGCCCTCCCAGAAGCCAAAGCGCTCAGCTGTAGATTTGCATCATGATCTGTGATGCAGGCTTACCTTCTGTGATCTGACACATGGGCATGTAGCCCAGCCTGGGACAAGCTAATCCTGCTTTTACAACCATTGAAGTCCCACTGCAGGTCATGTGCCAAGCAGCCTGAATTGGCTTGAAAACCTTCTAAAAATGGCTTATAAGGCACTAAAGCTTTGTCTACACAATATCCCCTACTGAGTTTAAAATTGAGGAAGCATCTCCCCAGTGTGCAGTGGGTTTTAGAAAACTAATAGTAGCAATTACATCTACGTGATGTAATCTCAGCTTTGCCATCATTCTATACAGAGTTCTCCAGAGGCCACCACCTCTCTTTAGCAACAAACAGAGATGTTAAGCACAAACTTACAGTGTCTTGTTTTGATCAACTCACAGTCTTTTCTACCATCCTTAGAGAGGGTCAGATTTGTTCTGGTCACACGGACATTCTCTGCTCATGCTAAATGAGGTCTCATTAGCAAGGTGATCTCTACCTCTTTGCTGAAATCACCCCTCTCAGCTGGTTATTTAATTTAGATCTAAAGCTCATCTCCAGGCAGACACACAACTAAACTCAGTGGGTTTTCCTCAAACCTGGGGCAGCACAGCTCCTTGTGAAGCTGATGAAGAACAGCTCTAGCACGTAGAGCCTAGCAAGGGAAAGCAGAGCTTTGGGTAAAGGGTGACAGAGAAGAATATGATTTAATAATTTAATTCATTTTTAGGGTCCTTATGGTTTCCATTGGGGAGTATAAACAATAAATCCCATACAAGACAGATACAGGCAAAGGAAGAGCAACTTCTGTAAGTGGTCTTCAGTACAGGAAAATCACAATCTTAAAAGCTGTCAACCCTGTCCAAAGAAAATATGTATTCACATATAAACACAATAATACAACGCAAATAAAACACAAATAAAAAGGGTGCAATGTGCCTTACAGTGACACACAAAGACAGGTCTTTTGATGAAAATTTGGAAATTCCCCTCTTCCCCATTTACTTTACCTGACATATGTTATGCTTGTGATAATAATGGAGATTTTGGGACGATGAACATGTGCTCTTAACTTTAATAGAGATTTTCCACTGGGTTATTTTTATGTAGTCAGGAGATGGTGATTTGTAGACAATAAGTTTGGAAGATCATATCCTCAACAGATGTGGGAGAAATCTACATTATTTTACAAGGAGCAAATGCTTGTGCATGCTGATATTGCTAAAGGAGCTAAAGGAGTGCAAGCTCAAAACTGTCTGTAAAATTATCCCAAATTCATCTGTTCCTGCTATATAACTCCATCTTGCATCTGTAAATGATAGGGAAATTTTTCCTGAAACCTCTGAAGTTCATGAATGAAGATAATTATCTCTCCTTGACACACAAGAAGATTCTATCACTGACTGTCTTTAGGCAACTGCATAGACACAGTGTTTGAACTCAGCATCTTTCTTAACAGTCTTGTTCCTTCACTACTTTTATCTGTGACTAATGGTATCACTGTTCTTCTGCCACCCACACTTTCTAAACTGGGTGTCATTTGTTTCTTCCTTTTTTAGAGCACTTCCTTTTCACCATCATCTTCATTAATATAACATTTCTCATTCCCAACTTCACAACCTTGCAGGAAGCTCCATTAGCTTCCTTTCCCCCTTCTTCCTGCATTCACTGACTTTGCCAATTACTTTGTGTCTTTTCATTCCCACACTTCAAGCCTCAGTATTGCATCTAAAGAAGCAACCCCACCAGCACACCAGAGGTCTTCTCTGATGACCCACTCCACTCACACTTCTGGCCTGCAGCATCAAGAGAAACAGCTGGATTTAGAAATATCTTTTGGCTTGCCTGCATGGTCAGCCAGACACGTGTGCGGGCAATAATATGTAAACTGGTGGTTTATGTGGCTACAAATATTTTAGGAACAGCAAATCACCCTTGAATTATATTGATGTTGTGCTTAACATTTCATGTTATTTTTGTCAGTTCTGGAGGAAGAAAGATGGTGAGGGGGAGTGAAACCTACTGTCAATATTTTTCCTGTGAAGGTTCCTGGTACCTTTGGCATTAACTGTCTTCGAACATTCTTAATTTTGCTGTGTATTGTGGGCTGAAAGGAATGGTATACCTTTATGAAGATTTGATTAATTATTATGAAACTCAGAAGCTTTTGTACTGTGTGAGGGATTCAAACTTGCTGCCCTCTAAATTTCCTTGCCCTGAATATATTCTAATGTTGGACTGTCTTTGCCAAATTTTTTTTTGTGTTCTCTCATCAGAATCAGGAAGATCCCACTAAAATGCAGTTTTTCAGGCTTAGTTTTTGATGTTATGAAGATATTCATTAATACCTCAGCTGAATTCAAACCCAGAAGACAAATTATATGTGAAAATGAGACTGTTCAGTTTTATCATAGTTCCTGTTAGTTTTTAGGACACCCTTGTGGAGAAAGAAGAAAGCAGTTTTCTCAGCTTTTGCTGTGGACATTCAGTTTTAGAGATTCTAAACTGGTGGAATGTTTTCCTGCTTGTCTGACAGAAATATCCCATACTAAATTAATTTACTCTAAATTTCTTCTATTATCTACCATGAAGCTTGTTTTAAAGTCAGTGATATCGTATTAGTAACTCATATAATTTAAAAAAAAAAGTAGGATTTTATGCAAATTTATTCTTACTACTTGAAGTGGTTTAAGTAGTTATTTCTTGGAAAGTAACAGAGGAACTGGAAAATGGTACATTACACAGGATAGTATCTGTGGCACAGATAAAGCTGCCTCTGTAAAAATTTTATTCACAGTTAAGATCAGCCACATGTTACAACAAAGAATGATCAACCTCTTTTTTTCAGTCATCTCAGAAGGCTGAGGCTGTTGCATACAATTACTTCTGTTGTGATGCTGGATGGGCAGTGGAAATACAGGATCAAGGAGAATTCCAGCCAGAGGTCTTTCAGACCTTAGTCCCAGCCTGCAGTAGCTGAGATGAAGAGCCTGGGCAAGGACTAAGAAGATGCAGAAGCTTGTGTGGGACATATCTGAAGCTGACCAGTGCAGACTGGTGACTCCACTCTTCAGATGCCACCCAACAGACCAGTGTGGACACAGCTAATGACACAACTCAGATCTGCTTCTATCACCAGCCTTCAAAGCCCAAACAGCTGGTGCAGCTGCAGAGCACTGTGCCACAGAGCTCTGCTACCACCTGGGAGCCACTGGGCTTGTTCCACGGCCTTGGTTCTATTTTAAAAGCAAGTAAAGCCTCAGCAGGGTTTGGTTTTCTCTCATGTCAACAAGCCTCAGCCAACTCAGTTTTTGCAACACCTGACAAGTTAACGAAGACGATGGGCGAGAGGCATTAGAACCACAGGTTGTCCTGAGTTGGAAGTGACCCACAAGGATCAATGAGTCCAACTCCTAACCCTGCACAGGACAGCCCCAAGAATCACACTATGGACCCGAAACAATTGTCCAAACGCTTCTTGAACTCTTGTCAGGTTTGATGCTATGACCATTTCCATGGGGAGCCTGTTCCAGTGCTCAGTCACCCTCTGGGTGAAGAACCTTTTCCTAATATCCAACCTAAACCTCCCCTGACACAGATCTGTGTGCAGCCATTACACTGGTCTGGAGCAGAGGAGGAAGGTGTTCATCAAGTGACATGGAACCACACTGCACCATCAAGAGTCAGAGCTGAAGCTGCAACCCTCTCATCCTCCCCCAGGAGAATGACCTTGTCAGAGCTGGCTCCAGCAGGCAAAACAAGTGGTAGCAATGGAGGGAGACATTAATACAAAATCCTTCTCCGGTGAATTCAGTTGCAAAATTCTCATTACTTCAAGGGACTAAGATGTCATACATTGCACTCAGCTATGGGAGCATTCTTAAAATGATTAGGAGAGGCTAAGCATTTGCTTTCATTAGCCCATTATGGGCTAAATTAATCCTAAAAATCTGCTGGCTCCCATCTCTTGCTGCAACTGCTTGCTTAAGCTAATCTTCCAGCTTTACATAAGTGAAGATTGAAGAGGATGGTAAAAAGCTGCTAATAGCTAAGGAAGGAGGTTTTCTTTCTCTTCCTGGTTACAGTTCAGCTTATTTTATTACCTTATTTATCATCTCTAATGATGTCTAAGCACACATGGAAGTGGGGGACATTTAGGAACAGCAAATTGGTCCTTGCTCCAACCACCTCTGTGTACATGCTTGCAGAGGTGATAATGTGTCCCAGAACGGGAATTTAAGACTTGTCTGGTGGAATATTACTTTTTGGGAACAGAAAAATGAGAACAAAAGGTTTCATATGGTTAATTGCTTAAATAATGTGAAAAGTAGATGAGTTTGAAAACAGGCTGAATGAGAAATTGTGCAGTCAAAGAGAATAAATGACTCACTTTGCTTCTCTTACATCATAGTGAAAAGCTGCCAGGTATGTGCTGTTAGAAAGTAACAGTATATTGAACTTTGCAGTGGCTGATTAGAGGCAAACCCAGCTTTGTGGAACACAGCATTTACTGTTGTATTCTGAGTTCTTGCACACAAAGTGTTTGGTTGAGCAGAGAACAAATTCATACTTATCCTGTGCAGATACTTAATGTATTTACCATATAAAGCAGACATCTTTCTGGGAAATGAAGGGTAAAATATCTTTCCACATAAATCACTGGGAATTTTTCTTTCAACTTCAGTGAAGCAACCCAAAGACATTAGGAGATGAAGAAAATTAGCATAATCAGCTCATGTTTAATCCCCCTAGGCCAACCCAGGAATGTTCTCTATGTGCTACTGGTTAACACTTTTATCCCAGCCAGGTTTAGATGACCTGTAATTCTCTGCTCCACTGGCTGTTGTAACTGTCAGAGAGCTCACAATGTGTATCTTGTATTTCATTGAAGTTTGCATGTATTGCACACCATATATTTTAAAAGTGTAGTTATATTAAGTGTAATGGAGAAAGAGCACACGGAAATATGGGAGCTACAGAGGAAAATGCTTTCAAATCTGATTGTTTTATATGGTATAATGCATGTATATTTTTAATTCCTTCCTTTAAAAGAGCTGTTAAGATTTGATAGTGACTGGAATGATGACCAGGATGGGTGTCAGTGGTGGATGACAGACTGCAGAATACAACAGGAGAAGGAGGATTTGTAGTAGGAGATTTTTCAGAAAACGAAGGAATCTGTTGAAAGCTGTGGAGTTTCCATTGGACAGCATGAGCACTGAAGGCTCAGAACTACCACAGGTAAGAAAATCATCATCTCTGAACCACATATTTATGTCTCGCTTAAGTAATGCTTGTCATCTGTCTCTATGATGTTTATATTAGAAACATAAAGTCCTGTCAGGCTTGATTTCAAACAAAAGAGCTCTAAATCCTATCCCTCAGTTCAGTCGATTTTCATTGACTGAGGTGAGATCACCCCCAGGAAGCTTCCATCTGAAATGAACTGAATGTGCACTGATTGCAGACCATGCAGTGCCTGCCACAGTATTGCTAGAATTTATACAAATTGCTGTTATTAATGCAATGCCTGATGTTACAGTAGAAAAAACAAGGCTGTAGTTCTTACCATTTTCTCCCAAGAGCTGAAGAAAAACATTTAGATTTAGACACCTCTGCTTGATTTTTGTGTCATTAAAGAAAAATAATGCCAGCTCTGTAGAAACTTTCCTCATTTCATGGACTCAGCTGGTTTCCTTAATTCCACTGAGCTCAACAGTCTGGCAACAGCTGATAATTTGTCCTTATGGCTAAATGTTATTCCATTCCATAAATTATGGATGTTATTCCAATACACAAAATCTAAAAGATGAAAAGGTAAAAACAGTGTATTGTGCCAGTTGCTGAGACAAAAATCTTGACAGAAATGGAATATTGATTAAATCTGGCAACATAACTAGGTGGGAACAGGAATAGGTGGTTCAAAATGGCTCTTAGAATGCTGAACAAAGATGGAATGATACCAACACTGTAGGTGGTCCCTGTATAACAGACTTTGGGCAATGGCTACAATTACTTTGTATTTTCTAGAGATTAATTTGTCTTTGGAATATGCAAAGTTCATAAACACACATACCTATGAATCATTTTCCAGTGGCACATTCCTAATTCTTACAGCTGTTGTCTTTCCAACACAAGAAGAAAAACATTCCTGTCATGACAGCTGCTCTTCTTAGACAGGCTTAAAGGGAAAAATAAATGCAAACAAAGTGCTCCAAGAGAGAGAATAACAATAGGATGGGCCACTCAGCCCTTGATAGTCAGATGCATTACTCCAAAATCTGCTCTACTAAGCTTTTTTCATGGCTTTCTCCTCCCTCCCACCATCACCACAGACACGTGTGGTTAAGAGTATGAGCCAGTCAGACCATGTTTTTTTCATATGAAGAGCCTCACCAAAAGGGATTAATGAGGGTTTCCAGGGTTGGGGCTGGGTTTATTTCAATATTTTGCTTTTGTTAAAAAGTCCAATCCTGACTCCCAAGAGATAATGGAAAAGCTACTAAAGCTGTTAGATCCTACAGTTACTGTCTTTACCATATGTGAACTGCAAGTTTTTGGGACATTGATTATGAAAAACAGTGTAGACAAGTTTTCAAAGGATGTCCACCACTGCTCAGTGAGGTGGATCTGTCCTTACCACCCCTGTTTCTGGTGTGTGATTCCCATCTGCTTCCTCAGGCCAGCAGTTGCAATCGTGTGTTCAAGGGGTAATGCAAATCAGGAAAGTAATCTTGGAGCCAGTGTGGGGGAGAAGGATGCTCGGTCCATAGTCTGGTTCACTGTGTAGCCACACAGTGGCTACATGAGCTCCATGCTGGGATGAAAGGAGGCCAAGGATAAAACAAGGAACCACTCATTTCACCAGCAGCAAAGAATTCCATTGGTTCAAACAGATCAAGAAAGTTTACCCAGATAGGCTGGCCCAAATCTTGCTAAAGCCAGTGTAAGCCCTCCACATTATCTCTTCCTGGAAGGATTTCAGAGGTGGTTGAGCAGAGACAGTGTGACTCATACATCAGCACTGGGACACCCTGGCCAAAACACCTTGAAATAGTAGGAGGGGGTGTTCAGGAGCCAAAGCTGCTCCTGGAATCATCCATCACAACTTTGAAAAGGTTTCTCACAGCTTAACAAGGCTCTGTGTAGGGGCCAAAAATTTGGCTCTCAGAAAGGAGAACACAGCATAAATAAATCCTTTTGTAGGAATTGTCATGCCAGACTGGGGAAAACCGAGGGTGCAATTCCAGGAATATTTCTTCAAAAGCAGTCCTGGCACATGGCTTGTGTGTAAACACTGAGCTGGACAGAGGAAATGCCCAGCCAGGAGAAGGAAAATATTTTTTTCCTTCCACATTTTTTTCCAGCAGGATGCCTTTTCCAATTCAATGCACCATGCAACAATGCTGTGCTGTTAAATAGAATAGATTAGAATAGAACAGAACAGAACAGAACAGAGCACATCATGATGGCACAATACATAAGTTAGAAACACTTCATCATTTACTATATAGATATTAATTATGAATGTTCAGTAAACCAACACACTGATGCAAGGTATTAAAATCAGTATTCATAGCTATTTCTCTACCATGCTATTATAAAACCCATCAATGGTGGAATTTCCACAGATCACTAGGAAGCTCAGCACTGTGCTGAGCCACCTTTGGAGATGGAAAGCTTTCTGTAATACCTAATTAAATAATCCTTTTCTGCATATTATGTCAACTGCTTTTTTCCTGCTGTCAAAGGTAATGCAGAAAATGTGATCCCTGCTGGGCACTTTTTCCTCAAAAAAATCAACATGTATATGAATATGTTTTGGTTTGAAGGCTGCAGTGCTTATAACTAAAAGAAATAAATCTTTCCTTAAATGAAGTAATGGAGATGAGGGGGTAATGCCTTCTTCCTTGACAGGAATATTTGAAACTTCTTGTAAAGCTGCTGTATTTTCAAATAAGCAGAAGAAATTTATCTTTCCTGTATCATTTCCTCACACACTTTTGACTAGTGATATATCTAAAATTTCTGTTTCATTCCTCATTTGTGACATTCCTGGCTGCTCAGAATATGCATATGGAAATCAGGTTAATAAAAGTGTTAGCCATAACGGGAACGCATGGGAAAAAAACCCTTTCCCCTTTTTGTGGTATGTTCTATTTTGTTTGCATCAGCCTTCTTTCCAAAAAATTCTTTCCCATTCCTTAGCTCCACTGCAAGCAAGGTCATAGAACCATAGAGTCATTAAGGTTGGAAAAGACCTCCAAGATCATTGAGTCCAACTGCGTCCAAAGTGATTGGAGTGTTTGGGCAGCATTAATGTTTGAGCCCACCCTGTGCAATGATGGAAAACAGAACCTTTTACAGGGGATCCGTTCTCTGTCTGGTCTGTAACTGAATGTAGCCCTCATGACCTGGTCCAATGATTCCAATTCAAGCATCAGGAATACTCAAACTGCTCATTGTGTGCCACTGCTCACAGCCACCACAGTGGCTTAGTGCACGATGCAAGTGAAATGTTGTCTGAGGCCCCCAAATCCACCCCCAAAACAGTTCACAGCAGCGGAAAATGTTTTGTGCCTTTGAATCTCCTGTTGAAAATGTACATCTACAAGTAATCAAATTAATCATCTGTGACAGCGCAGCCAGATCAGAGCGATACAGGTCTGACCACAAAATCTTTGACAAACGTCTAATATTGCCTGATCTCTTCACAACCCTGTCCTTTGCTCCCTATTACAGTTGCCATTACAAAATGTAATTAAGTTCAAGACCTCCGCCCCGACCCTTAGGGGAACCAGTGACCTGTGCCCAGGACGTCTGAAAGATCAGTTAAAGCCTACAAATGAAAATCACTGCCAGCAATTCAGCTCCCTGCTACAGCAGAGTACTTTACTAAACAACTACAGTAAGGCTCCTTGGTCTAAAGTCACACTTCTTGCAGCCCTGGTCCAGAACTGTGACATGATCTCCCATAAGTTCAGAAATATTATGAGCATCATGACATTTTCCCCTAAGGAATATGTGTATTCCTTCAGCTTAGTCTTCTCTATGAATGCAGAGTATTTCCACACTGGGGAATGGCAGGTCAGTGATCAGGAACTTTGCAGAAACTGAATGTTCAGCCCCTGTTGGAAGCAGGTACTTTGCTTTCTTGAATCTGCACTTCCAGCCAACTCAAAAAATGAGTTGAGAAACTAAGAGCTTTATCCAGTTACCTATGGCTGAAACACCAGGCAGAATTATTTTACTTCTAAGAAAGTAAAAGGACTGCTTGCCATTCTGGAAAGGATTCAGGAATTGCCAGTCTTTGGTAGCTGAAAGGGAGAAGTGTCAGGCTGTAAAGCAGTATCTAAATTCACTGCATTCCAGTCCATGCCCCTCCCTGTGCCAAAGGTATGGAAGGCAAGAAGGAAATAGTAGCAGAGCAAAGCAAATAATTAACAGCAGATTGTAATTCGCTGTCATTTCACAAGGCAAGAAAAGACATCTCCTGCCTGCTGTGAGAGAGGATGGTGGGTCAGAAAGCCAAGAGCTGGGAGGAGATGCTGGGTACTGTTGATGGGGGATTGTGTCTGTTTCAGAACTGCTCTTACACAGCCAGACACCAAATGTGGGGGCAGCACAGGTACAAGGATGGCACTTTGTTGTGTCCCTCGGGATCACATCCCACATAAGTGATGCCAGTGGGGTCAGAGGGTTTTGCCTCCCTGAGCACTTCCTCCCTCCCCCTTTGCAGATGCAGCTGTAAGTTACTGCAGGTTTTTCCTCTTTTGTTGTCTTAAAGTTCAACCAGTACAGGGATCATGTAAATAATGTTAACGTTTCTAGTCTTGACTGTGAATTATTTGATTCTTACAAGACCAGAACACCTGTCTGCCTGGCACACTTCCCTTCTCCCACAAAACACGCTTGCCATCTTCTGGCCAGGACACCAAGCATCACAACGCTGGCTGGAAATACACTCTCAAGTGTCTGTACTGCAGGGGCTTTTCCAGTTGTTAACACAATCAACCAAACAGGTTGAAATTAAATTTTGCTTTGGGATATGAAGTTCCCCTATCACAGAAGAATTTATCTTTCAAGCTGTGCAAAACTTCTCTCTGATTCATAGGGATGTGCATGAGTTTTTTCTTCAATCTTCATACCTGTAAATATACTGAGAGTTTTATTTATTCAAAGTCTAAAGGAGTTAATATTATTATGATGCTTTTACATTTAAATCACAAGTTTCAGTGGCTTTTATAGGAAACTAGTGTTGGTCAAAACTGGAATTACAGTTTTCATGAATATTTATTAAACACCAACATTACAGTGGAAGGTGGGGCTGAGCAGAGTTTGTGCGGATCAGGTTCAAGCACAAATATTTGATACAGCTGTAATCAAAGCCAGTGGTAGTTTTTGATGTCACCTTGATATCCTCTTCAACCAGGGAGGATCTTCCAGGAAGATCACATTTTCTGCCATGGCAGGTCTACTTTCCAGTGTAATTCTGCATTCTCTCTCCTTTTGTCTCCCACATGTTGTCTGTGAACATATATCTCCCAGATCAGCTCTTCTGAAGACTGAAATCATCCTGAGAAGTGTGTTTTATCAGATAAAACCAGAAAATTATTCTTTCCCGTTTGGGACTGTATATGCAGAGGACAGGGGAACCAGGGGCAGGATTGTCCTGTATGTGACTTCAGAAAATAGAGCTTTTCCACTGCAATTTTTTCTGCCAAAGCTTTGTACTGACACTGGAGTTCAGGGAGACTGGGAATTAGAGTGCAAAGCTCAAGACTGGAAATACTGAACATAGTTCTACTGAGAAGCAGAGGCAAGCTCTGGCAGGCTTGGTAGTGACAGGAAGACTGGTGTTTCCACAAATGGGATTTCCTCTTTGAGGCAGGGTTTTTCAGAAGACCACATTTTCTGCTAGTGGTATATCTAGTTTCCAGTAAAATTCTGATTCTCTCCACTTTCCTCTTTCACAAAACAAGTAGCACAAATGGTAAAAATGAATGTTGAGCCCCAAGTTGAAGGAATTTGCCTTGCCTTTTGTTATTTCACTTTGTAATTCAGGGGTTCTACAATTACATTCCAAATGTTACTAAATATCCGAGAGAAAGAGTCCTGCAAAGCCTTTGCTGTGCATATATTGAATTAGAATAGCCAGATCTTTCCTTTCAGTGGTACAGATTTCCTGTATGCAGCCACCCATCACCTCGTAAGGGGAAAAAAAGTTGAGTGTAATCATAATTATTTTCATTAGCTATAAAAACCGACATATAGGGCAAGGCTCTATATGTACAGCTGCTATTTAATTTGTCCTTTCAAAGGGAAAAATTTTCATTTATGAGGTTAAAAATTAACACTGGATCTGCATTTTATTTCTTACCTTTACAGCTAACACAAAGCATTGCTGAGGTCAGAGAAACTGCTCTGATGGTAGCATGTGCTATTCCATGTGCTCCACACAAAATATCACAATCATTTGCATTTCTCCCTCTCAATCAGGCACACCATTTCTGAGCTGCTGTCTGGTAATTGAAAAAATGAGCTACACCAGCTGTCAGGGTGTTCCAACTTCCCACCTGTTTTAGCAGACACATTTTTCTTTGAAAAAGTAGATCTTGAAATTCTATTATAAGAAGTAATAGCCAAGAACAGCTTCAGAGCAGAAACTAATATTCAAATGCAGAGAAATAAAGCATATCAATTCCTAGGACAAATTTCTAGCATCTGCTCAGAGATACTTTTAATGTATTTTACTACTTTAACATTCTAGAATTGTTTTTACTGAGTATGTAACTTATAGTAAAGGTTGCTATCTTTTCTACTATGGATTAATAACAGGATTAGGGGGACTGGGAAAACTGCTAAGAAAGGGGATGATACCCAACAGGCAAGTATATAATACTGCCTGTCTCAAGCAAGATGCACTCAAACACTAAAAAACCATGGCAGGAGACAAAGGGATACATGGCAATAAGGTAATAAAGGATCTTTATTCATTCTTTCTTTTTGCTTGCTTAGTTATATCTTCAAATCAGGGCTGGAGTACACAGTCAGCAACTCTGGAAAAGAAGGTGAACCTCTGCAGGAGGAGCCACAATGTCTGTGTGTGGTGACTTATGGAAGACAGACATTTCTCCATGTAGTGCCTGGAAAACAAAAGAACAACAACAGTGGAGGTGAAGGATCAGGGAGGAGCGATCTGAAGTGGTGCATTTCCCAAAGGCCCCGACACAGAGGGGGTCTGAAGCCGAGAAAGCCAGACGGGAATGCTGCCCTAAGCTTGGGCAGGAGCTGGGCAGGGCCTGGCTGGTAACCCCATGGAGCTGTCCATGTCTGCCTCCCCACAGAGAAAAGAGGCTGTGGCAGGTGTACATCCCGTCTAGAGCAGCAGACATGTCAAGGAGGGGGCTGCAGTCCTTAGACATGTTCCTTGTCTGTCTCTTGTCTCCTTGCTAAGTGTGCTGGTCAGAGTTAGGAAATGGGACAAATATGCCAATGAGAATACAATTTATACTGTTAATTAACTAATACTGTTAGTACAATTTGTTCTCTTATCTCCCTTTTTTTTCCCAGAAGGCAAAAGCCAAAGGCTATTTCTACAGTTTTGAAGAAAATTGTAAAGCCCCATCCAACTTGGCCTTGAACACTTCAGGGATGGGGCATCCACAGCTTCTCTAGGCAACATATTCCAGTGCCTCGCCATCCTCATGGTAGGGAATTTCGTCCTCATATGTAGTCTAAACCTACTCTCTTTTAGTTTGAATCCATTCCTCCTAGCCCTGTCACTACAGGCCCTTGTAAAAAGTTTCTCTCCTTCTTTCTTGTAGGCTCTGTTCAGGTAATGGAAGGCTGCAATTAGGTCACCCCAAAGCCTTCTCTTCTCTAGGATGAAGAATCCCAATTCTCTCATCTTTTCCTCATAGCAGAGGTGCTCCATCCCTCTAATCACCTTGGTGGCCTCCTCTGGACTCGCTCCAACAGGTCTATGTCCTTTCTGTGCTGGGGACCCCAGAGCTGGATGCAGTGCTCATATGTTACAGACATTGACACTTCACGCAGATGAGAAATCAAAATCAATCTTTCACACGAACAAGTGTAAAACAATTTATTTTGCTAAATATTTACTTTAAGTAAATTGCTTTCTGCTTTCTTAGCACTTTTTAAGAAATGCTATCCAAACCCATGGCATTTAGCTGTAAAGAAGGAATAAAACCCAAACTTAATACAATAACTAATCTTAACCACACTAATTTTTATATGGAAATTCTCAATATATTCAAAAGGTCCCTATGTCCATAACAATATTTACAGGTTTCACCTTACCTTTTCAAATGTTACCTTGATTTGCTTTCTTTTTCTTCAGAAGGAAGAGACAGATATAAACTATTCTTGTGTAAAGATTACTGGTGTCTTTAGTTATAATATTAAAAATAGTCGCGTGAGTGCAAATCGTTTCTATTGAACATTAAGCAGCAATACCTCGGTCTTTAAATATTTTGCCAGTACCACTTTGGAAGGGCCGCACACAAAAGTCTGTCTATGACAAACTTGTTCAACGTAGGAGAGTGTGCATCTTTCTGCATGAGCTGGCACTTCTCTCTCCTCGCAGAGCACAGGCTGACAATGCCAGGATGCTGCTGCAGGCAGGGCTGATGGCACAGACTGTTCTCTGCAGCAGGCAACGAGCAGCTTCTCCCAGGCACAGCTGGGTGCTGAATCCACCACAGCCTACACTAATAAAACATTGATAAATTTGGCTTTTAAAAAATGCAGATTGGTTTCTTCTATGCTGGAATATCATCCTAGGAGAAGAAAATCCACATGAGGTTCCTTTCATGAGTCTTTGTTTTATGTTTCAGTCCAAAACACACACGTCCTTAGTGACTGTCATGAAAAAGCTGTTACAACAAAATGTAAGATATACTGTACAGAGCTTTATTCTTATACAGGGAATGAAAAATGGTATCAGAGAATCAACTGCAAAAGGTATCTGGGAAAGAGAAATGAAATTTGGAAATAGCTATGGATTGCTACATTCATTGCAAACTAAAATGCATTTTGACTTGCACATTTGCACTGTTTTTCTTAGCAGCCAACAGTTTTCATTCTTACAGAAGTTATTGTTACTGAATCAGGCTAAATTTACATGTGGTATGTCAAGGCAAAGGTATCGTGAATATTTAGTTTTTCAGGATCTGGTAGTTAGAAAAAAAAAAAAAAGACAATACTTTTAAAATCCTCCCTCCATTTTTATTCTTTTTATTTATAAAAGTGTGATTTTTGCAAGACCATGTGATCTTGCAATATCTAATGTGAGTGCTGGCGTTAATCCAATAAAGCCTTTGGCTTGATGGGATCATGAGAGCACTTAAGCAAATGGAGTTTTAAGAACTCTAAAGTTGTTTTGCCAAAAAGTGGTTTTAGATTTGGCCATAAAATATGGGCACAGAGCCTAAACCTGGCCTCGGCAGACTGGTATAGAAAATAAACAGTTCTACCATTCCAGAAGATAACAGAGATTCCATTATGTCCAGTTAATTCAGGGCATGCGACTTACACAACTGATAATTTGTATTTATGCCGTTCCTCTTGCTCTAAAAATCTCAAATGGAAAAATACTAACAGCTTTTGAAAAAAAAATTATATGAATTTTGACCTCTCTGAGCCCTCAAAAATACCCCAAAAATCATTTTTAGGTGACACAGAGTAAAACCTCAACCTTTTGCCACATACTATACAGAATCTCAGAGAATTCCAGTGGCTTGTTATTGACATAGACTCAGCCTGTCTGACTCAGCCTGATACAGGAGGTGATTCGAATTATTCCGAAAGCATTTTTGAGTGTTAAGTTCTTATTTATTATGCAACAGCTCCCCAGGGCTTGTTCTTTGTGCTGCCTTGTCATGGGCGTGGGCTTGACACTTGACACCAAGTCAGGGCAGGTACACCCGGGCACAGTGACACGTGGAACAACCTTCATCTGGAGTAGGACTATTTGCCCTTAACAATTAATCTATACAGACAAGTAAAGGAGCTTTCTGCTTAATTTGTGTGTTAGTTATGAACGAAAAATTGCAGAAGTCCTCGGCCATAAGAACTTTTTTTTTATAGGAGCATTAATATCCATATACTGGAAATAGTATTTAACCCCCCAATATACAAAGAACTAGAGACTGCATTAAACTCTACAAGTAATATGCCAAATTTCCCTGCATTTGTGTCTATAACTGAAGTGAATTCAGTAGAGGTTTGCTAGTGTAAAAAAGCTGAATTTGGTTTATTATTCCACATTTGAAAGTGTGTAGTGCAAATTGCAAAATGAAAAGTATCCAGTAGGTGTCATCTTCCTGCATCCCATGTGGCTGATAATCCAGTTTATATTTACTTTTTTTAATTGAACTGAAATCAAAAGTAGGAGTCCTAAACACTGCAACAAGTTTTCTGAAGAACATGTGTAAGAAATGTACTAATTTGATCTAATATGCCTTACTAACACTAGGATTTCTGGAATGTTTGCAACCTGGAAGTGTTCAAGCACAAAATAATTTGCAGATATCCGTGACTGCACTCACATGCCCAAATAACATCTGTAAAATATGTCCGTAAATACTTGTATTTAAACCTGAAAATCCATTTAATGGATTCCATTTAATCCACATGCCCTTAAAGCAACAGAAATATGTACTACAGCATTGCCTCTGATCCAGAAGCCTGTACTGCAAAAATAGATTTAAGACGCTCTTTACAGATGAGAATATTAAATGAAGTTGAAAGGGCCTCAGGAGGGCAGGGAATTCTGTTTCCTTAAATGGTGTTTTAAATTGTTTGATTTCTTGAAATTACACCTCATGCAAATAAATATTTTCATTTGGATTACTGGGAATTATCAAGTACCCAGAGCTGCTTGATATACATTGTTTTTAATTTCAAATCAAATACTGTTATTTCTATTCAGCAGCTTTATACTTAGTTGAGGAGTAAAATTATTCAGGCAAGCCTGAATCACTCTGATTCAGCCATCTTCAAATGTAAGTAAAATAAACCCTTTCCAAATTTTAAACCCTGACCCCTATTATTTGGCATGAGGAGACTTACTAGGTCAGAGTTACGCCTTTCAGCATGTGATTAAAACATGTCCATGTCCATGGATTTTGTAATACAATCCTTTAGCAATCTGGCAACATTTCTGGCTTTGTTAGCTGGGGCATTGCTTAGGAAAGTTCCTGTGCAATACTGCTGTGGTCTGATCCAAAATCCTTTGGACACAATAGAAAGGCTTCCAAGGGCTTAAGCCATGGACAAGTGAGGCTCACAAAAAGGCTGAGCCCGAGCAGGTGAAGCAGGAGGCAGACACTGGTGGGAAATCTCAGCGTGGCGGATGCCAAAGGCTCACAAGCCCATCTCAGTTGTGGCCTGGAACCTGCTTTTAATTCCCACAAGCGGTGAGGTGGGAAATGCCCCTGTTTCACACAGGCAGATATTGTTACACATTGAATTCAATGTAGTAATTTTTTTTTTAGTAAAAATCATAGAATAGTAGAAAGTTCAAGGGTTGGAATGGACTGTAAAGATCATCTGATCCCAACCCTCCTGCCATGGACAGGGACACCTCTCAGTCACCGGGTTGCTCCAAGCCCCATCCAACCTGGCTTTGAACACTTCCATGGCTGGAGCATCCACACCCTCCCTGGGCAATCTGTTCCAGCATCTCATCAGCCTCACAGTGAAAAATTCCTTCCTAATATCTAACCTAATTTCCCCCTCTTTTAATCTGTACCCATTATTCCTTGTCCCATCACTACAGTTCCTGATGAAAAATCAAGGCAGCTTGAAGTTTCTATTACTCCCTGTATCTGTGGCTTCTGTGATAATGCACAAGGAAGGAAAGAGGATTTAAAAGGAAAATGCCTTTTTTTCCTATGACTCTGATCTATGGTTATGCATAAAGGCAGCTGAAAACCACAGGCTGTGTTTTCGCAGGTAAATCCACTTGATATCACTGGTAAAGAAGAGCAGAAATATGTTTTTAAGTCACTACTTCTCCCAGGCTCAAAAAGGAACTTTGTTTCCCCTTCTCTTTTTTATTTCTTTCCTTTTTTTTTTTCTTTTTAATATTTCTTGAACTAAAGGACCACCTAATGGGTGGAACAATACCTGGAAGGTAATTTTTACAGCCACATAAAAAGGCTCTGAAGGCCAAAGAAAGTCTTCAAGGTCAACAAAATTTTTTAGCAGAGAATAAAAAAGGCACCTGTAAAGAGACATATTCTAATGGATCTCAGAGGTAGAATTACAGGAATATTTCCCACTGTTTCCAGTAATATCGGCAAAGACAGGGCTTGTGTATCCCGCTTGAGAGAACTGGGAATTCTGATTAAAGCTCATTAGTCCTTCAGCATGTGCCACCATCCCCAGACAGTGCAGATCAAGGCTGCAGCCATGGGGAAACACTGAGGGACCGGGGCTGGGCTCTCCCGAGGGGGCTGCAGCACAAACGCGCCTTTTTATGGCTGGCAGAGGATCCCTGTGACAAAGCTTTAGGGGCACTTTAGGGACATTCGGGGCTGAGGGGCTCCCGGGGCCGGGCCCACTGCCATCCCACCATTTGAGCCAGCAGTGTGCCCAGGCGGCCAAGGATGCCAGTGGCATCCTGGCCTGGATCAGGAACAGTGTGGCCAGCAGGACCAGGGAAGTGATTCTTCCCCTGTACTCAGTGCTGGCGCGGCCGCACCTCGAGCACTGTGTCCAGTCCTGGGCCCTTCAGCTTAGAAGGATATTAAGGTGCTGGAGCAGGTCCGGAGAAGGACAATGGAGCCAGTGAAGGGTCTGGAGAGCAAATCCTATGAGGAGTGGCTGAGGGAGCTGGGGCTGTTCAGCCTGGGGGAGGCTCAAGGGAGACCTTGTTGCTCCCTACAACTGTCTGAAAGGAGGTTGTAGCCAGGTGGGGGTTGGACTCCTATCCCAGGGAGCAAGGGACAGGCCGAGAGGAATTGGCCTCAAGTTGTGCCAGGGGAGGTTCAGGTTGGACATCAGGAGGAATTTCTTCCAGGAAGGGTGATTAGACATTGGAAGGGGCTGCCCAGGGAGGTGGTGGAGTCACCTGGCTGTTTAAGGAAAGACTGGACGTGACCTTTAGTGCCATGGTCGAGTTGACGTGCAGTCGCCCGGTCACAGGCTGGACTCCGGGATAACCCCAGGTCTCTTCTCCAACCAGATGGATCCTGGGATCTGCGGCCCGGTGAGCGCGCCCCGCGCATGCGCCGCCCCCGACCGGGCCCCGCCCCCCGGGCGGGCGCGCGCACGAAGATGGAGGCGGGCGGCGGCGGGGGGCCCGGGCGGGCCGGGCGGCGGGCGCGGGCGGTAGCGGCTCCCGGCCGCCCTCCCTCCTCCCCTCCCTCCCTCCCGCCCCCTCCGCTCCTCCAGCGCGGGAGAGGCGGCTCCGCCTGCCCTCCCCCGCGCAGGGCATGGCGGCGCCCGGGCCCTCCGCGGCTGCCCCGGCTGCGGCTGGGCCCGCGCTGCGGGCCGGGCTGGAGGTCGCGCGCGGGTTGCCGAGCCTGTTCCTCATCGACGCCATCTTCAACTCGGCCCCGCTGCCGGGCGGCTCCGTGAACGCCGCGCTGCTGGGCGCGCTGCTGCGCGCTGCTGGGTGAGACACCTGCCCTTCCCTTCCCCTCCCGGGGCACGGACCGACCCCTCGGCCCGCGCAGCCCCGGCACGGCCACGGCTCCCCGGCCCTCAGCCCCCGCCTGCTCCCGGCTCTCCCGGCCTGTCTCTCCCCTTCCCTGACCCCTTCCTGCCGCCCCCGAGTCCCTGCTCGGCCACCCGGGCTGGATCATCACCTCGCCCGCTCCGTGCCCGCTTCCCCACCCCGTCCGTCGGCTCCCTCCACCTTCTCCTGCCCCCGGGACGGTGCAGGGACACGGCGGGGGCTCGGGGCTGTGACACCCCCCTCCCCCTATCTCCGAGGGCTTCCACGGCGGAAAACATGTGACTTAGTGGGTATAGGGTTTTCTTGTGGTTTTGGTTTTTTTTAAAACACTTTGGATAGCGTGATGCCTTCCTGAAATATGGTGTTAAATCACTATTTTAGCAACAGCAGTTCAGAAATGCCGGGAATTTGGTTCCCAAAGGAAAGAGAAGGCTCTTGAAACTTGCCAATGGTTATTTTTAAGCTTTTTTTTTTTCCCCGGGATGAAGGATGAAAATCACGGGTATAATTACTAGGTGATGCTTGTTTTCAGTATTGCTAGTTATCTGGGGTTCTTACGTAGCCTTGGCTTGGTGGGAGCCCCATTCTGTGAACTGCTGTGCGGGTGACACTGCGCTGCGTGTCACATCTTGGAGCTGGCGGTCCTGAGGCAGGGAGGAAAGGATGACACAAAACACAGCAGGTTTGATTTGGTTTGTTTTTGCAGGCCTAAGACAGGTTGATTTTATGTTTTATTTGACGTTTATAGTGGAAGAAAAACAGGAAGGAAATAGGTGGTACGGCTGTTGGGGCAGGAAGCAAAGCGAGGCTTAAAGGAAAGGTGCTCGGTGAGAAGTGAAGGGGAAAAAGTAAAGGATAACCTATAGCAAGAAAGCAGGTGAGAGGAGAGCAAAGGGAGGAGGGAACAAAACAAAGCAAGTGTTTCATTTTGGGTTTTTATGTTTATTATACCAAAGCTTCTGCTTTGGTAAAGGGTGCCGGGGGAAGTCGCTGCTCACATGAAGAGGCCCTGACTTGCCTCCTTTGCCTGAGGGAGAGCTCTGGGATGGGGAGAAGAGGTTCTTCCTCCTGCTTCCCATTTCCTTGACCCTTTGTTCCACATTTATGGAATTGCTAAGAGATCTTCCCACTGATAATTCCTTTTTTAAAAAATGGCATTGCAGTGCCTCACCAGCTTAATTTTAGGAGTCCTTCATGGTGTGATCCAAAGGCTGTAGGAAGTGCACTGAAATTAATCCCACCCCTGTAAATGAAAGTGGTGGATGTGTTATTCGATGATCTCTCTGAAGTGTGTGATACTGGGATTAACAGATTAAGGCACTTTTGAGGATTGCATTTATATGATCACTTTTCGGGAGGGGGTTGGGGGAGCAGTGGGTAATTTTTGCCTTCTGCAAAAAAGCTTCGGAAGTGCTTTATGCCAAGAAACTTATCTTGTACATTTAGACAAGTGGTCTGTGGTTCTTGGCTTTCCAAAATTGAAGAAAAATTAAAATGTAACTACTTGAAGATGATGTTAAGACCTGCCATGTGGTTCAGACAATGGAGTGCTTTTGTATCTATTTTTTCCTCATCTGAATTTAAGGGTTGCAGCGTTGGGTTTTTGCTGCTGTTAAGAAGCTGAAATAGTTATTTTGGATCATTCTGTATTTAAACAGGGGGGAAATTGTCCTTTTAGTTACCATTTGCAGGTGTTGAAAGACTGATCCAAATTTTTCCTGTACCACAATACTGTTTAGCAGAGGATAAATGCACAATTTGTCCTGCAGATACTAAGATTGGAGCTCTGTAGAAATTGATGGCTTTTGTGGGTGATGTTATACAGTTCTGAAATATTCTGGGAGTACAGTTCTTCAGGAATGCTAATAGAGATCTGCGTGGGTGCTGCGTTTTACGGCAGGATTCCTTGGTCTGATTCTTCCATCACTTATTTTCTACACAAGTACATAGAGTTACACGCAGCACAGAGCTGAGTTCTACAACTGGAGCGTCTTTTTGATTAACCTTGCTTTGTCCCCAGCACAGTTTTTCTCTCTCCTGTCTTTGCATGGGTTTAAGTATCTTGATTCCAGCAGAACCACCACCCCCAGGAGTGACTGTTACCTCAGACAGCAGTCCCTCCTCAGTGAGGACACTTGAGTTTTGGGAGGGTACTATAAATACTGTAGTCTGTAGAAAGATGTGGAGCAAATAGAATGACTGGAGCTAGGGAAGAATAATCTGGCATTTCCACGATTGAAATGCTGAAGTGTAAAGGTAATTGCACCCTGCAAGTGACCAAAAGTCGAATCGTGGGTAGTGGGGCTACCATAAAGATACTGCCAAATTGCAAGAGTTAAAGGGAAAAAATGAGAGGGAGAGATTCATTGCAACACAAGACATTATTTTAAAAGTAAATAAGGTGTGGTTTGATTCAGTGCTGTGTTTAGAGGCCATCCTGGGATAGTTGGGGATGGCATGACAGAGAGGAGCAGCAATATATACAGAAACATGAGACAACCTTATCAAAGGAGGAACTGCAGCATTTCCTAGCAGAGGGAAAATGGGAAAAGATTTACTGCTTGGTGAACACTTCACAGGGCAGGGGGAAGTCTGGTGTCAAGATGGGCTAAGTGACATAAATGGAGATGGGGGAGAGGAGTGCCCACCTCCCCTTCTGAGATTTGAGTTACCTCTTGTGGTCTTTTGAGGCTCCTTTCGGGGGTCTTGACTTTTCCCCACAAGTGTTAACAGAGAAATGCTTTACCTTTTTTTAGTCCCTCTTCAGAGGAACCAGTAAGTCGAGCTTCCCTATTGACTCACTGTAGTACTGTTTTTAGGGACTTGCATGTGAAATGTCAGTGTTTTAAGATGACCTGTAGTATCTAAATACAGGCCTGTTACTGCCACTGCAACACACAAAAATAGGTTTTGTTAAGGCGTGTTTCAGAGCAGCCTGCTCAGTGCAAAATGCATCTCCGTTGGCTCGGATGATCAGAATTACATAAATAATGACCTTGTACAGGCATGTGAGCTTTCTCTGTGACTTCTGAGGAAAGACAAAGGCTACAAACTTAGCAGTGTTGGCTTTCCCAAAGGTGTCTGTGGTGGTTAAGTATGATACGACAATGAAACTGTCAAGCTTATTTTGTAAAAAGTTCTGCATGTAACTAATACTCAACTTTCCCTGGAAGAACTGAGCTACGATACATTTTCTGCAAAATGATAGAGGCTTTTCCTCAGTCCACTTCACAAGGTTACCAGGTTAATGATTAGTTAAGGAGAATATGTTTATATCAGCCAGTGCTGCTGGCAAGGAATACTGTTAAGCTGTATTAATGACTTTATTTGTAGTCTGCCTTTTGCTGTTGATTCATGTTGACCCCTCCTTTCTTCTCACGCCTCTGGGCTGTGGGGGTTTTTTTTGTTGTTTGTTTTGTTGTTGTTACTGTTTTTCTTTATACTAGTGGAATCAAATGCTGCTTCTTAGAAAAGTTTTTATTTCCATGATCAAGATCCTATGGCTTAAAGTATTTTTTAAACACTTGATTAGGGTGGATTTAGAACAATCTAAAATACAGTCGTCAGCAAAGACTGATGCTGTCCTGCAGCAGAAAGAGGATTATTTGTGATTTCATTAGTTTTAGTATAGAGATTGAAAGCAATTTACAATCAAATATAAATTGTAGACATTGCAGTCTCACCAAACTGGTTTGGATGAGAAGGCAGTTGCATAGAGCGGAAGCTGACCAAGAAGTCCAAAAGAAAGGCAGAGTGTTTCCTGAAGAAGAAAATGTTTAAGGGAGTGACTCTAGTGATAAGTGCTGTTTAACTCCTCTTAAGGCAGAATCCTTACCTATGTAGTACACAGGGATGAAATTCATAAGCCACTCTACAGAAGTTACTGCAGGGACATGTAATCCCAAAGTACTGTAGTTGCTCTGATAGGATTTCTCATAGGAAGGTGGAGTCATGGTCAAGATGTGTTCATGGTCAGTATGAGGGAGGGGTTAGCAAACGGGAATTTCAAGGTCTAAATCTGACTTCTAACAAGACAGACAAGTTTGCATTGGCAAAGAGGCAGTTGGTGTAGTTCTGAATTCTGTGTACAAAAGCTCTACACTGCAGAAAGTCTTCTCCATGCAACTTTTGTTTCAGGATGCCTTGCCAGAAATGAAAGCAAACCAAAGGGAAATGGAAGAAGGTGGCCTTCTCCCTGCAAACTACAGCAACTTTTCACTATTTTCTCATTAAAGGGTTTAGCTAAACTGTTTTGGTTACTTATCTTCAGTACTCCAGCTTGGACAGCTGTAGTTGAGTGCCTTGCTCAAGTGAATTAGGGGACTTACTTAATTTTACTCATTTATTATGAACTCGGAATATAAAGGCTGTGCCATATCTGGTTGGGTTTTTTCTGTTTTTAGAACTTGTCTACCCTTAGATTTCAAGACTGAGGCTGAAAGGCTGGGAGGTGTCACTACTCTAGTCTGAAACTGCAGGTGAACTTCATAGTAATTGTGGCTTAGAGCTTGCAGTGGCTTTGCATCACAGCTATAGTGCACAGATTAAATGCAGTGCTCTGAAAAGGGCACCTTTGGTAATGCAAAGTTACAAGTGACTAATGGGGGGGTGATACATAAAGTAAATGTAGCTCCAAAGCTAATAGGTTAAAATCTACTATTGAATTTCTGCTGAGAACTAAATTATTTCAATCTGGTTTTAGGTGTCTTTGTATCCAGTGTTGTTCTGGTCTTACAACAGCGAGCACTTTTCAAGTTCTATATGATTGCCTCGGCGTTTCTGCTGGCTGCGACCTCAGTGTTGGTGAATTACTATGCTTCTTTGCACATAAACTCCTACAGTGCCTACTACACCGCCGCGTTCGGAATTCAGATCTTCCCACATAAAGGACCTTCACTATGGATGGCACTTTCCATCCTTCAGCTGACCTTTGGGATTGGATATGTTACATTGCTAAACATGCAGTCCATATACTCTCAACTCATCATCCTGGATATACTGATTCCTGTAATTGGCTTGATTGTTGAATTACCTTTAAATGTCCGGCAAGTACTAGTTTTTATTTCAGGCCTAGTTCTGACACTAAATACCACAGCCATTTTAGTTACCAAAATTAAATGGTTCTATTACTCGGTACGATATGTTTATCTGCTGGTGAGGCACATGTATCGCATTTATGGATTACAGCTATTGATGGAAGATACATGGAAAAGGATTCGGTTCCCAGCTGTACTGCGTGTCTTCTGGCTAACAAGACTTACAGCACAAGCTGTGGTATTAACATATGTTGTAAAGATGGCTGAAAATAACACAGAAGAAAAATTCTTCTTGATATCGTGGGATAACTGTTGGGAACTGATTTGCAGCTTGATCATAAGTGGGTGTGACTCTACTTTAACTGTGTTGGGCATGAGTGCCGTCATTTCCTCAATAGCTCATTACTTGGGACTTGGTATCCTGGCCTTCATTGGATCGACGGATGAGGATGACAAAAGGCTTGGGTTTGTAGCACCCGTCTTGTTTTTCATTTTGGCTCTGCAGACTGGTTTAAGTGGACTGAAACCAGAAGAACGATTAGTTCGCCTGAGTCGAAACATGTGCCTTTTGCTGACTGCAGTCCTGCATTTTATCCATGGAATGACAGACCCCGTGCTGATGTCTCTCAGTGCCTCCCATGTGTCATCGTTTCGCAGACACTTTCCTGTACTGTTTGTCTCCGCTTGCCTTTTCATCCTTCCAGTTCTGCTCAGTTACATCCTCTGGCACCACTATGCACTAAATACTTGGCTTTTTGCAGTCACAGCGTTCTGTGTAGAGCTTTGCCTAAAAGTAATAGTTTCTATCACTGTTTATATATTGTTTATGATTGATGGCTACTATAATGTGCTATGGGAAAAACTTGATGATTATGTCTATTATGTTCGCTCAACTGGCAATATTATTGAGTTTATATTTGGAGTAATCATGTTTGGGAATGGAGCTTACACAATGGTTTTTGAATCAGGAAGCAAGATTCGCGCTTGCATGATGTGTCTACACGCGTATTTCAACATCTACTTGCAAGCCAAGAACGGCTGGAAGACTTTTATAAATCGCCGGACTGCTGTTAAGAAAATAAACTCACTTCCAGAGGTGAAGGGAAGCCGGTTACATGAAATAGATGATGTCTGTGCAATCTGCTACCACGAGTTCACCACCTCCGCACGCATTACCCCGTGCAACCATTACTTTCATGCACTTTGTCTTCGGAAGTGGCTGTACATTCAGGACACGTGCCCGATGTGCCATCAGAAAGTGTATATTGAGGACAAAGAAAACGCCAATATCTCTAACAACAACGGGTTTGTAGCACCAAATGAAAATCCTGTACGGGTTGCAGAAGAAGCTGCTGATGCTGAAAATGAATTAAATGAAGATAATGACAGTTCTGACAGTGATGAGGAAGATGGCGACTGTGTGGCACAGCACTTGAATGAGACTCTTAATGTTGACTCTAACTCTCTTGGTGATTAAGATGTCCTTTACTAAGCCGTGAGGTATTTGTTTAAGATTGACTTCAACAGAATAAAAGTATCACTTTGTAGTTATTGTACTTAAGCACAACAGCAGTATCTCAATGTTGAGTCTGTGAATGGTGGTTGTTTACTGTGGTGTGTGCTACTGTAAATATACCTCTGATTTTTGCTGGTCTCTTTCATGACCACCTTAAAGTTATGTACATTATTGTACATGGAATAAAATGTTTTCACATTTTTAAGATGGTTGGGAAAACACTCTTTAATTGATGTAGTGATAATGCTGTGCCAAAGACTGTATACCAGTAATCCCTGATCAATGTCTTCTGGATGCAAATGAAAAATACTGGTGAAAACAGACTGTTCAGCGGGTCAAATAGGAAATGAAAACCCTGAGCCAAAGCAGCTTTACTTATAAATTCAGTATTAGCAGAGCTTTATCGCAAAAAACTAGTGAGCTGTGTTTTTAAAAAAATAAAATAATTAAAAATATAGGTTGTTAAAATTAATGTTACAGCATTTGCGTATATGGAACAAAAGGCAACACTGCTGAGCTTTCTGGGGAAGCAGCAAAGCACATGGCATGGATGTGTTCGACCCCTCTGAACTGCAGCAGTAGCTTGAAGTGCTCAACGCACCAACGTAGCAGCCTGGTGCTCATCCTGTGATGCATCCAGATGTTAACAGGAATTGCAGGCTTGGGCTGGCCTTGAACTTGATCCTGAATCTTGACGAAAGGGGAACAGGGCTGAGAAACTGCACAGATGCAGACCACCTTTTCAAAAGCAGCTTTAATCTTGTACCAAAAAAAACCCCAAAACCCACTACATATTGGCTTCCATTGATTAGGATTTGCAGGTATGATGATTTTTAAGTTTTTGCAATATATTTACTGAAGTTATGCTGAATAAATGTAAGAAAAACAACCTTATATATTTGGAAAGAAGAGTTTAATAGTGTTGTTATATAGAGTGTTGGCCAACTCAAGCGGGTCATCTTCTCTTACTGCCGCCATAATTTCCAGTATTTGTCTAAAAAAGAAAGATTGATATTAGAAGACTGAAACCCAGTACTGAATGTACTTCAGACTGCTGCATGTGTGTGTACAAGTCACCAAGATTAACCTGGAATAAAAACCTATGCTGAGAGCAGTAGGGCAGGGTGCTCAGATATGCAAATAGCTTCACTTTTAAGTCACTAACTGCCATTTCCTTTACACTGAACACTGGTTGCTCACTGGTACAGATTCATCTTTGCTCTTTTGACTCTTGTTTGGAGGTAATTAAACAGCTTTCTGTTTCGAAGAAAGTGTCATTTTGTGGGTGTCTTTATCAATGGTCTTCATTTTTCAGACTAAAACTCATTAGCCTTTCAAGGCTAAAGCTGCACTATGAATAGACTGGTCTATGGCAAAGCTTAAATTCCAGATACAGCCTTATCTCAACACAGCTGCCAAAGTAACTTGCTCCTACTTTCCTGTTCTCTAGCTTAATTGTGATTAATGTGGTCAGATATTTGCCATAAACACTAAATGAGCATGGTCTTCATACAAGCCAGGAAAAGGAGGCAGAAGAAATGGGATGGATACTGTTAACCAAGCCACAAGCTCTTCTCTGCACATATTTTCTTGATTGTGTATCAATCCTTCTTAAAAAAAGGAATATTCTCTACATTTCCTAAGATATGTCATACTTTAATTTTTCTAGCAGTAGAATGGAACTTCACAGTGAAGAGCAAGAATTTGAAGCTTGGTAGGGTTTGGTGGTTTTTGGATCTTGCCTCTAAACTGACACAATAGCTAAACTTCTGTTTAGTAAGGAAGAGAGAGGAGAAAAAGTTGCTCTTAATAATTGCTGGAATGCAGATCCAGAATTAGCAAAATGGCTTCTTGATTTAAGGGGCTGTTACAAATGAGATGGGGTGAGATCAGGCCTACACAGAAATAAGTAACAAATACCAAAGAAGTTCACCCTGGAATGCTCCTGGTAGGGTTTACATATCTCTTCTCACTTGGATGCAGTAGAATGCCATGTGTTACAGTAACACTGTGTATGTGAAACTGCTGAAGGAGAAAAAAGGTTCTTGTGGCTAAAATTTTTTAAAAAATAGCTTCCAAGGGGAGTAGTGCAGTTCTAAATATATATATGAAGCAGAAATATCACCATCAAAATTGAAAGGTGTCCAGCACCAGTAAAAGACAAGTGGAAAATTCCTCCTGCCCGTTGAGCTGTATTATAGTATATATGCCCTAAACATTAAATACACTTTGTGGCCTGAGTAACTTTCTCTCACACCAGATTTTGCTACTTCAGAAGTCACAAGATATCAATTCTGTTATCATTCTTCATTTTTCTTAAGGTTTAACAGATTCTCAAGTTACTAATTTACAATTAGTACGGCTTATAATAAATGTTAAAGAGATGGTAATTTTGAAGTAAGGTTCAAACAAACAAGAATTTGTTTTATAAAGGAAAGTATAAAAGCATTTTTGTACCAATCTAGGACAGATTCTGTGCATTTCCAATTCTAGGGTTTCTGAAATAATCCTGTAAGCTACAACTAAGGCAGCAGACAAAGATGTGGGGGTGTTGTTAACACACAGGCTTGCTGAAATAGTAACAGTAGAGGCCCTCTGCTTGTGATCAGAAAACTGTTTTCAGTTAATCTCTTTCCCCACTCCAAAATCATAGACTGACCCTAGAAAGTCTTAAAATAGCCATTCCATGCTAACATGTGCTCTTCAAATGTGTAAAAGGTGGATTAAACCAATTTCAAAGAGTATTACAATTGACCTAATTGGACAAAATGTATCTGACCACTAGGAGCTGCCACTATGTAAGCTTAAACTATGCTTTTAGCATCATCAGTGGTTTTCTAAGTTTCTTCACATCTCTCCAAAAGCAGAATTCCCTTCAGTTCTCAAACTTTAGAGACCTTGCTGATCCTTAGTACTACCCTGTGCAGTATTTCAAAAGTTAGTCTGAAATAGGGAATTCTGAAAACTCACGCATTTCATCTATCAGTGCTATTTAAAGCAGATAACTAAACATTTTCACTAAAACAATACATTTTCCTGCTTTTCACACCTCTGTGGGGAACCAGAAAGGAGGTGTTTCTGTACTTTTCAACTTTGTCCATAAGCCCCTGGAGTTTTCTTTCACTACTCTGTATGTTGGCTGCTGTCAGTCATATCTAAACTGTGGCACAGCAGCAGAAGGAGGAAACAGCCCTGACCAAATGTATGTTGTGGCAGTTGGTGCCACGGGCCCTGTGACAGGAGCAGTGGCACAGGCACTGCTGGTGCCTCAGCACTGTCCCCTCTGGGGGACTGTTCCCTGATCCTCAGGGCTGGATCAGTTTTAAAAATTACCTGAACAACTGAATGAAATGAATATTCAAGTCAGGTTATTTTACAGGGTTTAACCTCTTCTCCACTGTATCAAGTGAAAGGATAAAAACAGTACTGGTTTCACTTTCAGAGAGCTTTTTACATCCAAAATTGCTGAAGTGAGAAAATTAGGACTTTGTAATTTTTTCCACAGCCTATAAAGCGAAACCTTGCACAAGTTTCAGTACATTTGGAATGAATTTCTATTTACTACATTACTAGTGAACTGATTCTTTTTTAATTTTTTTTCATGTGAGATTTGAGGTATTTTAAATAATAGTACAGTAGTACACTTACATTATGTGGCAGGGTTCATTTCTGTCCTTCAAGCAGTGCCCTTTTTCCCATTTCTTTTTTGTTGGAAATGTAGTTTTAATGTATTTTGATCCAGCATGAGTATTTTTCACTCCACACCAAGGTGCGTCTAGTTTCATATGAAAAAAAAGGAGCATGCAATTGTTTGAGAATAGCATGAGATAGTTTAATCAACTACTTCTACAGACAAAATTTCTTGCAATCTTCTGCTAGCAGTGACTTCCAATTCAAAATGAAATTTAAGAGATTTGGACAATTTAACATCTTTACAGTCCTTGCATTTTTATACCGTTATCTTCAGGATTTTACATTTGAAAAAAATCAGCAATAGTACACAGTACATAACACTAATTTCCCTTGACATGATAGAGATAGCCAGATACACTGCCTGCATTCCACAGAAACTTCCTGTGTAACAGGTCTGTACTTCATGTGCAAATCAATTTAAGGATTTAGGCAGTTTGTGGTTTTCCTTTCTCAGATTCAGAAATTAAAATAAATTCTGTAACAGCCAGTTACTGATAACTGAAATAAACATGAAAAAAGAAAACATGGCATCCCTAGTCAGTCCATTAAAATGACAGCTCAGGGGAATTCAACCATTCTTCCACCTATTCCATTTAAAGAACAGTTGTTTCCAAATGCTGTTACTGCTGCCAGTGGCAAGCTCATAGCCATTTCCCTGTGCTTGGCACATCTCCAGCAAGCTACATTTTAAAAGATATTCAAGCAGGATTCTGGTACATTTAAAAATCTGGGTTTGTCAATTTGTCCTTTTCATCTTCCTCTGCAATGTCAGGAACTGACACAGCAGCTTATTCCTTCCAGCAGAAGGCTGAAAAGGAGTATTTCTGGAGCCTGTAAACTGCTTTCCCAAGTGGAGAAACAGCCAGTCCTTTTCCTACTCTGAACTCCTAAGGTCTCAGTTCTCCTTTATCATTGCTATACCAGCGTATTTCATTGCCCAATAGTGATGAAGTCACAAACTGAACAAGATACAAAATCTTACCAGTCTCTATCATTAATCGCTCACTAGGAATCGATTTCAGTGTTTCCAAGTTGGCTTCTGTTTTCAGTGAACTAGAAAATAAAGAGGTTAAAGAAAATATAAAACGTGTATAAAAGTAATTACTTTGCCTGTTGAAATGTTTTGGAGCAAAGGCAGCTTCAGAAATAATTTTGTTAATGAGTAAGGTTTGCTTTGTTTCTTAACAATGCTGCCTGTAAATTGACACTTGCAGAAAACAGCAATTTTTGAGTTACTGGGAGAAGCCATCTCACCCCAGTAAGCTGCTGAATCCCTGCCTGGGTGCCCTTCCTGGCCTGGTGACAGCCCCTGCGCCTCACAAAGTGGTGCTGGCTGGCGCTGGGCCAGGTGACTGCTGAGAATTCTGGCTGCATAACCAGGAGATGCAGTGCTCAGGTTACATTTGCATTTCTCCTGAGTTTGACATGGCAGCTTAAAATCAGGCTATTTTTTAAAGACTCCTCAGGACTCCTCCCACGTTCAACAACCGTATTTATTTACAAACAAGGATTGACTTGAGGGACAGTGGACTGGACCTAACACTAGATTAGCTCACTGAGCTGCAAGGTAAGAACTTTTTATGGCTAACAGGCTAATGAGAGTAATTCTAAATCTGTCAGATGATTAAGAGTCTAGTGAGCTTTGAAAGCTTGACCTCATTGTTTAAAAGAAAGCAATGAGTTCACTACAGCTGCCATTTTTGAACAGTTGTATTTCTTATAAAGAACTTACCAGCCATTTATTCCAATATAAAGATCCAAATCTATTAGAGCTGCTGCTTGTTCCTTTGTGCCATCAAAAGAATGTACCTAGAACATATATAAATATAGATGCACAGATACATACAAATATAAAAGTGCTTTTATTAAAACTCCAATAATTTAAAAGTATGTATTAGTTTTTATGTGCATCAAATACCTTTAACAGTATGCACTACACAACAGCACAAACATAAAGACGGGACATGGCTCAGTTGATTCTGAATTTGGGCAAAGTTCAGGCTGAAGTCACCTGAATACTGTACTGAAAGTGGTTACATGCTTTATTAGTGATAAATATGGGCAGAAAAGGCCTATCCAGAGATATTCTTTTGGCCCAGGAACTTCCTGTAGCTGATAGCTAGGAGATCATACTCAGGAAATAATCCTGTGCATGATTAATTTTCACACTCTTTCCTCACTATTCCCTACAGGGCACTGTCAGGGACACCACAAGAGCAGCAGTTTGTTCTCCACAGATTTAGTCCACTGGAACTAGAGAGACAGTCTGTTTGGTCATTCCAGGGCCTGGAGAGGCAAGTGGAGGGTCACAGTTTAATGCATCTGGGAACTGCAGCTTCTCAGCCTCAGTAAAGAGCCTGTTTGCTCTGCTTCCCCATGCTCTGAGGGGGACAGGCAGCTGCAGAGGATTCCTGCTCATTTCTCCCCTGGTTACAGGCTGTGCAGAAAAAAGAAAGGAAGGAAGGAAGGAGAGACTTTACAGCATTATGTAAGAGTGGAACATGCAAAGTACTGAGCATGGGCAAGGGTTTTGTGGTAAAAAAGGGCAAAGCTGGGGACTGAGATATTCTTGTAGGAGGTGTGGTCTGATATTAGGATAGAATAATTCAAGCATTTATTACTTCTGGAAAACCCAGCCATAATGGAAACCTGAAAGAGCATTGCTGGACTTCCTTAACCATTTCACCCAAAGCTTTTCCTGTTATTGAATTAAAATTCTTGTTTTGAATTAAAAAACATGATCTGAATATCTAAAGACATAAAGTAATCAAAAGTTACATCTGGATCTAACTTAAAAGTGATATCTAACGTCAGAAGCAAATGTTTGAGGTTATGGCCTCCACTGGGAACATGCATCTAAATTATCTGTGGTCTGAATGCACTGCAGTTACAGACACTGACGAATTGGGAAAAGGCCAATGTCAATTATCAGGTGCTTAAACTGTCCTTCTGACAGGCCCAGAAAAACTGCTCACGTCAGCTGCAGAGCTTTTCTCAGCCTATCTTCTTACCTTGCAAAAAATTCTGTTGAATAAGCAATGGAAATAAAAATACTAGAAGGGACTGGAAAACTTACTGATTACTAATAACTTAATTCATGTAACAAGGAGCCCACACAGATTCCATGACAAACAAGAAATTGCATACTAGGCAACAATATTCACACACATACTTGTAAAAATGAATGCTACACTGAAGTCCATACTTACCACCCCTCCTACAAATCTATCTCGGTTTCTTCTCATTATCTCTACGAAATAAATAAAAATGTAAGACAGCTTTATAACAGACAAAGGTGAAACATTTTCATATTCAGAATCTGCTCTGAATATGAAATTCTCAAACAAAACCCACCTAAAAATTCAGAATGTGAGTTTCTACAGTGGAGAAACATGGGCAGTTGCATCTGTTCTGACAAGTCAAACTGTTTCTCAAAATACCTGTAAAACAAAAATCACCTTTAAACAGAAACTCTGTGTAAGAGCAAATTAAGTCAGTAAAAGTTTTTTCCAGCTTCTGTCCTCCAGAACTAAACACAGAATTAACGGATTTGCCATTCAAAAGCTCCTACCTGCCAAGGATTTAAAAGAAACTCTTTCCCGTGGTATATTGCTGTAGCAGTGGTGTGTGCTGGAAGACAGGTTAGTGGCCAAGAGCATCAGTACTGCAGGAGCCACAATGTGTGTATATGCTGAGCATGTGCTCTTGTGTAATGTGGGAGCTGGAGTTCGGGTTTATTTATTTATTTTTAGTGAAAGAGAAACTGACTGTTCTTTCCACGAAGTTTTGAAATGTCAGGAATGGGAGAGTGTGGATGACACGGAGACCACTATTTCAAGAAGGACTTAAAAAAGCAGTGAGGGATCACTATTTCTAAAGCCTCAAATGGCCAAAGCTGCACCAGAGCTGCTGACCTGGAAGTGACAATCCAGGGAGGGCAGTCTTTTCTCTCTTGGGGTGGAACAAATACCAATATTAGACATCACACTTCTGCCCCATTCTACCTATTATCTTCACCTGTTTTCCATCCTCTCCTTTGTGTGCCTGCATCTTTTCCTTTTCACTCCTTTTTATCCCTCTCTTACCTTCTACTCTTAGAGTTGCCTTTGAAGGAGTGGGAACAGCAAGGCCCCATCCTACCAAGACACACTAAAACATGGGCAGGGGGAAGGTAACCAGGTAGCCAAGTTCCCCAATGCAGTTTCCAAAGGAAACTAATTAGCACTGAACTAACCTGTGCTTGTCATTTGCAGCTAGTTCTGCTCTGTGAGCGTTACCACTGAACATCTCTGCTGCCACCAGGCATGCAAATCACCAGTGCTCAGGAAACACAGCAGAGGAACTTAGGCCTGGCACAAGGCCAACACTGCCCAGGTGACTCAGTATCCACATGTAATTGGAAAGAGGATGTTATTTGGATGAGGCAGGAGAATAACACTGCCCGTCCCAGCAGGCTGGGGCTCTGTGCACATACTGGATTTCTTCAGGTGTTGCTGCTAAAAACAGTTCAGGGCACTGGGGAACTCCCATTTTCAGTTATCAGCCACATTTCAAAGGCAAACTTCAGTGACCACATACTGCTGTGTATGAGTCACATATCAATCAGGAGAAAGTGGCAGCAAACCATTAGTTTGATTTACCATTTTCCTAAAGAAACCCCAAACAAACAAAAAAAATGGGCAACTGGTCATTTCATTTCATGCCATTTTCACTGTTTTTTGTATATTACAGGTTGATATTTCTCAGATCAAAGTTACCTTCCTTGTTAATCAATGCAAATCTTTGACATAAAACAGGTGAAACAGAAATCAGCTGAAAACTGGCATGAAAATGAGAGTTACACCTACTTTCAATCTTTGTCTAGACACTGTACTTAGTTTAGCCTGTTTGACTAAATATAAATTAATTGCAACTCATGATTGCTCTTGTGGTTAAAGAGCTACAATTGCCTGATTTCTGGTGTGTTTTTTTTTTTTTTTTACCAGAGTACTTGTTTCATATGGGAATGAGGTTTTAGAAACTGAGCTGCAAATGAGCACCCTAAGTAACCTAACTGGCCAATTTCAATCTAATTTTGAGAAGGGTAGTGGCCTTGAAAGTACAAAGTTTAGTGTCCCTACAAATGAAAAGACAACTCAAGCTTCTTCCATTCCTAGCAACATTGAAGCCCAACACATGTTGCTCCTTGGCCTACCAAAGAGAAAGGGGAGGTGAAGTTATTGAAGAGAAAAAATAATAATAAAATAAAAATTTAAAAAACACAAACTCTAGAAAAACGTGAAGAAACCAGATAAAGTGAACAGAATGATAACAAAATAATTCAGTAGGAAACTAAACCTGACCAGTTCCAGTGCTTAAGGAACAACCTTTTCTCTTGGGCAAATAGACTGTCACTGAACATATGCTGATTCTATGTTGCTTCTGGAAAAGTTTTGAGAATAGAGAAAAATTCTGAGAATAAAAATTCTTAGGAATGCTACAACAAAGGATTTTCATCTTTATTAGATTATCACCTTTACTAGCTTTTAAATCCAAGAAAAAGGATTGAAAATAATGTTCATTTTTTACAGGTGAAAATTATCCAAAAGAAAATGCAGCATAACTAATTAGAAAAATAATGATTAAGTATCAAAACAGAGGGCATGCTCTGATATTACTGCCTGGGAAACTACCATACTGCTTTTCTGTGGGGGATCTCTGCAGCTGCTTGCCAGCTATCCTTGTGACTGCTGCACCTGAGCTCCAGAGCAGCTGAAATGCAGTGAACTGCCTCCGTGCATTTTGCATTTCACCCCCCTTTGTTTAGTTCACTTATCAAGCCTGTCACCTCTTTCCTCAAAGCTCAGTTTCAGTGTACCCAGTTAGAAGTCACTACTGGTCTTCAGCTGCAGTCTATTGATACTTTTATTTTTTTCTCCCAATAACATCAAGTCAGTAAGCATCTTAAAATCTGATACTCCATCAGTGTTCGTCAGAGAAAAGAAACAGGTAATGCTCCAAGGTGTGCTTTGCTGAACTTCATGTATGCTGAATTCTACCAGGAAAAGAAGTCCTGTTCCCTTTGCTGAGTATTTCACTGTAGCATTGTGAAGAAATTAACTCCACCTCCTGCTAACATGTAGCAATCAGAAGAAAACACAACCAGCCACTGCCCCCCAGTGACTCATTTACTCAGAACAGTAACGTGCAAGTGCAATTCATTAATAACTTATTATTTGAATTTACAATAATAATTACAATAATTACAACAATAGTAATTACAGGTGATTAGCTGAATTTATCACCTGTATCTTTCAAGGAGTTCCCTGTGTAGACAGAAGTTCCAGATACAAGAATGCAGACTGATTTTAGGGCCTTTTTCTTTCCATTAAGTATCTACACCACATGTGTTACTTCAATGCACAAATCTCTCCACCTCCTGAGATTACCTTTATGATCATCTCTCACTTACCTGCTCCCAGCTAACACCTCCCTTACCAAAAGCTCATTTTTCCCCACTGCTGACTTATCTTTTTTGACAGTTCTGTTCCCTTCCCCATGCCTTTCATTCAACAACCTGATTCTTTCACATGCTACATTTGTTATTTTTCCCACAAGTCTCTTGGAGAATGGACATCTGCCACACCCAGAAATTCATAATTTCTGCTCAATTTTACAGAAAAAGACATGCTAAGTCAAGACCAGGCAGGTAGCAAAATCTAGGGCATAGCACTAATTGAATGTAGGCATAATTCTTTAAAATTCCATTTCTGCCAAAAAACCCCTGGGCCCAATCCTGCAAATTGTAGGGTCTGTACCTGACACAATGTTATATGGTAGAACACAAGATAGAAAACACTCCTGTAAATTGCTACAAGTCGATTCATAGTCATCAAAAGTTTCTTACTTGAGTTGGATGTCCTTTGGGCAAAATTCTAACCTATCGAAATCTATGAACAGAAAGAACAAAATACCCATTTAGTATTTTAGGATTTTTTTAGAACATGTCTAGAAAAACAAATATTGAAGTACTAAGAGAACACTTACCTAAGCCACATTCTCCAACTGCTACTACCTTTGTCTTATTCTTTTCAATCAGATTTTTTAATTCAGATAAATACTGTTCGGGGCTACTCTGCTCAAATTCTCCACAGCGGGTAGGATGACAGCCAACTGTACTGTAAAACATGTCTAAGGCAAGAGAATATTAAGAGGTTTTAAGAAAAAAAAAAGAAAATTTATCTAAAGTATAGACAATATCTGCATCTGGAGGGGTGCTTTATTGCTCACAGTTTTAACAGAAAACTCCCTTTGAACATCTTTATCTTGATAATAATTTTATGAGACAGATATTTTCTGCTTTAAAAATGTCAGACAGTGTCTCCAGTGGGGGGATGTGTGTGTCTTTTTAGTATACATTGCTTAGTGTACTTCAGAACTGCAATTTAAAGCTGGACTGCTGTGGTGGAGCAGCCCTCAATAAATCATACAATTGTTGAGGCTGGAAGAGACCTCTTGAGATCATTTAGAAACACATCTCATTCAACGTGCATCTGGTTATCCAAGCTCTAAGATCTGCAGAGAGTGTACAATTTCCCTCATGTGCCCCTACATAAACTGCTACAGAATTTCCCAAGTCACATCTGCCTGATTTCCCAAGTATCTAATCTAGACTACCTTGCCAAAACTAACATTTCTGCTAAGTGCCTTTATGGATAATAGAAAAGCATGAGGGAAAGTTAAAACCAGGTAAGGCCCTGAGCAACTTGCCCTAATATTAAAGCCAGTCCTGCTTTCATGGAAGTGGGGAGGGAGACTGGGTTGGACCAGATTACCATCTGAGGTTCATTCAAACCAAAATTATTTTATGTTTCTGTTAGTAAACAGTACTTTAACATGTGCATTAGTTCAAACACATATTTAAGTCATAAGTGGAATGAAATTTGCCTCAAGAAAAAGAAGAGACATATTCCCTTCCACAGCAAGAAAGGAGAACCATGAAAAGAAAGATACCTCTCTTGATCAAGCTGATCATGACAGATTGGGAAGTAAAAAAAAAACAAAAAGACAACAAAACCCAAGTATTTCACACCATATAAGCATTCTAGCTTATTTCTAGAATAGAGACATATCAATTTTTTTATTTCAGGAATTCTTATAATTTCTATTTTTATCTAGAAATAGAAATTGCAGAAAAGAATTATTCCTTCCAATATCAGGGATCTACAGAGCAACACACAGAAACTCATATACAATGCATTCATCCCATCTGAAATTTAATTTCTCCTTTTAATCTGAGATTCTGTAAACACCTCTGGGACAGATCCTTTTGAACTCTTAATTCTGAGAGAAGAGAAGGTTATATTTTTGACTGACAACACAAGTTTAATGTGAAAATACCATTTGTCTGTGCCAGCTCCAATGCATCCTTACTATCTTCTAGACTTCCACCTGTAATCAAAAACTTGAAAGAAGAAAAGTACTGTCAGTGTGTATGTTCTTTGAACATCAAACAGAATGTTTAAGAAAACACTCAGATACATGAAGAATCTGGACAGAGAACATCAGAAGACAATTACTAATATATATAACAAGATTTTGTAAATCAGCTACAAACCTCAATGGCCCTCAGGAGCTAGTAAATACACTTGGTATAAAAATCTGATTTTTTTTTCTAAATCAAGTATCTTCTATGCTGAGATTTTAAACCATTACACAAACAAAATACTTATATCTGCAGCAATACTACCTTCATTAGACTCAAAAAACTATACTTGATTCAAGAAATGATACTCAGGAACATTCTGTCTTACAGGTGGGGAAAACAAAGATTCCCAAACACCCAGAACAAGACATGAGTAAGTAAGTAATTAAACCAAAAAACAAGTCTGTATCAGAGTTGGGATTACAATTTTAAGAATTTCTGGCTCTGATCTTTTATTTTTACCTTAAGCTCAAAGTTATCACACCAGAATTGTTGCTCACAGTGCTTTTTTGAACCACCACTTACAGAATATCTCACCCTAGGTCCTAATAAATTATGAGTACGTTGCTTTTGGACAACTCTTATCCCTACACATGCTGTGCACCAGACTCAGTGAGCACCAGGTCAGACATTCCTGCAGGATGCTCCATGACTGACGGACACATCCCAACAGTATCACCAGAGAAACGTTAAGCTGAAAATGAATCAGTTAGATACAACACAGGGCAAAACTTCACAAAAAATTTACCATAAATCAGCAGCTATATGGAAAAATAAAAGTATTTTCCAATAAACACATCAAGCTTCTAGGCAAGTAGGAACAATCTGTGATGGAACAGGCTTCTGACACTGTACAGAGCAGTAGGAGGCCTGAAAACAGCTAAGGACAGGGAACTCCTGAATGCCACTTCTGAATCCACTGTGCATCTTGAAAAAGTTATGCAGCTAATCTATTTTTGATCACAAAATAGGAAAGCTGCCATTTATTTTCAGAGAGTGGTATGAAGATTAAATAGCACTTACACAGTACATACAAAAGTGACCCTGGATTCTGTATTTGCTGCAGTGGGGTAACTTCTCCATCACTGGAGTTTTCTTTTTTTGTCTCCCAGTTCATTTCCCGCTCTTTTCAGATGAGAGTTTTTCAACAAACTCCCAAGAGGCTTGTTCCTCTTTTAGAGGAGTGTTTATTTCTTTATTTCTAATCCAGCAGCCTTATTAGTGCAATAGTAGTTTGTGACAGTATGCATTGTATTCTATGTTAATTCATATTTTTGTCAACAATTAGTTTAGAGAGAGAGGGAGGGGCAGGCTGGAGTATTGTAACCAAAAGAGTAACTGAAAACACCAATTTCAAGTTAAGAGTTACAAACTCTCTCACATAATGGTGCTGCTTTAATACATGTAAGCCAGTATTTACCAGCAGATGTTCACGTGTCTCAACTGTAAGAGTTTATGGGCACTGCCAGCTCTTCTGCAGTTACCAATTTCATTTACAAACAGAAATATCTGAAGGATCTCAATCAGAAGAGTTTGTGAGTTTTGATCTGCAGCAGTAACTGTTGATTAAGAATCACAGAATAATTAAGGGTGGAAAAGACCTCCAAGATCATCGAGTCCAACCTTTATCCCATCACCACCGTGTCAACTAAACCACAGCACTAAGTGCCACATCCAGTCTTTTCTTGAATACCTTCAGGCATGGTGACTCCACTACTTCCCCATTACAATGTTTAACAAACCTTTCCATGAAAAAATTCTTCCTGATGTCCAAACTGAACTTCCCCTGGCACAGCCTGAAGCCATTTCACCTTGTCCTGAGAGAAGAGGCTGTTTACAACCTCCTTTCAGGTAGTTGTGATAAGGTTCCCCCCAGGCCTCCTTTTCTCCAGGCTAAACATCCCCAGCTCCCTCAGCCACTCCTCATGCAACTTACTCTCTAAGAGTCACATAAGACACCAGAAGAAAGGAATGGTTGCCCATAATACAACTAACATGGAAAACTGATTGCAGTAGCTCAGAAGTGAACACCTTTCTGTTGAAACTGTACAAAATAAATTCTACATACGCATCACCATCATTAAATAGTCATCTAATGATCTGTGCAAAGACAACGCTCTGCACAGAACACTTTTGTTTTGTGCTACTGAAGGAAGTTATTGCATTTTCCATTGCAAATCCCAGAAACATTTGTTTTAGTAGGAGAGCACCAAAAAACCAAATATTAGAAAACAGTTTAAAATATTAATGCAATTTTATTATAAGAAATTACCTTTTTAATGCCAACTTTGACTGCTCTCTCTATCACATCCAGAAGGTCATCTGCAAAAATTCATAAAAATTATGTAAGTTGAACTTAAGGTTTTACAACATAATTTAACTACTTTTCAACTTTCATGCAGTCAGAATTCCTATCATTAAATCTTTAAAACATATTAGATTAATCTTTAGAAGACTATTAACAAAACACAGTAACTGGAGATCCAATTTAAATCCAAGAAGTCAACGGAAATTTTTCCACATACTTTAGGAGACTCTCAGTTTTTACATCTACATCTAAAGGCCATGAGAGCAGAAAACCCCCACATTATGATTAGTAACTACGATTCAGCAATGCAATACTTTGATAGGCTATTGTTCATAATTCCCACATCAGTTTTTTCACGCAATCCTAACATAAATAGATCAGCAATTGTCCATTTTGCTCCAGAAGCAGAGTTACCTGCATGACAGCTTAACAGCAATTAAGAGAATGTATTTTGCTTAGGACACCTAACCTGTTTTGTCACACTTTCTTCTTCAAGCTTTAGTAAATAAGCATCCAGTTCTTGAGGAGCAAAAAGAAACTCTAATCTCACGTTCTGACACATAAGAGGTTTCTATTTTAGCAAGAAGATTCCTGTCTTTCAGCAGATACAAAGAAAACACTGACCTTGATGTTTTTGTGTTCCTCTGTAGATTCCTCTGAACATAGGATCTGTGAGGTTAATACCAATATCTACGGAAAAACAAAGATAGAAATTAGAAGTTTTAGTGGCTCTACATTTTACTCTGAGCATTAGTCAACTAGAGAAGACAACACAGAAACTATCTCGATGGCCCCTGACCAGCACATTGACAGGCCGCATAAAGCTGAAGTTTACTTGCATAATTTGAGAACTTACTCCTTACGAGAAGTGACAGAAAAATTATATTTTGGCCTCTGTGCAACTTCAGACTTCTATGGGTGTATTAGGCACATAATCACCAAAGCAAACACACGTATACTGCTCATTGCAAATAAATCTGAAAATACAAATTTATGCAAACAAGCAGTAAGAAGGAAGGGAAAATGCAGCATCTCCCATACAACCTTCACATGGGCGAGAGCAGGAGCTGCAGAATGCCTCCTAACAGCTGCCTATTCTCCC